>NC_056726.1:1081896363-1081953863 GCF_019279795.1 Protopterus annectens
ATCTTAACATCTTTAACTCTGCCACATCCCGCTCTGACTCTTGCCTTTTTGTCAATGCCACTGTCTCCAACCCATATAACATAGCTGGCCTCATTACCTTCTTGTAGACCTTCCCTTTCACTCTTACTGGTACCCGTCTGTCACAAATCACTCCTGACACTCTTCTCCACCCATTCCACCCTACCTGTACTCTCTTCTTCACCTCTCATCCACATTCACCATTACTCTGAACTGTTGATCCCAAGTACTTAAATTCGTCCACCTTTACCAACTCTACTCCCTGCATCCTCACCATTCCTCTACCCTCCCTCTCATTTACACACATATATTCTGTCTTAGCCCTGCTGACCTTCATTCCTCTGCTCTCTAGAGCATATCTCCACCTCTCCAGAGTCTCCTCAACCTGATTCCTACTCTCACTACAGATCACAATGTCATCTGCAAACATCATAGTCCACGGGGCCTCCTGTCTGATCTCATCTGTCAACCTGTCCATCACCACTGCAAATAAGGAATGACTCAGAGCTGATCCTTGATGTAATCCCACCTCCACCTTAAACAGATCTGTCACTCCCAATTCAGTCCTCACCACTGTCACACTACCCTCGTACATATCCTGTACCACTCTTACATACATCTCTGCCACTCCCGACTTCCTCATACAATACCACAACTCTTCTCTAGGCACCCTGTCATATGCTTTCTCCAAGTCTACAAAGACACAATGCAACTCCTTCTGACCTTTTCTGTATTTCTCCAATAACACTCTCAGAGCAAACATTGCATCTGTAGTGCTCTTTCCTGGCATGAAACCATACTGCTGATCACTAATCATCACCTTCCTTCTTAACCTAGCTTCTACTACTCTTTCCCATAACTTCAAGCTGTGACTGATCAGTTTTATCCCTCTATAGTTACTGCAGCTCTGCACATCACCCTTATTCTTAAAGATAGGTACCAAAACACTTTTTCTCCAATCCTCAGGCATCCTCTGACTTTGCAAACATTTCATTAAACAATCTAGTTAAAAATTCCACTGCCATTTCTCCTAAGCACCTCCATGCTTCCATTGGTATGTCATCTGGGCCAACAGCCTTTCCATTCTTCATCCTCTTCATAGTTGACCTTACTTCCTCCTTGCTAATCTGTTTCACTTCCTGACTCACTATCCACACATCATCCAACCTTCTCTCTCATTCTCTTCATTCATCAGCCTCTCAAAATACTCTTTCCGTCTACTCAACACACTCTCCTCTCTTGTGAGTACCTTTCCCTCGTTATCCTTTATCACCCTTACTTGCTGCACATCTTTCCCAGCTCTGTCCCTCTGTCTAGCCAATCGGTACAGGTCCTTTTCTCCCTCCTTAGTGTCCAGTCTCTCATACAACTCTCCATACGCCTTATCCTTAGCTTTCGCCACCTCTCTCTTTGCCATGTGCCTCATCTCCTTATACTCATGTCTACTTTCTTCATCTCTTTGACAATCCCACTTCTTTGCCAGCCTCTTCCTCTGTATACTCTCCTGTACTTCATCATTCCACCACCAGGTCTCCTTGTCCTCCTTCCTCTGTCCAGATGTCACACCAAGCACCTTTCTAGCAGTCTCCCTTACTAGTTCTGCTGTAGTTACCCAGCTATTCGGTAACTCTCCACTGCCTCCCAGTGCCTGTCTTAACTCTTCCCTAAACTCCACTTCACAATCACTCTTTTTTAACTTCCACCATTTAATCCTCGGCACTGCTATCACACTCCTCCTCTTCTTGATCACCAACGTCATCCTACAGACCACCATTCTATACTGCTTAACTACACTTTCCCCTGCCACCACTTTACAGTCTCCAATCTCCTTCAGACTGGCCCTCCTACATAGGATATAATCCACCTGTGTGCATCTTCCTCCACTCTTGTACATCACCCTATGCTCCTCCCTCTTCTTAAAATACGTATTCACCGCAGCAATGTGCATCCTTTTCACAAAATCCACAATCATCTGACCTTCTGCATTCCTCTCCTTAACACCATACCTACCCATCACTTCCTCATCCCCTCTGTTCACTTCACCAACATGCCCATTAAAGTCCGCTCCAATCACTAGTCTCTCACCCTTGGGTACACTCACTACAACTTCATCCAACTCACTCCAAAATTTCTCTTTCTCATCCATCGCACACCCAACTTGTGGAGCATATGCACTAACAACATTCATCATTACACCATCAATTTTGAGCCTCATAAACATCACTCTGTCAGGCACTCTCTTCACATCTAAAACACTCTTGGCATATTGTTCCTTTAGTATAACCCCTACCCCAGTTCTCCTGCCATCCACACCATGATAGAACAATTTGAACCTGTTTCCTAAACACTTGGCCTTACTTCCCTTCCATCTGTCCTCTTGCACACACAATATATCAACCTTCCTTCTCTCCATCATATCAGCTAGCTCTTTCCCTATACCAGTCATGCTGCCAACATTCAAAGTTCCTACCCTCACTGCTACACTCCTAACCTTCCTCCTCTCTTCCTGCCTTCGGGCATGCCTTCGCCCTCCTCTTCTCCTTCGGCCAACAGTAGCCCAATGCAAGTGACTAAATAAAACAAAAGTGTTGACAGAAAAACACCAACCTTATGAAAAAATAAAATGCTGAGCAAATGTTATTAAAATGTTAAGCACTTTTGTCTTTTTCAGGCTAAAAACATCTTTAGACCATTTCAACTTAACTTCTTTTCATAATTAAATACTGAATCAGCTGTGTAATTAAAGATGTCATCACATTACATGAAAAAAATCAATGTCTCTATAAAACAATATAATACATAGGCAAACATACATACATGCATAATAATATAATTCAGGATGACGCAGTGGTAGCATTGTCACCTCCCAGCAAGAGGTTCTCTAGTTCAACTGGGGTACCTTCTGTGTGGCATCTGCATGGTCTCCCTGTGTTCGTGTGGGTTTTCTCCCACATTAGAAAGACATGCATCTTAAGTATTTCTCCCTGTGCCTCTGCTGAAAGCTGGTTTTGTTCCAAGTCAGATTTATCTGTTAAGCAAATAAAAAATAGAATACAAAGGGTCATTAAATGGCATGTTTCAGCAATGATTTCTGGGGTGAGGCCTGTGCACTGGATATAACATTAATTACAGATATGTGGATACAGTCTTCACAGTTTATACTAAAATTAGAACGGGGTACAGAAGGAGATGCATGATGTAAAATCAGATGAGTGTTGGCTACCCAATCTTTAGCTGAAAAGTAGCAATGTAAGGTGAACCTGGACAAATGCAGTGAGAAAAGATCACCCTACAGTTAAATATGAAATGGCAACAATTACCCATATGACACAAACCAAGCTAACGTGGGGAAGACAGTGCAGCTGATAATGCCATTTGGATGAAGATGGAATATTTAATGACAGGAAGAGACTCAAAACTTGAAAGTAATAATACCATAGTACCAGATGCACATGAGGCTGTCCAGCTAAGTCATATGTGTAGTTTGGGTTATCTTTCAGAGAGATAGGGGAACGCTCACATGATAGAAGGCATTCAGAGCAAGGTATTATGGACAGTAAGATGGAAAAGGAGGTGTAAATATGGAATCTCCAGTTAATCAAAAACAAATATAACACAAATCACTAACTAAAGAAAAAACAGAAAAGAAAAGAGTATTTCTGCAAATGGCCGCTCATCCCTGCGTCCTCCATGTGGGGGTTACACCCTGCACTCCTGCACCTCCATATCTGTAAGTATACAATCTGTGACACCATGCAACCTTAGAGGAGAAGGAGAAAATTCATGACCTTGCAGTCCCATGATCACGCATCACACAACCTTGGAGCAAAGCAGAAAATTCCTTTATCCACACAGCTCTGCAATCTTGCAAAAGCAAACTATGCAATGATTTCCGTTTCATCAAAACACTGTGTGAAGAAAAGCAAGCCTCTGAAGGACAAGGCGTATGTAAAAATAGGCTTGACATAAATGTAGTTTTGCCAGAATAAATCCTAAGTAAATGCAGTATTCTCTTTCTATTGGCCTAGAAATGCAGCCATATTAACGCAGGCCTATATCTTCGTTTTATCTTTCTCATTTTAGTTGCAGTTTCAATAAGTGCAATTTCAATTGAAAGGAATGTTTCAGTGAAGGATACAAGTGAGCTCTGGGAAATAACCTTTAGGCCAAAGTACTGAACAGGATGAAATGTGCTAACAGGGTATACAAAACATTTTGTGCAAACCGTTTAAAGAGGCGTGCAGAAACTTACAGGAAATGTACAGGATTGTATTATTATGAGAGAATTTCTAGTCAGAAGTTCAGTTCAGTTCAGTTTGCTACTAATCCTTAGGTGATTAAATACAGACGTTCAGGTGAGACATTCAACATATTAAGTATAGAACAGCTCAAATGTCCAGCAGTTCAGAAACAGAGTAGTTTGCTTTAATTCTGCTATTACAGAGAAAAGGAACAATTCTGAGTTCAGTTACAACAGACAGTATAATTCAGTCTGTTTTAGTTTATCAGCACTGTAATTTAAGACAGTAAGACTTGTTCAGATATTGTTGGATTTCTACATCTACCTCCACTGTACGCTGTTACATAATAAACCACCATTGTCAGATTTACAGTATGTGCAGACTTTTATTCTGAAAGGTATAACATGATTTGGCACATGAAGGAGAAATTGAGATACGTGGCATTTGTCCAGTATGGTACTAGGTAATTAAAAGAAAAAACACCCATTCCAGTTCTTATAGCTTAGAAAAAGAGGCATAATATCTTGGGACTATATGCACAACAATCTATTTATTGATTGTTTTTTTTTTGTTGACTGGGTTAGTCATACTAGGCTGGCAGCTACTTTTCTGGGGAGTCTTGAGGTGGTATCTTTATGGACTAGGGGAAATTTGGCCACAAGGTCAAGTACCATGGAATGTTTGCATCTATCCCTCCCACAATCAGGTTGTCTATGAATGATTTAGCACCTGTTTCACCATGAACATGCAGTGCACTGCTAGAGAGAGGCTGCCCCCTTCTGTCCATGCTCCGACCCAGTGACGAGCTGTGCTCCTCGCCGACCTTGCGGCCAGCTATCCCTGGCCAACCGGAGATCAGTGGCACTGTGGTATTATTATGTTTAGTAAGAGTCTGACTTGCAGGCATTCAGTCATAATCCCACAGATGGTAGCTTTGCACCATTGGCTCCTCAGCCAAGCATATACACCAAATGTCTGGATGCGGTTCCTCTCGTACTGAGCAAGATTACTATCCCAACTACACATCATCAGTAGGGTGAAACTAACCTGTCTCATGAAAGTCTAAACCCAGCTCACATTCCCTACTAGTGAGTGAACAATCCAACACGTGTTGAATTCTGATTCACAATGATAGAGAAGAGCCGACATAGAAGGATCAAAAAGCTATGTCACTATGAACACTTGGCTGCCACAAGCCAGTTATCCCTGTGGTAACTTTTCTGACACCTCCTGCTTAAAACCCAAAAAGCCAGAAGATCACAAGGCCCCACTTTCATGGTCTGTATTCATACTGAAAATCAACATCAAGCAAGCTTTTGCCCTTCTGCTCCACGGGAGGTTTCTGTCCTCCCTGAACTTGCCTTAAGACACCTGCATTACTCTTTGTCAGGTATACTGCCCCAGTCAAACTCCCACTTGACACTATCCCCAGAGAGGGTCATGCTTGGATGGCCGAGCTCTTGGAGCCAGAAGCGAGAGCCCTGGAGAGGCTTGCCTCCTGCTGCTTCACGGGGTAAGGGAAAAATGATGAGTAATGGTATTTGACCGGCGGCTGAGGCCTCCCATTTATTCTGCACCTCTCATGTCTCTTCACAGTGCCAGACTAGAGTCAAGCTCAACAGGATCTTTCCCCACTGATTCTGCCAAGCTCATTCCCTTAGCTGTGGTTTTACTAGAAAGTAGGTAGGGACAGTGGGAATATTGTTCATCCATTCATGCGCATTACTAATGAGATGACGAGGCATTTGGCTACCTTAAGAGAGTCATAGTTACTCCTGCCATTTACCCGCGCTTCATTGAATTTCTTCACTTTGACATTCAGAGCATTGGGCAGAAATCACATTGCATCAACACCCATCTCGGGCCTTCATGATGCTTTATTTTAATTAAACAGTCAGATTCCTCTGGTCTGCACCAGTTCTAAGTCAGCTGCTACCTGCCAGATGATATGGGACGCTGGTCGGTACTGGCACCACCAGGGTGATCCACAGGATGGGCCTAGCATGTGTTCAGAGTCACTGCCATCATCCCCCCTGGCCCCAACAGAGGGGGAGCATGGTGAGGGGGTGACACTTCATCCAGTAACAGTGCACACCCAGCCATGCTTCATGCCCAAGCCCAACCAACCCAGCCATTAGAGGCAATCCTTATCCCAAAGTTACTGATCTGCCTTGCTGGCTTCCCTTACTTCCATTGTTTTAACACACCAGAGGCTGGTCACCTTGGAGACCTGCTGCAGATATGGGTATGGCCCGGTGCGAGACTTACACCCTCTTCCCCAGATTTACAAGAGCCAGCGAGAGGTCACCCGATGCCACCAGAACCGCAATGCTTTCCATGGCTTTTATTTCATGAAATACCATGAAATATTTTGCATCTATCTATGCTGCCACCAACTCAGGCAAACGGGACTGCTGTTTAACATCTGTTCCAAAGGACACCACATTCAGGAGTTTAGCACCACCCCATGCTACATTGCAGTGTTAGTAACTGGAACGTAACTGCGTTGCCTGTGGTGGGAGTAGAACCCAGCATCAAATGTGATTATACAACCTATTGAGACACTGACACTATGACAGAAGGACTGAACATGCATTATTTACATAACGTTGTCCATAAAAAATAGGATTCAGAGAAATTACATTAATTACTAAAGATGGCAGGGGTAGAACAGCATATGTCCTACAAGCAGAGAGAGCATCAATTCAGTCATGACACGTTGAAGTGCTTCTTCACTAAAAGAGTGGTCGACAGGTTAACCTGCTTAATAACAAGGAAAATAAGGATACATATTGTATATAGCTGCAAAGGAATTGGAAGTGCCACTTACATGAAAGAGGGTAAGTTAATAACAAAACAGTTGTACATATGGTTATGCATTCTTTTGTTGACATTATTTATTTACCAGGAAAGGCTGACTGAGAACAAGGCCAATTTTCAGTGGAGGTTCAGGGAGAAATGCTCCAGATGCATGTCTTTATAACCTGGGAAGAAGTGCACACTCCACACAGAAGGCACTGCAGCTGAGAATTGAACCAAGGAACCTGTTGTTGTTAGGTGACAACACTACCACTGCACCACTGCACCATCCAGTTATGAATCCAGTTATTGCACTTCTCAAGATAACAAAAATTATATTGCAAACTAGAGTGGGAATATATACTATGACTGAAACGTGGTTATTTCAGAATATCTCCCCTTCAAGGTACAATGATGATAGAGTTACTTTTAATAAGTATTGACAATTTGCAGGGTGCTGTCCCTTATGTTAGGAGGTTCGGTGGTCCCCTGAAAAAGCTTTAAAGGTATAATAGCATGTTAAGGAATTCACAGTTTGTCTGATTCAAGTTTAAAGTGTCAGAACAAACAAAAGCAAGCCTCACAAGATAGGGACATTACAGATACACAGAGATAGTACAAAATAGGTATAACTCAAAAGATAGCAGTTAATTTTTCAGCAGAAAGACCACAATGACATAAGTCACTGCAGTGACTGTAAAGGTGGATGGCTAATAATTACTATAGCAGTTGTACTGGGAGACACTTAGCATGTGTTCTAACTGCCAGTGTCAGGGAGAGGGAATAGGGGTATTGTTTCTGATATGAGGTTATAATAAATTCTAAAAAGTAGGAATTATTTTACAAAATAGGCACAACAGAGGTGAACTGTATACTCACTGGTGTTCTTAAAGTGTAAGAAATTGAGATCCACAGGCAAAGACAGTGTGACAGTTTTTGTTTAAAGTTAAGAGTAGATCAGGAATATTTTGGATGTTGATAAATAAGATAGGAGTTAAGAGGGGGTTGCTGTCTTTGTAATATTTATTCACTCTGTGTTATATAATGCCCAACAGTGATGTCACTTTCTCATACCGATTCAAATATGCATTTCCCCGCACATCTTCCTGTCTTCCTAAACAAAGTACGTTGTACACACCAAGCTGACATATGTAAACAAAAAAGGCAATTATCTCTTCACATATTCTGAAAATTGATTTTAGTAGTGTTGATCAGGCCAAATTCCATTTTTATTCGTCTTTATTAGTATCATGCATTTAAAGTAATTTCCCATCTTTGAAGTATGGATTTAACTTTATCTGAATATCTGTACACTAAACCTGCTTTCAGAACTTTTTAAAAACTTGTTACATTTACAGACCAGAGTAATCAATTATGATGTGCATGGTGTGTGACTCTAGGTTCAAGACATACATCTGGAGAGTTTCTCCCCGGGCCTCTGCTGAAAATGGGCTCTGTCCCAGTCAGACTTTCCTGGGAAATTAATGGTAAATAAAATAAGAATAATAATACTTTGCTGTTCATCTAGTGGACCATTTGCAATCTAGTCCTATGATCTCACATTAAATTTATCAAAATGTGTAATTAATACCAGATTCCACAACAGGATTAATTACTTTGGACCTAGTTATATCCCCTTTCCAAGAGGACTGCTGGGGGTGAACGTAAAACTACCCATCGTGTCATCCAGGTTACATTTAAAAAGGATTAGGAAACTACTATGCTTCACTTCCAGTTGGAGTCTATTCCATAAAATAGATATTCCTGTGACAAATATACACCTAGCCAGCAGGGCCCTTTTATACTTTGGAAGTTCAGAATTACTGAGTGGGCTTTCTGGGTATTATTAGTTTTGTGGATCTGAAAAAGGTTGCATAGGACCGGCTCCTTCGAGGGTCTGCAGAATAGGCAAAGATACCTCCTCAGAAGTTGATAGGATGCAAGAAAGAGATGGAGTATTTTACAGCAGTCAGGTTAACTCAAGGTGGACGTGCTCTTGATTGTGTTAGTAAGGAAATGCTTTGGTCTCTTGAGGTGGGTCACATGCTTTAGGAAGTGCATATCAAAGGAGGCAATATACTCTATTATTGACCTGATAAGGAAGAGTAGGGAGATGATGATTTCCTTGGATCTAGAAGACATACCCCTCATAATCAGTCTGGATGTATAAAAAAATTGGGGGGGGGGGTTGGCAAAATGGTTAAGGTATTTACCTCACAGTTACAAAGTACAGAGTTTGATTCTTGCCTTTGAAAAGGAAATGGGCTAGGCTTAAAATGTCCCTCAGGGGCCTATGAATCTATGAATAACAAAAGGGGTAATGTGGAGATCAAAGTGTCCAAGTCCAAAATGACAGCATTAATTTTAGCGGGAGTGTTTCCTCTGTGATAAGACATGGGTATCTGGGTTTGCCAGAGGACACAATGCTGCATTTTGTTACTTTTAGTTTGAGGTCATGGTCTTAGAAGTACTTGTTAGTTCATGTTAGGCTCTCCTGGAGAATTTGGTGGCCTTTGGGGTGTTTATGACAGCTCCCTGTTAGCAATCATCAGCCACAGGCTCTTGGCATAAGCCTTGACATCAGAGAAGTAGATACCAAAGAGGACTGGTCCCAGTACAAATCCCTGGGTACAGTGCTGTTCACTGCTCTTTTGGTTGAGAGGGTACCTGTAACACTGAAGACTGTGTTCTGTCAGTCAGACAGTTTGCTATCCAGCAGGTAACATAGGTCTTTACATTTAGTTTGATTACCTTATCAATGATGCCAGAATGTGGAAGAACTTTACTAGTTCTTTTATAGATCCAAGACTAACCAATTTCCATTTTAATGCTTGAATTAACCTACCCTGTTTAGTGTTAGGTTGGTCTTACCCATCCCATGGGTAATAATTTTATATTAGCACAAGTGAGAATAACTGGGAGCATACCATAGATAATTTGAAGGGACCCAATGCAGGGTATAAAGCATTTAGGAGCTGCCTCTATTAGTAGTACACGGGGCAGTCCTGGGGTAAATTTTCTAATATTACAACTGTAATTCAAAGGACACAGTTTATCTAGTGAGATGCATTATATATGTAACCTTCTATGCTGGCATGTCAACAACAAAGCTGTGACAGCGGTTCCCTATCAGAAGCCTGAAACTCTATAAGCTTGAAAATCAAAATCCTGAAACCAAAAGCCTGAAAACTCAAAATCCTGAAAACCCAAAATCCTGAAAACACAAATAATGCTAATATGCCAATACAAAGACACTAATATCTACCGACTGACCTTGACCCTAACCCTAACCCTAAGGTCCGTCACTATCGCACACTCACCTGACCCGCGCCCTAACCCTAACTCACTTAAACCTCCCCTAACCCTAATTTTTGTCACTATTGCATACATGCCTAACCTGCGCCCTAACCCTAACTCACTTAAACTGCCCCTAACCCTAACATAAAACCAACCGCACACTTACCTGAACCCAACGCATGACCTAACACCACAGGGCTAACAATAGCAAAGCCACAATGACGTCAATATGTCTATTTTGTGTTTTCAGGATTTTGAGTTTCAGGATTTTGGGTTTTCAGGATTTTGAGTTTTCAGGCTTTTGGTTTCAGGATTTTGATTTTCAAGCTTATAGTGTTTCAGGCTTCTGATAGGGAACCATGACAGCACATCTATGTCCATAGTTACGCCAAACATCACAAGAATGAAACTAATGCCCTTTTTAAACATAGTGCGATTTTCCACAATTTAAAAAACTGAATTTTAGCATTATTGAACAAGTGCATTTGTACTACCATTGGGGGGGGGGGGGGGTAATTCCGAGTGTCTTAGAAGCCATGAATCAATAGTGGCAGCTGATACTGAATGCAAGTTATCTGCCTAGTCTGCACAATCACTTTATTATTAAGTGTTAATGCTCTAACATTAAAATGCTTAAAATTAAGACCTTTAAAATAAATTGTAAAGAATTAACTATAATGTCTAAAGACATTAAATGCATGTTGGATTATGTATTGGATGATAATGATTTATGTGATACTTTGTTATAATTGTTTCAACATTTAAGATATGCACTGTTCATTGTTTTTAAGGGTAATATGATTCCCATTTCTGACATTAAAATGGTTGAAAATGTGTGTCTTTTTTTGCTGAGAAAGGTTTTGATTACAGGGTGAGATAAAAGTGTTTATATGGTTTCAGTTATCCCCTTTCAGTGCAATGTGTTTCACATTTATTATTTATTAGCACAAGCTCAGTAGGAAAGTCCCACCAGTACTTCTGGTTAAAGTAGAATCCACTGTGCTTTCTTAATTATGAGGCTATTGCTTGTTAGCCAATATTGACAAGACTAAACAATGTCCGCATTTCCTTATGTACAAATACAGATGTTTTACAGGCTCTAAGCAAAACGTGAGCATATACATACAACGCTATTTGAACTCTAAGGAAAGTTTAACAACAAATTAGTAAATAAGAGGAAGAATAATTAATGTCAGACCCTTATTAGGGTTCATATTACCTGAGAGGGGGCTTAATATGCAGTACACCCAACAATCTTCTGCAGGTTCACACCACCCCCTCCTTGTGGTATAACTAGTCCATGTGGCTGTGTTTTTGCCCATTGTCCAGTTTATTTAACTATCCATTTGCTCTAACATTGTTAACTTGTTGAACAACTATTTACTCTTTCTGTCTCACCTCATCTGCTGTGTCCTCTTTTGTTTTTCTCTTTCTTGAGCTAACTTCCTTTAGACCTTGTTAACTTGGGTCCACTAGGAAGAGAAGAATAACAAGGCACCTCTCTACTCTTGCCTTTAACTGAGGAAGGGTGTGGGGAATGTTGTGGTGTGCCAAATGCCATAATTCCTGGTCAAGACTGGAACCAATGATGAAACATCAACAGCTTCGCAGGACAGGAAAAAAATAAAAGTGAGAAGTATCACTGCGAGGATAAAAACAGGGGAATGGCAGGCCATCCCAATTAACATTATAGAAATCCCTGTGAAAATAGAGATGCAGTGTCAGTGATGCAACACACAGCACACTCACCTTTATTGCAGAAGGTTGTGGGTTCTGTTCCCACACCAGGCAGATAGACTGCTGAAGCTGCAGTGCAGTATGAGGGGAGATGCTACAATCTTGGTGTGTTGTCCTTCAGATGAGATGTTAAACTGAGACCCTATATGCCTGCATTGGTGATAGCTCAAGTGAATATAAAAGATTTAATGGCAAAAAAGTCCCCAGCTCCTCAATGGCCTGGTTACTTTCCTCTACTAGTTTAAGTACCACTTCAGATGTCCCTGAAAGGAGATCACTGACTTAGTATAATCAGTGTGGTCAACAAAGGATATAAAAATAAATAAATGCTACAAACATGCAGCCCTGCTAATCCCATTGGCCACCCTAATCCCCAAGGGAAGACTAGCAGCATTTAAAGCCTATGGAACTAATGCTGAAGTAGGGAAGGTAAGCTGCAGTGATAACATATTTCTCAGTCACAGAGCTGCGAATGGACAGCCTGCTTGACCCACTTTAAGAAAAATCTGCCTCACTCAATATTTTGTTTGTTAGTTTATATCACTCTTAGTTAATTACCTATGTGTTACTGATAGAAACTGATACTTTCACACTTTGCGTTCCACAGTTTAACTGTATAGATGTGAGATGAACATCTGTTACGTTATTTAAATTGCTGCCAGTTACTTGGTATTCGATAAGATGTTGTACCTAACTTCTGCCTTTAACTGATAATTTTATTTCAGTTGCAATTATTTTCTGATACATTTGATTAATCTGACTTGCCTGTTTCAATTTGCAGATGTTTATATGAGTTTAATCCTAGGATAGTCACTGCAAAGTGTGTGTAACAGCAGTCTGTCAGCCTTCGTATATTTATTATCTATATTAGTTCTATTAAAATTCTAAATGTACCTCCTGTAAAACTTTGGAGTAGAAAATCAATGCATTCTTCAAGGTTCATTCAAATGAACCTTTCAGATTGCTTAGGTTTACTGGAGAGAGGCCGAATGAAATTTGGCTAACTATGAACTCAGTCATTAAAAGAAAAAAAAAAGATGCAAGCTCTATTGACATCTCAGCCTTGCAATGAGTAAATGCAGAAGTTTGTTTTCTGTACATCGGTTTTCTTTTATGTCAACATATTTTTCATAAAGTAAAACCACAAGGCTAGCTATCCAAGTGTAAATGTTCCTGTAACACCAAGAGTAGATAGTGATAAAATAAACAGAGTTCAGGAACAAACCAAAGCTGATGGTTGTACTCCACATAAAACAGTGTTAACTCCAATGTGAACTATATAGCAGGAAGAGTCAAATAAGAACCAGCGTTAACTCCAACAAAAAACTTTAATGGATCAATGGCAAGCACTTTCACCCTTCTGGGCTTCCTCAGGCCAATATGATTCTTAAAAGACACACCTCTTAAATACCTTAAATTAAGTGACATAATTTCCTGTGATACATAAATTAATTAGTTCATTCTTCAAGATGACGGTCAGAGGCACATTTATACATTTAATTTATACAAGTATAACAATTAATTGAAAACCTGAACATTTATTAAGATAAAACATGTTAAAATATATATATATACATATATATATATATATATATATATATATATATATATATATATATATATATATATATAGATATAGATTAGACAAAATATGAATATATATATATATATATATATATATATATATATATATATATATATATATATATATATATATATATATATATATATATATATATATATATATAGGTTCATAGGTAGGTACTACGCTATTGGCCCTAGGGTCTATATAAGCCTAGCCAAAGGTACCTTGGCTTTCGCCACCCAAGAAAATTATTTTCCTGTGCCACTGTCGAGCAGAGCCACAGACGTGATCCCCGGGGTGAATTTCCTATCTCCCATCCAATCATCAAGATTTTTCTTGAACAGTGCTAATGAGGAGCTTTGTTTGATAAAGATAGGTAGTTTGTTCCAGAGTATGGGAAGTCTCTGGGACAGGAATCTATCCCTCCAGCATGTTCTGTTTATTGTGGTGACGAGGTTTAGGTCCCTAGAGCGTGTAGCTTGTAGGGATTAGGATTTCTTTAAGTGGAGCATGTCTAAAAGCTCTGGATTTGACATAGCTTTGTGTGTTAGGCAGTGATCGCCTCTGAGTAGGCGATATGTAACGGAGTAAAGCTGCAGTTTTTTGAGACGATCTGCATAGGGCATCTCTTTGAGGCCAGTAATCCTCTTTGTGAGGTATTTCTGTGGCCTTCCAGTTGTTGTAGATGTCTTGTGAGGTACATACCAAAAGGGGCATTGTACTCTATAATGGGTCTAATGAGTGACGAGTAGAGGGGAACAATGACCTCTTTTTTCCTGGATGAGAAATCTTTTGTGATGAGGTGTGCCACATAGAAGGATTTCCTGATTACTGTGGTGATGTGATTATCAAAGAAGAGACTACTGTCCACCTGTGTCCGAAGGTCTCTTATCACACTTTCAGTGTTAAGTAGACTACCACCTATGTGGCAGTTCATGGGTACTGAGTTTTTACCAAAAGGAATGACAATGCACTTTTTGGCATTGAGCTTGAGGCCATGGCTTTGACACCAGGCATCTGTCTCAGCAAGGCCCTTTTGTAGGATGTCCACATCTTTTGGAGTTTTGATTATGGCTCCTAGTTTGCAGTCATCTGTGAACTTTGTTAGCCAAAGACCTTCTGTGTTGGCCTGTACTTCAGAGAAGTAAATACCAAACAGGAGAGGACCCAGGACTGAACCCTGTGGTACTCCACTTGTCACTGGTCTGAAGCTGGATTTGGAGTCTGCTACTTTCACAGTGTGGGTTCTGTGAGTGAGCCAGTTGGCAACCCATCTTGTGACATAGGGATTTATACCTAGTTTAGTGAGTTTATCTATAATTCCGGAGCGGGGGATGGTGTCAAAAGCCTTGGTGAGATCTAGATAGGCTGTGTGAACCACCTTACCCTCATCTACAGCTTTGGTGACTGCTTCAAAGAAGTCTATCAGGTTTAGGAGACATGATCTGCCTTTTACAAACCCGAACTGGGTGGGGTCCTGAGTTTGGAGATTACCAATGTCATTGTTTATAAGTTCCATGATGATACGCTCCATAGCCTTGCAGACCAGGCTCGTTAGGCTAATGGGGCAGTAGTTTCTGGGGTCTGTGGAGGCTCCCCCTTTGTGGAATGGGATAACTGTCACTGTGCGCCATTCAGTGGGCACATAGCCTGAGGTGAGGCTATGATTGAACATGGTACTTAGGTGGGGTGCCAGTTCATTCTGTAGTTCATGTAGAACACAGCCTGGGATGTCGTCAGGTCCCATGGATCCTGTGTTCTTGGCTTTGGATAGTGTGTTTTTTACCTGTGCAGCCATGATTACAGGAACTTTGCATTCTGCTGGTATAGAGATGGGCCCTTTAGGGGATGACAGAGGGGTAAAGTTAGCACTGAACCTATCTGCCAGGATGTTGGCAATATCCGTTGGTTCTGTATATTTAGTGCCATTGTGCTGTAACTCAGAGCAAATCTGAGTGTTGCCATTGAGATTCTTGACATAGCTATAGAATGCTTTGTGGTTGTCTTTAGAGTCAGTGGCGATTTTCTTTTCATAACTAACTTTGGAGGATTTTATGAGGGATCTCAGCTTCTTACTGAAGCTGACCAGGGAGTTTCTCCAATCATGGGATTTTACTCTTTTTAGCAACAGTTTCCTTCTTCTGTTGTAAAGTTTATTTATGGCAGGGGACCACCAGATTGGCTTCCTTTTTTTGGAGGATAGCATCTTGGTTCTGTTAGGGATTGCACGATCCATGCACTCATGTAAGTGCTTATAAAGTGCATTTGTGTAGGATTCAGCAGTCATACCTCTATTGTCTGTCAGCATGGGTGTCGTGAAGTTTTCCACTTCTGTCTTGAGAAGTGTGAAGTTGGCTTTGGAGAAATTTTTTACTGTGGTTTCGCTAATGGGGGGGGGGGTGGGGGAGGGATGTGGATGTCTAGGGTGATTAGCTTATGATCGGATCTGACCAATGAGTAATTGACCTCTGGTGTGGAGCACCGGTTGCCCATGTTGGTAATAACCAGGTCTAGGATATTGCTGCCCCTGGTGGGGATGTGGATAAGTTGATCCATGGCATTGGAATTTATGAATTCCAGAAAACGTTGAGCACAAGAGTTGGTACAGGAGTAGTTTTCCCAGTTAATGGTAGGGTAGTTTATTAGGGTGTTAGGTTGTACCCTAATATTTTCCATTGTATGAATATTAATATGTATGCATTTTCCATGAGGTGTGGGAATCCTGGGGCATGGTGGGGGATCTGTAGCAAGCTACAATTTGGATTGCGGTCTTTCCCAGAGTTAGTTGCAACTGGATAATCTCGGATGCATTATGCTGAGCAACTAGCCTGGAGGTGTGGATATCCTTAATGAATATGGACACGCCTCCGACTTTAGTGTTTCGGTCCAGGTTAGGTGGCCGAAAGGTGTGGTATGAATTACAGCCTGGTAGTGCAGGAGTACTCTCTGGAGCCTTGAACCAGGTCTCTGTCACTGCACAGATGTCGATGTTCTTCATTTTAAGGAGTGCCTCAAGAGAGTGCATTTTGAGGTTTAGAGTAGCAATACCCTCAGATTATTCTTGCCTGTACCTGTTAGGGTGGTTAATTTGTCATTTGAACCTTGCCTAAAAAAGGCACTATAGGGGTGGCTAGAGCCTTAGCCAGTATCCGGAATCCCAGGGGCAACAGGTGCAGGCCATCTCTGGCAAAGCATCATGGCTTGTTGATCATGTCATCCCAGGCAGACAGATACTGGATCCCCTTAGAGTGACACCAGAAGCTTAGCCAATTGTTGATGTCAATCATTTTGTCCTGGTACTGTGGTATCATTGTGGGTGATGGCAGGATGCTACTCAGGGCTAGGGTCATACCTGCCTGGACTACAAGATCGGACAGCTCCTCCATGTCCCTTTTCATGTAGTCCAAGGGGGTACATCTCAGGTCATTCACACCAACATGGACAATGACAGAGTCATATTTGTACTTGTTGTGGAGTGACCTGAGTGCATGTGTTATGTGGTGGATCCTGGCACCCGACAGGCAGCTAACAGTAACTTTCTCCTTGTTTAACCTGGTGAGTGGAACATCAGTGTGCCTGACTATAGAGTCACCTATGACTAGAGTGTTGGGTACGTTGTTATGCCTTATGGGCTGTGGTTGAGTGGCACACTGAGTTTGTATATATATATATATATATATATATATATATATATATATATATATATATATATATATATATATATATATATATATATATATATATATATATATATATATATACATATATATATAAAACTTCATAAATTTAAACAATCTTTAATTTCCTCCCTTTTAATATGGGTCTCATAGAAATTTTATCACTGAGACCCGGTTTCTTATCTGCCCTAAGTCTTATAATCCACTTCACCTCACAGTTTTCTGTAAAATTCCTCACATCTCCACCTCTTTGACCAGGCATATTGATTTGCATTACTAAAAAGTTGAACACATGTTCTCTGATGTTCCAATAACATGTTTAGAGAGGCCATTTTTGCAGGATCTAGTCCGAATATTGTAAAGATGTTTTCTAATTCTGTATTTCAGTTTCCTGTCAGTTTTGCCGACATAAAATGCCAGACATAATGTACAGGTAGCTAGGTATACAACATGTTCTGAGCCACAAGTAGCTTTTATCTTAAAATCAAACCTTTGTGAGGTCAATGGATGTGTAAAAACGCACTGCTATCTGTGTAATGGCATGAATGGTTTTGGAAGAAATTGAGTTCAAGCAGGAATGTCAAGTATTGTGTGACATGTTCTTGAAGAGAGGGTATTCAGAGCATTTACTTGATGAATTAACCTTCGAGATCCAGCATAAGAGACCTATTGGTGAATATATACCCATTTTAACCTCAGGTTTAGATACCAGTGGTTTACAGATGGAAGAAAATGTAATTAGGGATAGTACACCTAAATTGACTTATTGCAACCTTTAGTTTTGATGCCCCTATTATAAGAAATACACTTTGGAAAAATTTGGATTTGTTGAACTCAGATAAGGACTTGATATCCATTATAGAACCATTCTCCAGGATAACTTACAGAAGGGGACCCAATCTCAAGAATTTATGGGAGAATAACTCTAGCAATTCAGTGAGAATGACAGACATGTATAAGTGTGAAAGTTGTCCCTGTTGTAAATTTATAGGAGTAGGGGGCACCTTTAGCATTAGGGGGAAGAAGTTCAACATCAAGGGCAGATTTAATTGCCTTACCAAGGGGGCAGTGTACCTGGCAAGCTGTAGGTCCTGTCCTTTTTTTATATAGGCAAGACAGACCGTAAATTAAAGGACAGACTATACAAACATGTATATAGCATTAGGAAAGCGAAGTTGGAAAATGCTTTAGCCAAATATATACATGAATATCCTAATCATAGCTTTTCATTTAAGGTTATAGACCAGGTACACCACAACCCGGAGGGGGGTCCTATGAGTCTATTTTTAGAGGTCAGTGAATTTATGTGACAAATTAGACTGAACTGTTACAAAAGGCCGGGTTTGAATGATAAATCTTCCCTAGCCTGACTTTTAAAACTAAAGAGTATTCAGAGATTAAAGTTTTATTTAACCTAATAAGCATAGCAGTATTGTAGCCATACAAGCATTTGTACTAGATGAATGAATAGAATATTTAAGTAACCCATTTAGTGGGTATACTGAGTTTTTTTAAAAAAGGTTCTTGTGTTTTTTCTTATGTATGGTACATAGCAACACTGTTTTTCACCACTTCCTTCCCTTCTGCCAGTATATTTTAGCTTTAGTTTGATTTTGGTTTTGAGTATTTTAATAGGGTTAGTATATCTTTTAAAATGTAATGTGAATCATGTGATGTATTTAAGTATATAAACTGTTTAATTAATTTTTAAAATTTTCTGAAGAAGTCTTTCTTACTAGAGCAAGACGAAAGCGCTAACTTAATTTTTTTTAACGTCGTTTTTTTTTGTATTAAAGATGTTCTCTGTGGTTAAAGAAGAGCCAACAGTTTTTATTTTCTAAGTTTATGTTAGCAACTATTACTGAATATGGTAGCACAGCCATTGAACATGAGACTGTATATAACAATGTTGGTATAATACAGTCCAAGGCTCCAAGTATTCACAGTCCAAATATTTACTATGATACACTTGATCTTAGCAAAACATCTGAGAAGTGATAACCATGTTCTTTGCAAGTTTGGGATGTTTTTGTTTTTTCAAGATTGGTTTGCTGACTAGAATGATTCATTTTCATCCAGAACCTCCTTATTAAAATAAGAAGATAAACTCTTTTAAGTTTAAATTGTTAGCTTAGCTTGCATAGTACTGCAGTCTATTAGTTATTAGTTTTAAACTGAAATTTACAGAATAAATTATATTCTTTTTTAATCCTGTGGCATCAAAGTACACATATACATACACACACACACACTTATATATATATATATATCTATAAAATCCTCCAAAGCTAGTTATGAAAAAAAAATTGCCACTGACTCTAAAGACAACCACAAAGCATTCTATAGCTATGTCAAGAATCTCAATGGCAACACTCAAATCTGCTCTGAGTTACAGCACAATGGCACTAAATATACAGAACCAACTGATGTTGCCAACATCCTGGCAGATAGGTTCAGTGCTAACTTTACCCCTCTTTCATCCCCTAAAGGGCCCATCTCTATACCAGAAGAATGCAAAGTTCCTGTAATCATGGCTGCACAGGTAAAAAACATGCTATCCAAAGTCAAGAACACAGCATCCATGGGACCTGACGACATCCCAGGCTGTGTTCTCCATGAACTACAGAACAAACTGGCACCCCACCTAAGTACCATGTTCAATCATAGCCTCACCTCAGGCTATGTGCCCACTGAATGGCGCACAGTAACAGTTATCCCACTCCACAAAGGGAGAGCTACCACAGACCCCAGCAACTACTGCCCCATTAGCCTAACGAGCCTGGTCTGCAAGGCTATGGATCGTATCATCATGGAACTTATAAACAATGGCATTGGTAATCTCCAAACTCAGGACCCCACCCAGTTCGGGTTTGTAAAAGGCAGATCATCTCTCTTAAACCTGATAGACTTCTTTGAAGCAGTCACCAAAGCCGTAGATGAGGGTAAGGTGGTTCACACAGCCTATCTAGATCTCACCAAGTAAAAACACCAAGACGAACTGGAACACAATAAGAGAAGGCTGAAATGTTAAAATAATTTAATGGACTAACAAGTAAAATTAGCGCTTTCGGCGGAATAAATATCCCGCCTTCTTCAGATTACACAGCGGAACTGAAGAAACATTTATTTATACATCAGTGGGAGTTAAATGCCCAATGGGCATAAAGTGCATTGTTTGAATACATAAGTTGTCATAGCAACCTGAAGTGAAATCACCACCCATGAATTTTTTGCACGCTACTGTCAGGTGCAAAAAAACAAATGTAAGAACAACAAATCTGAAATGCATTACTTACTTATTGCATTATTAGCAAGCAAAAAGATGTCTTCTTTTGCAAAAATAATGTTTTATTTTTTACATATATATATATTTACATATAAAATAAATTTTTTATTAATTTCTATTTTATAATTAAAGTTGATGGTATTTTTATAATCATTATTGCGATCTGGCAAGCTGGAAGGATATCTAAATTGTTGTTATTTTACATCAGAGATATCGCATAGCATTTGGGAATGCGATCTATTCCAGCTTGCGATCGTTCCATTAACATTAATTTCAGCATTTGGACAACTTGGATATAGCTTGTTTAAATGTTACAGATGACATCTTTTTGCTTGCTAATTGTATATCGCCTACTCAGAGGCGATCTCTGCCTAACACACAAAGCTATGTCAAACCCAGAGCTTTTGGACATGCTCTACTTAAAGAAATCCCAATCCCTACAAGCTACACGCTCTAGGGACCTAAACCTCATCACCACAATAAACAGAACATGCTGGAGGGATAGATTCCTGTCCCAGGGACTTCCCCTACTCTGGAACAAACTACCTATCTTTATCAAACAAAGCTCCTCATTAGCACTCTTCAAGAAAAATCTTGATGATTGGATGGGAGATAGGAAATTCACCCCGGGGATCACCTCTATGGCTCTGCTCAACTGTGGCACAGGAAAATAATTTTCTTGGGTGGTGAAAGGGTACATTTGGCTAGGCTTATATAGGCCCTAGGGCCAACAGCCTAGTACCTACCTATGAACCTATGAACCTATATATATATATATATATATATATATATATATATATATATATATATATATATATATATATCTGGGTTCCCTTCAGAATCTCGAAATCCTGAAATCTCAAAATTCATATAGTCGAGACCATATGATTGAGGTTTCAGATTTTTGAAATTCTGAACGTAGATCAACTGATAGTGTGGAAAAGGAGATTTCCTTTCCCTCACTGTAGTGCGATCTTGGAGTTGGTATATTTAAGTAGAGAGGGTGTGGGGGTGCAGGGGGGCTTGCCCCCCTGTAGAAATGTTTAAATAGTTTTTCTTTTTTGGATTTTTTTCGGAATTTTGATATTCCGAAACATTGATCATATGGTCTCGATCATATGACATTCAATGTTTTGGAATTTCGAGATTCTGAAGTGAATCCATATATATATATATATATATATATATATATATATATATATATATATATACATTCATACACACATATGGTTCCCCTGCATTTTATCAAACATACATTTATCTGACAAAGACAGGGGTGTAATGTGATGTAATGCAATGTCGACAGTACAGATGGCCAAATGGTATATATGTCGATGGTATGGGATGTTGATTATAGAAGTTATTAAGCTAATGGTCCTAGGGCCCTTACAAGCCTAGCCAAGTTCTATCTTTATTTCCACAATTAGCACCAATTGTCCCTGTATACATTGGTACTATGCTAACTGCCTTTGTGGGCCATCTTATGCCTAGCCAGTTAGCCCATGTGAGGATCAAACCCAGCACCTTATGTCTGTTAGGTAACTGTCTTAACCATTATGACAACCTCCCACCAGGAAAGTGAGGTTGGTAGGGTGAGAGCGTGTGTGTGCGCGTGTGTGTATGCGTGTGTGTGCGCGCGCGTTTGTGTGTGTGTGTGTGTGTGTGTGTGTGTGTGTGTGTGTGTGTGTGTGTGTGTGTGTGTGTGTGTGCGCGTGTGTGCGCGTGTGTGTTAGGGTCAGGGATGAGTGAAGGAAGGGTGTATGTGCGTGTTAGTTTGTATATTTTAGGGTAAGGGTAAGGGTTAGTTTAAGGGATAGATGTAGTGTTGTTTGTGTGTGTTTGTGAATGTTTGTGCTTTTGAGTTTGTCTGCCCCCCTGCACCACTTTAGTAATGGGTACTAATTCTACCCTTCCCTTACCCTAACCACCCTACACCTTAACTTCATTCAAACCTTCCTGTAACACTGCCAATATTAAGAGAAATTTGAGGCTAATGTTACAGGGGGTTTTAGTTTTAATATTGAGAGAGGAAATAGTTTTTCTCTTTTGATATTATTGTTTTCAGTTATGTTTCTGTTTCCAATTTTGTATGATCAAACTAATTTTGTCAGTGTTTTGCATCTGACATTAAGATTGTTAGATTATTATAACATTAGCAAAAGAACGTTTTATCCCTACGTACGTTCACCCCTCTGATTTAGCTATGACCACTAGTGAGTTACAAGCCAGGAGACTCCCCTTACTTCCCTCAGAACAAAGACCTCCAGTTACAAATGATCAGTGGGGGACATGGATCAGTTGTCTGTGCTATGTTATATACAGTGCATTGAGGAGGCAACTCTGACCTCTCACTCATACTTTCAATAGGATGGATTATCCAAAACTGGGTGTTCACTGCCACACCCAAGCCAGGTCCTCCAACATCTCCTTCTAAATTTGAATGTTGATATATTTCTGGAATTGCACTACTCCAGTCAGGATGGAAGATTGTACCTAGAATGCAACTTATAATAGTTGGAATTGTTAAATGTAAGCACAATTGAATGATTTTGCATTGTTGTAAAAGTAATATCAAAACTAAGCAAGCATGAATATCATAAAAATATCCATGTGCTGGAGCTACAAGCAGCCACACTACCTGTAAACATCCCACTACTGGAAGTGCAAGAATCAGTACAGCTTACTGTTCTGGTTTTTATGTACTTGAAGTCATTATTTGCCTTTTACTGTCCTGTACTGTTTCTTATTCTGTGGAGATTTTCTCCCTAGGTCTTGTCTGAAAATGGGCAACTCACCCAGTAGAACTATCCCGGTAAACAAATGTTAAATAAATAAATAAATACATTTTGAAAAATGAAATATGATTCAAACAAGTGCAACAAATTCTGAAACTTTTAAAATATGCAGGTTTCATCCCTCCTGCTCCTACTGAACGTGGGAGCTGCACCCCGACCCCAATTTATATGTAACAACCTCAAAATCATTGTACTCATTGAAGAGGAAATAACACAAGCTCAGACTCAGTGTTTTGCTAGACATTTACATATTCCATTCTGCTGCTCTGACAGCCTTAATCACAAGTTATCAGAAATTCAACAGGCAGCCTTACTGGACATGGTTCCCAGTCGCCACTGTGCTTGTTGTTGGGAAATGTCTAGTGGCTGGTTACATATCCAGGTGCCCGTCTTCTGTAAACCCATTGGCTGTTGTTTCTCTCAGCTAATTTACCACATTCAATCTTATTCTGTATTTTATTTTTTACGTTTTCACTTTCTTCTTACATTTTCCCCTTAAATCGGAATTAACCTCCCCTGCAATTATAATTTTCATGTTAACCACCACATTGTCTAGTATTTGATGAAACCGATTCTGTCTTTCCTTGCTAATTATATGCACATAATGATACAATTCTGTAACTTTATTTATTTATTTATTTTATTTATTTTACATTTGTTGACCGGGCTAGTCTAACTGGATACATGTCCATTTTCAGTAGAGGCCCGGGGAGATAAGCTCCAACATTACTAATAAAAATAAATTGTAAACAGTACATTATTACAAAGAATTAATGCAAGCTCCAATATTAAGGTAATGTAACAGGACTACAAATAAAAGTAAAAATTGTAAAGAGTAAATTTTTACAAAGAATTAATGCAGTTCACAGCTAAAGGGCATCTATTAATGAACTCAATTAGCTTCAAATAGTAAAGATAAAAAAAAATGGTAAAGAAAAAATTAAAATCAAAGAAGGATTGGATTAGCACAGAAGTAAGAAGTAAGTAGCGGGTTGAGAGGGTGGCCTAATGGTTAAAGTGTTTACCTTATAAACACAAGGTGCAGGGTTCGAGTCTCACAAGGGATAATTGGCTAGGCTTAAAATGGCTCACAAGTGTAGTTAGCTTAGTACTAACCTATGAACCTGTTAGAGAAGAAAATGTTAGGGTGTTGAGTCAGTAGTTTTATGAGCAGTATATACAGAGGAATAATGTTGTTGTTGTTGTTTGAATGGCAATATTTGGACAAGAAAAAAAGAGTGGAGGGGGGTGAGAGGTACCATCTAGTTGTTATGTTAGACAAGGTTTGCGTGAAATGTCATAGCTGGCATAATTATTAACACAGACATAGAAGAATATAAGGAAGTGTGAAATTTCATAGGTAGCATAGGAGTTAACATTGACATAGAACAATATCAGTAAGTGGTGGGTAATTGTAGAAGAATGAAGACTAATTTTAATGAAGTCAGAAGGAAATAAGAAAAAACTATAATATAGACTATGAATGAATAGGATGTGATTGTGCCCTAGTGGGTAGTAGAGGGGGATAAGGAATTATGATAGCTGGCAGATGTTAAGCTGGATCAGTACATGGGCATCTTATCTTCGATTCGGTAACTTATCTTCTATAGAAAGGCTTGTTCCAAAAAAATGTTGTCAGATTCCTGGAAAACATTTGTTATCATCTCCTTTTGAAAGTTGACTCCAAGGGAAGTACCACATTGACAACACACCTCTAAGGGTTGGCCATCAGTTTCAGATTTGGGAACTTAAGTGAACAGTGGCCTAACTTTTGACCAGAATATGTCCACTCTTGTAAGGCAGTCGTGCTATATTGTGCAGCTCATAAACAAGGGGAATACCTCAAGGTCCAAGGATTTCATTGCCCTATTTACACAGCCCTCATTACATCACTCATTGAGTATAATGCCCCCTACTGGTATGTATCTCTTCAGGCACAGGAAATACCTTCAATGCCTCCATAAATATCTTACAAAAAGGATACGAGGCCTGAACAATATGTCATACATTGACCACCTCAAGGCCCCATTGCTATATTTGGTCTCTTGCAGACTGCATATAAGGAGTCCTCTGATCCAATTAAGTACACCACAGAATTTTAAAGACTGAGGGATGACATCCCAATACCAAATAATTCACATCTATGTACATTAGATCTATATTCACTGTATACTAGTTTACCACATGAAGGTGGAATACTAGTTGTCAAACACTGGTTAAATCTTTCTAAAGTATATTCTGACTCTCATATTGAGTTTTTATTGAAAATGTATAGTTTTAGAGCATCGTTTTTTTATGTCAAAATGAATACTATTTACAAATAAAGGGGACAGCTATGGGTGCAACATTTGCACCCATATATGCAAATCTTTTAATGGGTTGCATAGAGAATGCTTTAATATATCATGAGAGGAATATTTTTAAGAGATATTTGAACATGTGGCATTGTTATTTTAGATGACTACAGGTGTGTCTGGACTGGATTTCTTGGTGTATGGAATGAGTTTGTTGGATACCCTAATTATAATAGTTTAAGAATGGCATTTAAGGGTAAAGAAAAACGTGTTTAATATTGATTTGCTTGATATGAATGTTACCAAAATGATTGATGTAACTATTGCAACCAGTTTATACAGGAAGCCGTTTACCAAAAACTCTTTATTAAAGGCTAAGAGTTGCCATCCTAGTCATGTAATTAAGAATATTCCAAAATCAAAATTTTTAAGGCTGAGGAAAATACTTAGTTCAATGGATGAATAACATATAGAAGCTAACAAAATGGGCATAAGGTTTGTGAATAAAGGTTATAACAAAACTAGTGTTAGGCTGAAATAGAAGCACAAAGGGTGTCCCATCAGGAATTATGAAGTCCAAGAGTAGTTAAAATTGATGATGATATAAAATCTATACCTCATTTAGTTACAATCTAAGGTACACATTATTTCAAAATCAGAGAAGTTGTTAACAAACATTGGCATGTTTTAAAAACTGATGCATTCTATGAACAGGTTTTGCTTATCCAATGTTCATCTGGTTAAATTAGACAGGAAAATATTTAGGGGAAAATCTTTCCTGGTTTAAAAGGGATAAAATTAAAAAAAATACACAAAATAGACCATGTGTAAGTACTTTTTGTGGTAACTGCATATATTGTAAAGTAGTTTCCAGTCAGTAAGAAGTTGAGATCCCTCACAAAATCCTCAAAAACTAGTTACGAAAATAAAATTGCCAAAGATTCCAAAGACAACCGCAAGACATTTTATAGTTATGTCAAGAATATAAATGGCAATGCTCAGATCTGCTCTGAGCTACAACAGAATGGCATTAAATATACTGATCCCAAGGATATTGCCAATATCCTGGCAGATCGATTTAGTGCCAACTTCACCCCCCCTCTCAACCCCTAAAGGGCCCATCTCAATACCAAAAGACTGGCAAATTCCAGCAATCAAGGCCACACAGGTAGAAACCACACTCTCCAAAGCTAAGAATACAGCATCCATGGGACCAGATGACATCTCAGGCTGTGTACTACATGAACTACAAAATGAACTGGCACCTCACCTAAGTGTCATGTTTAATCATAGCCTCACCTCAGGCTTTGTGTCCATTGAGTGGCACACAGCTACAGTTATCCCACTCCACAAGGGGGGATCCGCCTTGGATCCCGGGAACTATAGTCCCATCAGTCTGACAAGCCTGGTCTGCAAGGGCATGGAATGCATTATCATGGAACTTATAAACAAAGACATTGGCAACTTTCAAACACTGGACCCCACCCAGTTTGGGTTTGTGAAGGGCCGATCTTGTCTCCTGAATCTGATTGACTTCTTCGAATCAGTCTCCAGAGCTGTGGACAAGGGTAAGGTGGTCCACACAGTCTATCTGGACCTCACCAAGGCCTTTAACAACATCCCCCACTCTGGAATCATAGATAAACTTACTAAGCTGGGCATAAATCTCTACGTCACACGATGGGTTGCCAACTGGCTTACTGACAGAACCCAGAATGTAAAAGTAGCCAACTCCAAATCCAGCTCCAGACAAATGACAAGTGGAGTTCCTCAGGATTCAGTCCTGGGGTCATTCTTGTTTGGCATCTACTTCTTTGAAGTACAGGCCAACACTAAGGGACTCTGGCTAACAAAGTTTGCAGATGACTGCAAACTGGGAGCCATTATTTAATCCCCAAATGATGTGGATAGTCTACAAAAGGGCCTTACAGAAACAGATGCCTGGTGCCAGAGCCATGGGCTCAAGCTTAATGCCAAGAAATGTATAGTTATCCCCTTTGGAAAAAAAACATGTACCCATGAATTACCACATAGGTGGCAGTACACTAAACATTGAAAGTGTGATGAGATACTTAAGGACACAGGTGGACAGTGGTCTCATTTTCGATAACCACATTGCCACAACAGTCAGGAAATCCTTCTATGTGGCACACCTCATCACTAAGGGCTTTTCATCCAGAAAAAAGAAGGTCATTGTCCCACTGTACTCAACCCTCACTAGACCCATTATAGAGTATAATGCCCCATTTGGTATGTACCTCATAAGACATCTGCAACAGTTGGAAAGGCCACAGAAATACCTCACTAAAATAATCACAGGCCTAAAGCAGATACCATATGCTGACCATCTAAAAAAACTCCAGCTATACTCTGTGGCATATCGTCTACTCAGAGGTGATCTCTGCTTAACATACAAGGCCATGTCAAACCCTGAGCTGTTGGACATGCTCCACTTAAAGAAATCCCAATCCCTCAGAGCCACATGCTCCAGGGATCTAAACCTTGTCATCACAATGAACAAAACATGCTGGAGGGATAGGTTCCCGACCCAGAGACTCACCATACTCTGGAATAGACTGCCCATACATGTCAAGCAGAGTGCCTCCTTGGGCCTCTTCAAAAGGAACCTTGATGACTGGATGGGAGATAGGAAATTCACCCCAGGGATCATGTCAGTCGCCCTGCTAGACAGGGGTCCAGAGAAGTAAATATTGTGGGAAGAAATATCCAGGGAATTGTTATGGCTAGGCTTGTATAGGACCTAGGGCCGATAGCCTAGTACAACCTATGAAACTATGAACCTATTTACATCTCTTAGATGTAAGATCAGAAGGCTGTGGGTTCTATTCCCATTGTAGGTAATTTGATTGCTAACATAGCAGGGCAGCAATAAGGGAGTGGTGTGCTTCTGAGTGCATCATGATTTTGATGATATGTTAAACCAAGGTCTTCATCTGCTTGAGTTGTTGGTAACAGTGGTGGATACAAAAGATCCCATGGCGCTCATCAAGCAGAGTAGGGGACATTCTAAATACTACTTTGGGTCTCACCTATAAAGAGCTCACTAGCCAAGTGGCTTTAATGGAGTTAACATGGTCAAAATAGGATAAATAAAAAAGTTTTGATTTGATCAGGACTGCCACTTCTATACACTTATCTAAGTGAACATAGAATTCCTTTATAAAGCTACCTGTCATGATAGCATCTGAAATGGTGCTGTTAAAAGTGAATTTTGAAACTTCATCATAGAATTTCATAAGACAGTACATCAAAAATTCTTGAATTCTGAGATACTGGTTTCAGTGGGTTTAGAGATTTGGAAGATTAAATTAACTAGTTTGTGATGGGACAATCATGGCAGGAGATGCAAAGGGAAGAGTACATGAAGAAGCTATATTTGCAAAAAAAATGTTTCCTCTTCGAAGCCCCTGCTTACACTTATCAAGGGTATCAGAACTTGTCATAGATTTGGGAGATTTTGGATGCATGGCTAGGCTTAAAAATGACCTTGTGGTCATTAGCCTAGTAAACACCTGTGACCGTATGAACTTATGAACTTTACATGATTTTTCATGGAACATTCATGGTTTCCTTTAACAGGTTACAAACTGGTAATTGGTCTTTTTTAGTGTGAATTGAAGTTTAATGAGTTCCATTTGTAGGTCTCTAGGACCTATCTAGAGGTGATGCAGTCCCTAACAAATATGAAGATGCTACCACAACTGCCAGAAGACCTTAAGGTAATGTAGGTGCAAAACCCAGGTATAGAGAGAGAGAGAGAGTGCTTTCTAAACAGTTCAGCTAAGTTTCACTTAATTATACAGTTAGAGATATGTTACAAATACAGGAGACCCTCAAACCTGGGCCATTTGTGGTTGAGACGTCTGGCATTCAGCACAGCCATCATAAAATGCTTTGGATTCGATATGCTAGTTGCATTACTTTGTCTATTAGCTTGACTCTACCTAAGAGAACCATTATGGGAGGTAGCAAGTGCTTTAGTCAGGTATGTAGAAACCCAGAAACAAGATGCGCAGGTCATCCCTTGCAAAGCAAGTAGGATTTTCAAACATGTTGTGCCATGCTGACACATACCAGATCCCCCTGGAATGACACCAATGATTATGTCAAATTTTAAAGATAAATATTGATTTATTTTTCTTTTTATTTAGGTATAATTCTTGGAGAAAGAAGGGCTCCTTTCAGGGCAAGAGTCTTGCTTGCTTTTCTAACATGAATGGAGAGGTTTGGCATGTTTCCCTGCATATTCTTTAGAGTTATGCTTCTCACGTTTTTTAACACTACATGGGCCCCCATGATGTCATGGTCATATCTGTTAGGTGATAGGGTTTTCAGGGCCCTTGGTATAGGTATCAGAGATCCTGGCACATGAAGGCAACTTACGATCCCCCTGTCTTTGTCCAGCCTAGTGGGAAATGGATCAGTGTGTCTGACTATAGACTCACCAATCATTAAAACATTTCTATTTTCAGACTGATCTGATATATTGGATTTGAAGTAATTTAAGTTGTGGTGGCTCTTTGTTGAATGTGTGCTTGAAGGTGACACAATGCTGGATTTTCTATGTGACCAAGTCCTTAAAGGTCTAGAAGTCTTTGGCAATTATTTTTACAGCCTCAGTGTAAGACGTTTTAGTGTAAGTTGGTTTTATTTTTTACAGCCTCAGTGTAAGACATTTTAGTGTAGGTTGGTTTTATTTTTTATAGCCTCAGTGTAAGACATTTCAGTGTAGGTTGTTTTGATTTTTTACAGCCTCAATGTAAGACATAGTGTAGCTTGTTTTTTTACAGCCTCAGTGTAAGACGTTTCAGTGTAGGTTGGTTTGATTTTTTACAGCCTCAATGTAAGACATAGTGTAGCTTAGTTTTTTACAGCCTCAGTGTAAGACGTTTCAGTGTAGGTTGGTGAAGAATGTTGCAGTTACCTGTGTTACTGACAGTACATTTTTTTGTTGGACTGATACTCCATATTTTCACAAAAAGAATTTATTATATTGAGAAAGAGTTAATTATCTGTAAGCATAAAACAGTGCCCGTCTAAGAATACTAAGTGATCTTAATCTGGTAATTGAAGGGAAACAAGAAGGCTGACCTGCCATCTTAGTTCTGGACTGCGCACTACGCAGGCTGGAAGCTATGAATGAGAAGGTAATTTAAGCTTTAGCAGTCTAAGGAGAGGCACTTCCAGTCAGATCTGCTTGTGCTCACATGTACGAATGAATGCAAGAGACAGGGAGGAGCTTCTTACTACAACTTGTAAGAGGGGCAGGTAAACAGCCAACAGAAACACTGCCTGGTTTGGTGGCAACCTGTAATCGGGATCTATGTAAAGCAATGGGAGGGGGAAAAGTATAAGTCTTTTGTACCTTATGATAACAGCCAATGAAACGAACAGGGAGGGAGTTGTATGGTGAAATTAGCATAAGGGGTAGACAACAAGAGAGACATTTGGCCTCTTGATGGATATTCTGAGACTGGACCACAGAGACGTAGATAGCCTAGCTAAAAAGGTTACTGGGTCTCTGACAAACATCAGCAATTAACTGCAACCCAATCCCTATCTGGAAGTAGTCAGAACTTATGCAGCTCTACATGGTCTTCATGTTTTCTTACTAAAAGATAGCCAAGATTTATTTTCAAAAGTTATATTATTTAAAAGGAGGGGCAGCCACGGTGGTGCAGTGTTTAGCATTGTCGCCTCACAACAAGAGGTTCTCTGGTTCTATCCTTGGCTGGAGTGCCTTCTTTGTGGAGTCTGCATATCCTCCCTGTGGTCACGTGGGTTTCCTCCAAGTGCTCCAGTTTCCTCTCACATCCCAAAGACATGCTGTAGGTGGATTGGACACTCTAAATTGGTCCTAGGTCTGAGTGTGTGCCTTCTGTGGAAGGTTGGGCGCCAGGCTGGCAACTCAACACCATAAAACTCTACTGCCAATCATGAGTGGACAGGTGATCCACTGTGGCAACCCCTAACCGGGAAAAGTCAGAAGAAGAAGATTATTTAAAAGGAGAAAACCGTGCAACTATTATATTATATCTTTTTGAACCTCCTCCACCATGACCACACAGCTGTAACAGAATCTTGGCTCAGACCCACTGATCCTTCCATCCACAACTTCTTCTTTGGGTACAACTATTGTCTTGATGGGAACCCGATTCTGGACCTCATGGTGGAACATTACTGCTGTTAAAATCTTATTTAAATGTCCAACTCAATACAATGGTTACATAGGTTCATAGGTTCATAGGTTTATACTAGGCTATCTGCCCTAAGGCATTTATAAGCCTAGCCCAAATTTTTGTGGCTTACGCCACCCCTTATATGAAAGAATACTGTGCCCATTAGTTTGTTGTGCCTCTGTCCAGCAGTGACACAGAGATGATTCCCGGGGTAAACGTACGATCTCCCATCCACAGGTCTAGATTTCTCTTGAACAGAGTCAGCGAGGTGCTCTGCCTCACATGGACCGGGATTTTATTCCACAGCATAGGGAGTCTCTGAGTGATAAATCTATCCCTCCAGCACATCCTATTTATATCCGTGCTAAGGTTTAAGTCGCTTGCTCTAGTGGTTTTGGTGGATTTGGATTTTTGAGGTGGAGCATGTCCATTAATTCGGGTTGGACATGGCCTTGTATGTCAGGCACATGTCACCTCTGAGCAGACGGTATGCGACTGAATAGAGCTGGAGTTTCTTCAATCTGGCAGCATATGACAGATTTTGGAGTCCCTTTATCCTTTTGGTGAGGAACTTTTGGGGTCTCTCCAATTGCTGCAGATGTCGGGTGAGATACATCCCGAATGGGGCATTGTACTCGATCATTGGTCTGATAAGTGAAGAGTACAGGGAACAATAACCTCACTAGATCTGGATGTGAATCCCTTCATGATCAGGTGGGCAATGTAGAAGGTCTTTCTGACCACTTTAGCAATGTGAGTGTCAAAAGAAAGGCCACTGTCAACCTGGGTCCCCAGGTCCCTGATAACCTCTTCTGTGCTTAGTGGATTGCCACCTATATGGTAGCTTGGGGTTACCTTGTTTTTCCCGAAGGGTATGACTATACATTTTTTGGCGTTTAACTTCAGGCCATGGCTCTGGCACCAGCTATCTGTTTCCGTGAGTCCCTTCTGAAGGATATCCATGTCTGATGCACTTTCCACTATGGCGCCCAGTTTGCAGTCGTCTGCAAACTTTGTCAGCCAAAGTCCTCCTATGTTGGCCTGTACTTCTGAGAAGTAGATGCCAAACAATAGGGGGCCAAGGACCGAGCCCTGTGGGAGACCACTTGTGACCGGCTTGGAGTCTGACACAGCACCAGCAATTCTAACCCTGTGGGTTCTGTCCTTAAGCCAGTTTGCAACCCATCTTGTGACATATGGGTTTACATTTAAGCTGGTAAGTTTTTCTACAATACCCGAGTGGGGTATTGTGTCGAAAGCCTTTGCAAGGTCAAGATAGGCTGTATGGACTGCCTTTCCCTCATCAATGGCCTTGGTGACTGTTTCGAAGAAGTCAACCAAGTTCAAAAGGCATGATCTTCCCTTGACAAAGCCAAACTGGGTCGGGTCCAATGTCTGCAAGTCCCCTATATCTTTGTTTATGAGCTCCATTATGATCCTCTCCATAGCTTTGCAGACTAGACTTGTTAAGCTTATGGGGGTAATTACCAGGGTCCGTGAGGCCGCCTTTGTGGAGTGGGACCACAGTTGCCGTACGCCACTCCTTGGGCACGTATCCTGTGGTAAGGCTGAGATTAAACAGCTGCCTTATGTGCGGGTTTAATTCCTCATTTAGCTCGTGTAGGACACAGCCGGGGACACCATCCGGTCCCATTGATGCTGTGTTTTTAGCTTTAGAGAGAGCAGCTTTCACCTGCGCATTTGAAATGTCCGGGAGGCTACACTCGGCTGGGATAGTTTAGGGGGGGAGAGGGGGGTGAAGTTTGCACTGAACCTGTCTGCCAGTATGTTGGCAATGTCTGTGGGTTCAGTGATTTTTGTATCATTTTGGACTAATTCTGAGCATATCTGGGAGTTTCCACCCAGGTTCCTAACATAGCTGAAAAAGGCCTTATGATTGTCCTTTGAATCCATGGCAATTTTTCTCTCAAAATTGGCCTTAGTTGATTTTATGAGTGCTCGTATTTTTTTACTAATAATGATCAGGGGTGACTTCCCTTTTATGGATTTTGTTCTATCATGTAATAGCTTTCTCCTCTTATTGTAAAGTTTGTTAACAGGTTTATACAATGATTACATTTTTGATTGAAACTTGAGAGCCTGAGAGCATGTTAGGGGTAGAAACAGGGCAGCAAATGCAGGTGAGAAGTTGGAATTCAAGTGAATTAGCAAATTAACAGTGTATACAAATAGTATGGGGGTAATTTTAGTTTTCAATTAAATATACCATTGGTTGTTTTGAAGTGTTTTCATCTTATAACTGAATATTTCATCAGAACTTCTAAGAGTTAAAGCACATGTGCTAATAGAGAATGGTGAGAGGTAGTGTTAACCTGGATGTATACATGTGCAGAGCCATGTCTTATTAAAGTGATTTTTGAATAGTATTTTAACATTGGAGATGTTTGGCGCTGCTCTCATTGATTCTGGAAGTATTTTCCACATTTTTGCTACATGACTGGAGTACACTGAGTCTCCAGGGGTATTTTTAGTTTTGGTAACTGTTAGTAAGGTGTTGTTGGCAGAATGGAGTGAGCGGGTGTTGGAATAGGGTGTTATGTTTTCAATGGCTGGTATCTTGTGTGGATGGTGAAGTATTTTGTCGGCCATTATCAGATGATTATTTGCAAGCATTTGGGGTAATTCTAACCAGGAGAGTTCTGTTAGTGAGAGACAGTGCTGAGTCCTATATATAGAGTTAGTGGCAAACTTTGCTATTTTTTTATAACATTTCAAACTTCTTTAGGTCAGTTTTCCTGAGGTTAGTGAGAATGGGGGAGGTGTAGAGAAGGGTAGACAGAAGATGCCTTCTAGCGATAGATAGTGTAGTACTATTGGTAAGGAATTGTTTATTTCTATATAGCATTCCAAGCTTTTTGTGAACCTTTTTGATGGTCTATGCTATGTGTAAATAAAATCTCATGTTGTCGCCAACTACTACACCTAATAGTTTGGACTGTGCATCTGGGGTAGTTATTGCATTGTCTGAAGCTTTAATGATGAAGAGGGAAGCAGGTCAGAGACTCTGGAAGGTTGGATGATTAGTTTAGTTTTATTATGATTTAAAATGAGTTGAGCATCAGTGAGCCAGATTTTGATGGCGGTAAAGGATCTTTGTATTATGTCTTGGAGTTGTTGTATGTTGGGGGAAGCGCATGTAAGTGTTGAATTGTCCACATATTGGATCAAGGTGGCTGAAGATGTGGCAGAACTAAGGTTACTGGTAAATATACTGAATAGAAGGGGGCCTAGTATGGATCCTTGTGGTGCTCCCAGTGTGACAGGGAGGAGGGGAGGAGGTCATGTAATCATTTCACTGCTTGTTGGCATCCTGTTAGATAGCTTTGGAAATGGTTGATGGCAGATGGACTAAGGTTTAGGTCCATGAGAGTGGAAAGTAACTTGGGATGTGATACAGTACTGAAGGCTTTAGACATATCTAGGAAGAATGCTGAGACTAGATTTCCTTTATTTCTATGTTGATTAATTGTATTGGTAAAGTTCAGGAGGGCTGTTGTGGTGCTGTGATTGGGCCACGTCCATGTTGGGATATGGATAGTAACTTGTTAGTAGAAAGATAATGGAGAAGTTGAAAATGGATACATTTGTCAAGGATCTTTGACAGTCGGGATAGAATGGCTATGGGTCTATAATTTGAAAGTTCAGTAGAGGTTCCCCCTTTAAGTAGGGGGATTATATGTGACATTTTTCAGATGAGTGGCTTTTCATCCAGAAAAAAGGAGGTCATTGTTCCACTGTACTCATCCCTCATTAGACCCATTATAGAATACAACGCCCCATTTGGTATGTACCTCTCAAGACATCTGCAACAACTGGAAAGGCCTCAGAAATACCTCACTAAAAGAAACACAGGCCTAAAGCAGATGCCCTACGCTGACCGCCTTAAAAAACTCCAGCTATACTCTGTGGCATATCGTCTACTCAGAGGCGATCTCTGCTTAACATACAAGGCCATGTCAAACCCAGAGCTGCTGGACATGCTACACTTAAGGAAATCCCAATCCCTCAGAGCTACACGCTCCAGGGGTCTAAACCTTGTCATCACAATAAACAAAACATGCTGGAGGGATAGGTTCCTGACCCAGAGACTCCCCAGACTCTGGAATAGATTGCCCATACATGTCAAGCAGAGTGCCTCTTTGGACCTCTTCAAGAGGAACCTTGACGATTGGATGGGAGAAAGGAAATTCACCCCAGGGATCACGTCAGTCGCCCTGCTAGACAGGGGTCCAGGAAAGTAAATAATGTGGGAAGAAATAGCCAGGGAATTGTTATGGCTAGGCTTGTATAGGCCCTAGGGCTGATAGCCTAGTACCAACCTATGAACCTATGAACCTATGTATTGTTCAGAGACAGAGCAATTAATAAGAATGGGGACAGGGTATGTGGTTGCTTCAGCTGCTATTTTGAGGATGTTGGCTGGGAGCTTGTTGGCTGCTATTGCAGTGGGCTTTAGTTACATTTTTGGATAGTAGAAACAGGGATGAGTTGAAAGAAGAAGGCATTGTTCATAGGTTCATAGGTTCATAGGTAGATACTAGGCTATCTGCCCTAGGGCATTTATAAGCCTAGCCAGAGTGTATTTGGCTTCCGCCTCCCTATTAGATTAGCCTACTGTGCCTCTGTAAAGTAGGTCACAGATGGTACCCTTTTAAGATTAGTTTACTGTGCCTCTGTCTAGCAGGGACACAGGAGAGATCCCAGGAGTGAATTTGCGATTTCCCATCCACGCGTCCAAATTTTGCTTGAAGAGGGTCAGCGAGGGGCTATGTTTAACATGAAATGGGATTCTATTCCAGAGTGAGGGGAGCCTCTGGGAAATGAATCTGTCCCTCCAGCATGTCCTATTTATTTTTGTGCTGAGGTTTAGGTCCCTGGAGCGTGTAGCTCTAAGGGACTTGGATTTTTTGAGGTGGAGCATGTCCATTAATTCTGGGTTTGACATGGCTTTGTACATCAGGCATAGATCGCCTCTGAGTAGGTGGTAAGCAACTGAGTAGAGCTGGAGTTTCTTTAGTTGAGCTGCATAGGACATCTGTTTGTAGCCCATGATCCTCTTGTTGAGGTACTTTTGGGGTCTCTCCAGTTGCTGCAGGTGTCGGGTAAGGTACATCCCAAAAGGGGCATTGTATTCAATTATGGGCCTGATAAGTGACGAGTAGAGGGGCACAATGACCTCTCTTGATCTAGATGCGAACCCTTTCGTGATAAGGTGGGCTATATAGAAGGTCTTTCTAACCACTTTGGCAACATGATTGTCAAAGGAGAGATTACTATCTACGTTGGTCCCCAAATCTCTAATTACTTCTTCCATACTTAATGGATTACCACCTATGTGGTAATTTGTGGGCACCTTGTTTTTCCCAAAGGGGATGACTATGCACTTTTTAGCATTTAGCTTGAGGCCGTGGTTCTGGCACCAAGCATCCGTCTCTGTGAGACCCTTTTGGAGGATGCTTGTGTCAGCTGGAGATTCGATTATGGCACCCAGTTTGCAGTCATCTGCAAACTTTGTCAGCCATAATCCCCCCGTGTTAGCCTGAACCTCAGAGAGGTATATACCGAACAAGAGAGGTCCCAGAACTGAGCCCTGTGGGACGCCACTTGTAACTGGTTTGGATTCGGACATGGCACCTGCGATTCTGACCATGTGGGTTCTATCTCTGAGCCAGTTTGCAACCCATCTTGTGATATAGGGATTGATATTTAAGCTGGTAAGCTTATTTAAGATGCCCGAGTGGGGTATTGTGTCGAAGGCTTTTGCGAGGTCCAGGTAGGCTGTGTGGACTACCTTGCCCTCATCTGTGGCGTTGGTAACTGTTTCAAAGAAATCAACTAGGTTTAAGAGGCAAGATCTGCCCTTAACAAAGCCGAATTGGGTAGGGTCCAGTGTCTGAAGGCTCCCAATGTCTTTGCTTATGAGTTCCATGATAATACACTCCATAGCTTTACAGACCAGACTAGTCAGGCTTATGGGGCGATAGTTTCCGGGGTCCGTTGTGGCACCACCTTTGTGGAGTGGGACCACTGTAGCTGTACACCATTCTTTGGGTACATATCCTGTAGTAAGGCTAAGTTTGAACAGTGGCTTAATGTGAGGGTTCAGTTCTTCTTGGAGCTCGTGTAAGACACAGCCTGGGACACAGTCCAGTCCCATAGATGCTGTGTTTTTTGCTTTGGAGAGGGCAGCTTTCACCTGTGCATCTGTGATGACAGGGAGGTTACATTCAGTTGGGCTAGGCGTTTGCTCCTTTGGGGGGAAGGGGGGGTTTGCGCTGAATCTGTCTGCCAGGATGTTGGCTATGTCTGTAGGTTCAGTATATTTTGTACAGTTATGCAACAATTCAGAGCATATCTGGGATTTTCCACCCATGTTTCTGACATAACTAAAGAAGGCCTTGTAATTATCTTTAGTGTCTAGGGCAATTTTTCTTTCAAAACTGGCCTTTGATGATTTTATGAGGGAATGATGTTTCTTGCTAATACTGATCAGAGATGACTTCCTTTTTTGGGATTTTGCTCTGTCATGTAGTAGCTTCCTCCTTCTGTTGTATGGCTTATTTATGGCCGGGGTCCAGCAGGCCGGTCTCCTGTTTTTGGAGAAGTGAGTCTTGGTTTTATTTGGGATAGCACGATCCATGCATTCCTGCAGATGCTCATAGAATGCATTTGTAAAGGATTCTGCGGATTGGGCTGTATTATCCTCTGGCCCAGGGGCTTTCAAAGATTCCACCTCAGTCTTGAGAAGTGCAAAGTTGGCTTTGGAGAAATTCTTTACAGTGATTTCCTTGGCTGGGGGTGGGGACGGGATATGGATGTCCAGGGGAATTTGTTTATGGTCTGATCTTACCAATGAGTGGTTTACCTCTGGTGTGGAACATAGAGTCCCCATGTTGGTGATGACCAGGTCCAATATGTTGTTCCTTCTTGTGGGAGTGGTGACCAGTTGTTCCATTGCGTTAGAGTTTATAAATTCAAGGAACCGTTGGGTGAGGGTGTTTAGGCTTGAGTAGTTTTCCCAGTCAATGTTTGGGTAGTTGAAGTCACCCAATAACATAGTGTTTGGAGAGACCTTCATATTCTCCAGTGTTCTCAGGAATGCCAAGTGGGGTTCCTGTAATAGGGAGGGTGTTCTGTAGCAGGCTACAAACTGAAAGGCAGTTTTGCCCGCTGTTAGTTGCACATGGATGGTTTCCGATGCTTTGTGCAGTGCCACTAACCTAGAGGTGTAGGTATCTTTCATGAATATAGATACTCCCCCTCCTTTTGTGCTTCGGTCCGAGTTTTGGGGCCGAAACACATGGTATGAGTTATAACCTGGTAGTGCAGGGGTGCTCTCAGGAGCCTTGAACCAGGTTTCTGTTACTGCACAGACATCGATCGATCTCTCCATACTGAGGAGAGTCTTGAGTGCGTGCATCTTGAGGTTTAGACGTCTGGCACTGAGTAGCATTACCTTTAGTTTTTTATCTTTGGGTTGTCTATGGAGGTGGGTTTGTCCTTTAAGCCTTGCCTAAGAAAGGCACTATGGGGGTGGCAAGAGCCTTGGCCAGTATACGAAAACTTAAGGGTGACAAGTGAAAGCTGTCCCTAGCGAAGCAACGTGGCTTGTCGAGCATGTCATCCCAGGCTGACAGACACTGGATCCCCTGTGAATGACACCAATACTTTAACCAATTGTTGAAACTGATCATTTTGTCTTTATACTGTGGCATCATTCTTGGTGAGGGCAAGATGCTACTCAAGGTCAGGGACATACCAGCCTAGGCTACATGGTCAGAGAGCTCCTCTATGTCTCTTTTCATGTAGTCTAGGAAGGTACATCTCAGGTCATTCACACCAGCATGGACAATGATGGAGTCATACTTGTACTTGCATTGGAGTGACCTGAGTGCTTTTGTTATATGGTGGATCCTGGCACCCGACAGACAGCTTACAGTGACCTTTTCCTTGCTCAGTCTGGTGAGTGGGACGTCAGTGTGCCGGACAATAGAGTCCCCTATAACAAGTGTATTTGGTGTGTTGTTTGGCCTTATGGGCTGTGACTGTGAGGCACACTGATTTTGTGAGATATGTGATTTGTGGGTATTGTTGAGGGGTGGCTGTTGCTTGGATATCTGCTTAGGAGGTCTTTGCTGTTTAGGCAGATTTTTATTTAGAACCTCCGAGTATGTTTTTGTGTGTTTATGTGTTGGGTATGCAAATGCAATAGGTCTGTGTGAGACTGGATTTGTGGTGTGGGTGGTTACCTTTTCCTCCTGACTGACTGTGCCAGTCTTGGGATGAGAGAGCTCTGCCTCCAGTTTGGCTGTGTAACTGCATCTCAAAACATGTATTAGAGTTTGCTGGAAGGAGGAGAGGGTTGTCTGTGTACATAAGGCAATTGTAACATTGCCTCAAAATTCCCAGATTCACCAGCTGGACTGGAGAGTAACCTTGAAACTGACCCTTGGACATACCAGATTAGTATAGGGAACTGTTTTTTTTACTGATCAGATTAGGGAAGGAAACTGATTTTTCACTTGATCAGGAAGGACCAATCTGGAGCCTAACACTTATGAGAAGTCAAGGAGGGTGTAGTGCTTTAGTTAGTTAGTGTTTCCTTATAAGAGCTGAACAAGTGTAGGGCTTTAGAAAGAGAATAGAGTGATTACTTTGAGAGTTTGAACAGTTCTAAGGGAAAAAGTGAAGAGCAGACTTTGTGGAGCCTGGAATAGTTTAAACCTGTTTAGGCGGTGCTGCCCGACGCTGCTCAGTGCGCAAAACCACGCAAAAAGAAAGTTGTAGGGTTTTGTTATTATTATTTTTACCTATGGATATATTTGGTCGACTTGGGAAACTGCTTTATGTGAATTTTAGAATGCCTTCAGTAAAATATATATTAAAATTTTCTGAGGTGTTCGTAAGGTTATTGAGTGAGGTTGGGGTTAGGATTGTCAATTGTCCAAGTGTCTTGTTAAGTGCTGACCAAAATTTCTGTGGGCCTTTTTGATATTTCTGTTGTAAGTAAATATAATAATTTATTTTAGCTTGTTTTAGTTGAGATGTTTGCTTTATTCCTCACTTTTGAAATTCTACATGATTTGGGTAGGATTTCTTAGTGCAACAAAGGTCTTCTTTGTTTTAGGAGAGTTTTAGTTTCCTTAGTAAGCCATGGAATAAAGTTTGCTTTGGTACAGATTAGCCTGGTTGGTGCAATATTATCCAGGATTGTCAGGAAGGTTTTGTTAAAGTATTCTACAGCTGAGTTTAGGGGTAGATACTTAAGGGGTGTCCATCTACATTCTTTTAGTGTGGATATTAAGGTGTGGGGTTTGAAGTTTTTCATGTTACGAATTTGAAAATGATTGGGCTGTTTGAGTGGATTTGCTCATTTTCTAAGTAGGTAGGTTGGTATATGGTCACTAAGGCTATCAGGTAGACAGCCAGGCTGTTGGGAGAGGGAGGGTCTATCAGTGAACATCCAGTCTAAGATAGTATGCTTGTTTGATTTTTTTTTGTTTATTCTGGTAGGGGTTTGGATTATTTGTGTGAAACCATGGTGATTTATATGGTTAATAGGTTCATAGGTTCATAGTTAGGTACTAGGCTATCGGCCCTGTGGCCTATACAAGCCCAGCCAAAAAGGTAAACTGGCTTTTGCCACCCAAGAAAATTATTTTCCTGTGCCACTGTCGAGCAGAGCCACTGAGGTGATCCCTGGGTGAATTTCCTATTTTCCATCCAGTCATCAAGATTTTTCTTGAAGAGTGCTAATGAGGAGCTTTGTTTTATATAGTTAGGTAGTTTATTCCAGAGTATGTTCTGTTTAATGTGGTGACAAGGTTTAGATCCCTAGAGCATGTAGCTCAGAGGGATTGGGATTTCAACTTAATAGGAGATAGGGAGCTGCAAGAGTACCAATCTATATTAAAGTATCCCATAATTACGGTTTCTTGGGTGATGGTATTAGTTATCTGACTAAGGATATGCTCTAAGGTGGAGAGGTTATTACTTGGGGGGATATAGATGGCTGTTACTATGGTGTGTTTGAGTTAATCGGAAGTTTAGATATTAGTATCTTTGCATTGTCAGACTTTGGTGGAGATCTGTCAATTAGTTGAAGAAAGAGATTATTTTTGTACATTATGGCTACCCCACCACCTTTTTCTTTTCCTGTCAGCCCTAAGAATATTTTAGCCTGTAGGGATAATTTCATTATCATTTATTTGGGGTTTAAGCCATGTGTCAGTTAGGATGGCAATGTCTGGGGATTAGTGTGTGAGAGGGGCATGTCTGGTGAGTATTGTGTTCGAGGGGCGTGCCTGGTGAGTAGTGTGTGAGAGGCAAGTGTCTGGTGAGTAGTGTGTGAGAGGGGCGTGTCTGGTGAGTAATGTGTAAGAGTGGTTTGTAGTTCACTGACCTTGTTTACAATGCCTGTGAGATTCAGGTTAATAAGTAGAAGGTCAGAGGGTGAACAAGATTGGTTGGCTATGGAACGGGGTGGTATGCTATTTTTTTCACTCTGAGAGGAGATTATTTGTAAGGCCAGGATTAGGATGTATATCACCACTTTTCATGAGTTTGGAGGCTATTTTAATTAAGGTGTTTAGGAAGTTTTGAGTTTGCTTATGATATCTAAGGGAAATGTTTGTTGCTGCCTTGAGTTTGTGTATTTTATAAGTAATTTCTACATTTATAGAAGTATTACAGATAGATGGGGAAAGCTTTATGTATTGATTTGTGTTTTATTTTGTGATGGGTGATGTACTTTTGTGGCTGGGTAATGGGGAGAGGGTGAAGGAGTGGTAGGATGTGAAGTATGCTGCTGTGGAGAGTGTTATAAGGAATACAACGTACAGTGGAATGGCTTTATTTTTTTTGGCATAACAGTTCCATTGTTGTTTTAGGAATGTGAGTGTTTAGAGATAGGAGACAGAAGTGATTGTATGGGTGTTACCTGGACCTAGTGTTTTATAGAAGAAATATGATATTCTATTGCAGGGATGGTGCCTAATGTTTTAAAGCAGTAGTACAATGTTCTATTGCAGGGATCATAGGGATTTATACCCGAGAAGATGATGTTTTAGAGGGAACAGCTGAATGATTTGGACCAGAAATAATTGTTAGATTGTAGTTGATTACATTGCATTGTTGATTGTTGATAGTAAAGTAGATGGGAGGGGCTTGATGGGGATTAATGTAATTGATGTGTGAGTGGGTGGGAATGGGGTAGGGTAGGGCAGCAGATTGTGCCTGAGCAGGTAGATTCTGGTCTCGGCTCCATGAAAGAAAGCAAAAAAACAATCAGTAAAGTGGCTGCATAGGTCAGTAAATTCACTAGACCCAAAGTCAGGCATATAGCCTAAGAAAAACAATAAATTTTTTTTTACCAGGTCCAGAATCTGTGAGGCAGTAAGAAACTATGCGAGGATTACCGTAATTCACTATATGGGCATTGTCCACAGCAAAGGGTTCATTAGTGTGGTGCCTGGTAGGGACTATGTACAGTGGGGCATCTAAGATGCAAAAATAAAACAATTTACAATGTGAATTTACTTTGGTAATCTCTATATTCAAGTAGAAAGTGATATTCTGGGGAAAACACATGCATATAGTTTCTTTACTGTTGTCTTTTAGCAGTCTTGTTAATCTCTGGATTTGGAGCGAGCCATGCAGTTTATGGGGCTGTTATCAGCTCCAGTATGCAGGAGCTCTGTTTATTACTAAAAAAAGAATGGGAAAAGAAGCAAGACATAAGAGATAAGGCATAAAGGGTAGTAATTAATAAACTGGAGAAATTACAGCTTAGGTTTATATAGTCGCTACAGGGTTTGGGATATTTTTATCATCTAACACAGGGTTTTCAAAACTAGAGTCCACGGACACCTGGGAGTCCATACAATACATTCCAGGGGTCCATGAGCTCACCTAGATTTTGGGCATCATCAGCGACCTTGTAAAAAAAAAAGTTGCTCCTTTCATGGTCAATTTATATTTAAAAAAAAAAGAAGAAGAAGAAGAAAAGAAAGAGACTTCCCTGTGTGCAGTGGATCTGCTTAATTTCCACGTTCATGGCTAAGCAGCTGCTTGCCCTGAGTTTTTAGACATGGAAAGAAGGAACAACTTACACATGTATGGCTCTTGTTGAGCAGCTGGTCACTTGCCCTCTGTTTTCTGCCTGGCAGTTAGAACTTTAAGGGAAATTTAAACAATTATTCTGTTCCATCTGAATAAGGTCCAGGATGGTTTGGTCACTTCTGTTAGAAATTAATGCAGACCTGATCCAGATGATCTTGTTGAAAGACCCTGACCTGAAGGTATTTTTTTTTTTTAATTAAGGATTAAAAATGAAATGCTGCAGTTGAGAAAGCAGCTGTCAACTGTTCAGATTTTTATAGAATGTCCATATTCTTGCCTCATTTGGTCTGACATTGTCTGACAAATCCCATGTAAATTATTTTGGACTGAAGGCAGAAAATAATGGCAGACATTTGTGCTTTAGACTTCATATCATTCTAGAAAACCCATACCAATGCAAAACTTGGTTCCTCCAACTTTCTAATTTTGACAGAGCAATATTTAAAATATGTCCTTAATTTTGGCCCTCTGCCTCCCACCCCATTATGACATGCTTTGTCCAAATTCCTTGTGCTGAAGAGATTGAGAGGTATAGTGTGTGTTTAACAGTGAGGGAGGCAGGTGTGTGTGTGTGTGTGTGTGTGTGTGTGTGTGTGTGTGTGTGTGTGTGTGTGTGTGTGTGTGTGTGTGTGTGTGTGTGTGTGTGTGTAAGAGGGAGGGAGGCAGGTAGGGGTGTGTGTGCAAGAGGGAGGGAGGCAGGTAAGGGTGTGTGTGTGTGTGTGTGTGTGTGTGTGTGTGTGTGTGTGTGTGTGTGTGTGTGTGTGTGTGTGTGTGTGTGTGTGTGTGTGAGGGACGTAGGTGTGTGTGTGTGTGTAAGAGAGTGAGGCAGGTAGGGGAGTGTGTGCAAGAGAGAAGGAGGCAGGTAGGTGTGTATGTAAAAGGTAAAGCGGTATGTTTAAGAGGTAGGTAGCATACCCTTCAGCTGTCCAGGTTTTTGCAGAATGTCCAAATTTTTTGCCTCATAATTTTAGTCTGTTTTTCATAAAATTGCTTTTTTTTGGCAAATCCTTATCAATTCATTTAAGACTGAAGTCAGAAAATAATGGCATCCCTCATAAGTTTCACTAACTACATCAACCTCCTCAAAAACAATGAACAACTAGTCTCTACTATATTCCTTGATATGGCCAAAGCTTTTGATTCAGTATCCCACCAACTACTACACAACACTCTAGCCTCCTTCAGTATCAACTCTACAGCTCTCAACTGGTTCTTTAGCACCTTACTAAGGCAACTAAATGGGATAATAATCTCTCCACACACCTCCCAGTCTCTGTTGGGGCTCCTCAGAGTTCCATCCTTGGCCCTCTCCTTTTTATTATATTCACAAATAGTCTAAACACTGCCACTAAATCTGCTTCTATCACAATATGCTGACGATGCTACTCTTACTTGCTCTGCTTTCACGCCACAAGAACTCTAGGATAAAATGCAAAGATAAGTTCTAGCTATTGAAAAATACATAAACCCAAACAAAACAAAAATTAATGATCTTCTCCAACACAAAATCCAAAGCAAACCCACCTCCTGTCTCCATCTACTCCACTAATGGCAGTATAATATTTATTTATTTTATTTTATTTATTTTACATTTGTTGATTGGGATAGTCTGACTGGATTCATGTCCATTTTCAGCGGAGGCCCAGGGAGACAAGCTCCAAGATAAGCAGTTAAGATTACAGATACAATATATACAGTGGTTACATACTTAACAAGTTATACAAATTCCAAGGTTACAGATACAATATATACAGTGGTTACATACTTAACAAGTTATACGAATTCCAAGGTTAGAAATAATCCCGGCTGTAAGATTACAGATACAATATATACAGTGGTTATATACTTAACAAGTTATACAAATTCCAAGGTTAGAGATAATCTCAGGTGTAAGTCTGGATTAAGTAACACAACTAAGCTAAATTATAATTATTAACTCATAGTAGAGGAGAGTTAGTCTGGTTTGATACATTGACATAGCCGGTTTAGTGTCAAATATTGTTTGAGTCTTATCTCAGGGTGGTAAGTAAAGTAATATCAGCTGGGTTCCAGGATCTACCTGCAGAGCTGGCAGAGAGAGAGTCACCAGCTGAGTTATTAGTTTTGATAGTCTGAACTAGCGGTCTGTTAGAAGATCGAAGAGGTCTGGGATTGTTATAGGGGGTGATAATGTTTTTTAGTGCAGGAGTATTGTCCAGATTGTAAAGGATTTTATATGACATAATCAGTTGGTTACACTGGATCAAGCTGGGCAGTTCTAGCCACCCAAGCTGGTTTAGATTGACATAGTGGTGTGTTCTATAAGGCAGACCAGTGGCAAATCTGGCAATGTGGTTGTAGCAGATAGAGAGTTTGTTGAGGATAGACTTGTTTAAATTACAGAGTAAAGGGGGATGCGTACAGAAGAGCTGGAAATAGGTGAGAGTGAGCTATGGCAATTCTAGCAGGTGGGGTTAAGTAGGCTTTTATCCTGTAAAGTGACCCTAGTTTTTTATTGATGGTTTTGATGGTTTGATTAACTTGCAGGTCAAGTTTAAGATTGTTATCTATGATAACACCTAGTAGTTTTGTAGAGGAGTCTGGGGAGATTATAGCGTCATTATTGGATTTTATGGTAAAGGTAAATGCAGAAGACCTATGAGTTGGTGAGAAAAGTAACATTTATTTTTCAGGATTTAAGATCAGATGATGACCAGAAAGCCAGTTTTCTATTATGTTGAAGGTATTCTGGTTAGCTGACCATAGTTCTGTCTGAGATGTGGCCGAGTAGATCAGGGTGGAGTCGTCAGCGTATTGGATACAGCTGACTTTTGGGATAACAAGATAAAGGTCATTGATGAAAATGGAGAACAGAAGGCACCCTAGTATATGGTTAGGAGGTTAGATAGTTTGTTTTGCCAAAGGACAGCCTGCTGTCTGCCTCTCAGATAAGATTGGAACCATTGAAGGGCTTTAGTATCTAGACAGAATGTTTTCAGGGTGTGGATTAGAAGTTGGTGATCAGCCATATCAAATGCTTTGGAAAGATCCAAGAAGAGAGCAGAGGATGTGTTATTATTGTTGTGATTATGGTTTATGGTGTTGGAGAGGACTTGGAGGGCTGAAGTAGTGCTGTGGTGAGGTTGGAAGCCGTGCTGGCAGTCTGCCATAAGGTTATTCTGAATTAGGTGGCGCAGCAGTTGTCTATGAATACATTTTCCATAATCTTTGGAAGTGGAGATAACATAGCTATTGGCCTATAATTAGATAGTACAGAAGAGCTACCTCCCTTTGTGAAGTGGGATTACATAGAATATTTTCCAGATGGTGGGGATTTTGGCTTCTACTATGGTTTGATTGATAAGTATAGAGATGGGGTAAGCAATGGCATCATCTGCTTTTTGTAGATACTTGACAGGGAGAAGATCAGCAGAGAGAGTAGCTGGTTTTAATTTTTTGATCAAGGTACAGATAAGTGAAGTGGCAACTGGTTGGAATCTGAATGAGAGTTGGTTACTAGGGGCGGTGTCATCAGAGCCAGGGGAGCTTGAAGGTAGTTGGCTAGCTAGTGCTTGGATAGTCTCTGTAAAGAATTGGTTAAAACTGTCTGAGACTTCCTCAGGTGGATTATCAATGGTGGCTGCAGGGGTTGGGGTGGAAGTTTGTCCAGGATGTAATCGTTTATTTAAACCTGCCCAAAACTTCTGAGGGTTGTTTCGATTTATTTGCTGTAGATTACAGCAGTAGTTTTTTTTGTCTTGTAAAATGGATTTTTTAGTCTCATTCTTTGATTGCGTATATTTAATGTGATCTTGGGGGGTCTTTTGTAGTACACCACAATGCCCATGCTTTGTTTCTAAGGGTGATTTTTAGTTTGGACTCTTTGGAAAGCCATGGCGCAGTTTTTGCCTTTATTCTTATTGACCAAACAGGTGTATGAGAGTCAAGGATGTCAAGGAATTTGTTGTTGAAGTTATACAACTGCTTCCTCTAAGGGGAGGTGTTTTAGAATTGATCATTTATATGAGGTTAGTTCCTGTTGGAAATTGGCAAGGTTAAAGTTCTTTTTCTTTCTTACCATTCTGAGTATGGGTTGGTGAGGATTGATGGTTTTATGCTTAATTATATAGGTAAGAAGGTGATCACTTACATCACCAGGGAGGGTCCCAGAGGTGTACAGTTGGGGGTGACTATTGGTTAGGTTTTCCTATCCTGGTAGGGGTGGTTATGATTTGTGTAAATGCATGCAGGTTAACATTGGTGGGTGGGGATTCTGAGGAACAGGTGTTCCAATCTGTAAAATTCTCCGAGTAGTAAGGTTTCTTGGGGGTAGTTACATGATAGCCAGTGAAGGGTATCTTCAAGTGTAGATATATTATTTCCTGGGGGAATGTACATACAGATGATATTAATAGCTTTGGAGATGCACTATATAGTAGTTCAGTGGCTAAAAATGGAACTCTGTCCCTACTAGCATTCAAAACACATCCTCCAAAGCCTCCTTTAAAGACCTCATCAGGCAACATCTTAAGCAAAGTTGGCAGTGCCATGATTGCTCCCCAAGCTAGTGAAAGCGGATAACACATACATACAAAATCTAGAGCACTTGATAATAGTTTTCAATCTTACTCACAAACACTGGCTAATCTACAATGTATGTACTGTACCTGTGTACTATGTATGTATTCTACCTATGTTCCAAGTTTCAGCTGTACACCACAAATCTATTAATTACCTTTATTTTTAAAATTAATATTTTTTTGTTTGTTCTCTCCACTGTAACTGTTTATGTGCCGCATACCACTGTAAAAACATGTCTCCTATAATTTGTGTGTATACTGATCATGTCTAAATAACTAAATGTGTCTGTAATTTTTCTTTGTGGAGCTTTTCACCCTGGGCCTCTGCTGAAAAAGGGCCTTTTCGGCTCAGTCAGACACCCCCCCCGGTTAACAAATGTAAAATAAAATAAATAAATAAAATAAATAATACATTTATGTTTATTAAGTTGCAATTTGGTGGCAAGAATCTCTGAGTTATAAATTTGAGGTGGTTGTATAGCTTCAATGGTGATATTTATCACAGATTTATAGAGAACAGCTACCCCACCCCCCTTCCTAGAAGCATGATCCAGCCTGAGTATGTTATACTTGGGTGGTAACACTTCATTATCTGTGGTGTTAGGTTTTAACCAGGTTTCGGATAAACAGAGTATCTCAGGGGAGTGGACAGCCAGGAGTGCATGTAGTTCATGTACCTTGTTGTTTATACTTCTAATGTTGAGGAGACAGGCCAGGAGAGAGTTAGGTGGCCTGTTAATTGTAGGTTTATAGCTTGGACTGCAAGCAGAGGGGGTAAATTTATCTGAAGTGGATGGGCCGGGGTTTGGATGGATATCACTACCAAGTGTGAGGTTAGGTTTAAACCTAGTGATAAATTTCAGGAATTTGTTTATAAGTTTATGGTAGTATTTAGATCTGGAGCTAATGTATCTGGGATTAGTATGTTGACAGAGTGAATAGGTTGTGGGGCTGGTCACTGTGCTGTATGATTGGTTAGTGGTGCAAGGACTTAACAGCTGGGGTGATAGTGTGGCCTTTTGGGTACTGAAATCCAGTGAGGAAACTGGTTTTCATACAAGATAAGGAGGTATGAAAAAGTAGAACCAGTTAACCAAACAAAACTACTTGGTGTCACAATAGACAACAACCTAACATCCGATAAACACATATCACTCACAATTAAAAAATTTCTCACCAAACTTTGTGCACTATACAGGGCCAAACCTTACCTCACTCAAAATGCCAGACTAGCCACAGCCAGATGCCACCTCCTATCTACTCTTCTCTGCTGTTCTCAACTTTTCACTAACCTGCACAAGCCTGATTTACATCTACTTAATTCCTGCTATAAGAAAATAGCAAAGTTTGCTGCTAATATACCCAACAGGACCCATTGCCTTTCTATTCAAAAATTACACTGGCTTGAATTTCCCATTCTATCACTCAATCAGCTCACCGCTGCCCACTCCATCATCCACAAACCTGAAAACTGCCCCGCACTCTCCAACCTAGTGCAGCTAAATACCATCCCCAGGACCCTTAGATCATCTGATAAACTTATACTCAAGGTAACTAAATCCATAATTACTTCTACTATAAAGTAGCCAAACAGTGGAACCTAATACCCCAGAATATCTTAAAAAACACAGATAGTCATAGTATCAAACAACTCCTAAAGGAATACCTTACTCAACAATGGCTATACTCACGTAATACTCCTGGCTAGTTTCTCAGGCCATCAATCAAATATTTTGTTTCTGCCTTCTTCTCCTTGTCTTACTTCTACCAAATGAAAATACCACAATAGTTTATTTTTATGTATCTAATGTGTTTTCATATTACTGTCTGTAGTAAGGCTTAGGAAATGTAATGTTTTTTGTTTACATTCTCTTTCTGTAAATTGTGATTGTAGGCAACTGTTAAAGTTCATAGGTTCATAGGTTGGTACTAGGCTATCGGCCCTAGGGCCTGTACAAGCCTAACCAAACAATTCCCCGGCTATTTCTTCCCACACTATTTACTTCCCTGGACCCCTGTCTAGCAGGGTGACTGAGGTGATCCCTGGGGTGAATTTCCTATCACCCATCCAATTGTCAAGGTTCCTTTTGAAGAGGGCCAAGGAAGCGCTCTGCTTGACATGTATGGTCAGTCTGTTCCAGAGTATGGGGAGTCTTTAGGTCAGGAACCTATCCCTCCAGCATGTTTTGTTCATTGTCATGACAAGGTTTAGATCCCTGGAGCGTGTGGCTCTGAGGGATTGGGATTTCTTGAAGTGGAGCATGTCCAGCAGCTCAGGGTTTGACATGGCCTTGTATGTTAAGCAGAGATCGCCTCTGAGTAGACGATATGCCACAGAGTATAGCTGGAGTTTTTTAGATGGTCAGCATAGGGCAACACAAAACACAAAACCTTTATTCTAGCAACTGTCTAACTTTATAAGAGCAATATTTAAGTAATATTTAAATAATATTTAAAATGTGTCCCTATTTTTGGACCTTCTTCTCTCCATTATTTTTAGTTTTGCCCAGATTTCTTGTATTAAGAGATTGACAGATATGCCCCTCATGCCACCCCTGTATTCATCTAAGAAACATTTCATCTAATCCCAACACATCTTAACATTCAATCTAAACTACACGTATCACATCACATCTAAAACATATTTTTACATTAGAATGTTCAACTGTATCACCCACAATTTAACTCTTAAATAGATATACTAATTCCAAGGTCACACAACCACAGAGAAAAGAGAAAACACCATACACAGTGACTCACTACTGCTGCACAAGAGTTTGTGACTGGACATTGCAAGACCTCATACATTGCCCTTTTCTAAGTAATTATGTTAATCAAATATTGAACATAAATCAGTCACTATCATTTTGAATAACTGCACTTTATTCATCTGCTTTTACTGTATTTGTGTTTCTTCCTACTTTATTACCTTATTTTGCTTTTGCCTCTTCTTAAAAGTACTCAATTGTATTTATTCTGCTGCATTTATTACTGCTTGGTAGTAGCCTGATTAAACTGTAACTGTTATTCTAAATCTTTTGGTTAAAGCACTTGGGCTTCAGACCAGTTGTTTTACATTAAGAAGGTTTTTGGTCTGCACTGTTGTGGCAGGACAGGTAGCGTACATCCTTCTAAGTTGGGAATTGCTGATTGAAGGCCCAGTGTCTGTTATTCTAAAAGTGTATTAGTTCTGGGTTAAGCACTTGGGCTTCAGGCCAGTTATTTTACATTAAGAAGATTTGTGGACTGCTTTATTGTGGCAGGATAGGTAGCTTACATCCTTCTAAGTTGGGAGTTGCTGATTGAAGGTTCAGTGTCTCCCAGTTATTTTACATTAAGAAGGTTTGTGGTCTGCACTATTGTCAGAGGAAAGGGTAGATTCTGCCCTTCTGAGCTGGGAATTTCTGGTTAAAGGCTTATTGTGCCTGCTTATTTGAATTGTTTCTTTCTGAAATTGGTGCACCTTGTTTGCTGTAGCATGGACTGGATTAAGGCCTGCTGGATCTGGCTTTGTTTGTATAACTTGAGCACTAATCCAGGCCATCTTTTTTGGATAGAGTTCCCCTGCACCCTGGTGGCAGGAGTGTGCAGTTGGAACTTGTCTGAATGAAAATTGCTGGAATGGGGCTCAGTTTTTAGCTTTTTATTGGTTAATTGGTTAATTTGTTTAAATCAGTTTGCTCATTTGCTACAGTTATATTAAAAAAATGAAGACTGCTGGAACGGGGCTCAGTTTTTAGCTTTTTATTGGTAAACTGGTTAATTTGTTTAAATCAGTTTGCTCATTTGCTAAGGTTATATTAAGAAAAAAATACACTTTATGCATTGCTGCTTAGCTAGGGTTAAAATATTCCTGGCGCCATAATGTCTGCTCTACAAATTTCCCTTTAGAACTAGCCAGTTTTTTAGTTTCAACACTCAAATTTGTTTCTTTGAGCTCAGCACTTGTTCAGAACTTGTAAGTATTAAATAAGCTACAAATTACTACAGCACTCAACTTTCTTCACTTGTCTAGAGGAAAACAGTTTTTAGTACTTAATAAATAAGCACCTATCCAGGCATGTCTAAGGGTCAGCTCCTGGTATTTTCTCCTGTCTACCTGATGAATCTGGGCATGTTGGGGCAATGCAGCAATTGCCTCATGTACACAGGCAGCCCTCTCCCCGTACCACCCAACACTACAACCTGTGAAAGATGCACTTATACAGCCAAACTGGAATCAAAGCTCTCTTCACCCAAGACTGGCTAGACAGACAAGAGGAGAAGGTAAACACTTGCATCACACCACACTCATCACATAGTCCCTCTAAACCTACACCACCAAAACACACACATAGAAACACAAAATACACACCTACATTCATGAAGGCTCTCAATAAAAATCTGCCCAAGCAACAGAGACCTATAAAGCAGAAATACAAGCAACCTCCACCTCCCCCCAACACAACCTAAATGAGACATAGCCCACAAACTCAGTGTGCCACTCAACCACAGCCCATATGGCATAATAACGTACCCAACATTATAGTCATAGGTGACTCTATAGTCAGGCACACTGATGTTCCACTCACCAGGCTAAACAAGGAGAAAGTTACTGTCAGCTGCCTGTCAGCTGCCAGGATCCACCACATAACTCATGCACTCAGGTCACTCCACAACAAATACAAATATGACTCTGTCAATGTCCATGCTGGTGTGAATGACCTGAGACATACCTCCTTGACTAAATGAAAAGAGAAATGGAGGAGCTCTCTGATCTTGTAGCCCAGGCAGGTATGACCTTAGCCCTGAGTAGCATCCTGCCATCACCCAGAATGATACCACAGTACAAGGACAAAATGATTGACTTCAACAATTGGCTAAGCTTTTTGTGTCATTCAAAGGGGATCCAGTATCTGTCTGCCTGGGATGACATGATTGACAGACCATGGTGCTTTGCCAGAGATGGCCTGCACCTGTCACCCTTGGGATTCTGGATACTGGCTAAGGCTTTTGCCACCCCTATAGTGCCTTTTTAGGCAAGGCTCATATGACAAATTCACCACCATAACAGGTACAAACAAGCAAAATCTGAGGGTAATGCTACTCAATGCTAGAAGTCTAAACCTCAAAATGCACTCACTCGAGGCATTCGTTAAAATGGAGAAAATTGACATCTGTGCAGTGACAGAGACCTGGTTCAAGTTCTCCAGAGAGCACCTCTGCATTACCAGACTATAATTCATACCACACCTTTCAGCCACCTAACCTGCACCGAAACACTAAAGGTGGAGGCATGTCCGTATTCATTAAGAATATCCACACCTCCAGGCTAGTTGCTCAGCATAATGCATCCGAGATTATACAAGTGCAACTAACTCTGGGCAAGACCGCAATCCAAATTGTAGCTTGCTAGAGATCCCCCACCATGCCCCAGGATTCCCACTCCTCATTTTTTGATACACTAGAAAATATTAGGGTACAACCAAACACCCTAATAATGTGCAAGTTCAACTACCCCACCATTAATTGGGAAAACTACTCATGTACCAACTCTTTTGCTCAAAGTTTTCTGGAATACATAAATTCCAATGCCTTGGATCAACTTATCCACAACCCCACTAGGGGCAGCAGTATCCTATACCTAGTCATTACCAACATGGGTGACCGGTGTTCCACACCAAAGGTCAATTCCTCGTTAGTCAGATTTGACCACAAGCTAATCACCCTAGACATCCACATACTGCCCCCATTAGGGAAACTTCATGCTTCTTAAGACAGAAGTGGCAAACTTTACTACACCCATGCAGACGGACAACAGAGGTACGGCTGCTAAATCCTACACAAATGCACTTTATAAGCACTTACATGAGTGCATGGATCATGCTATTCCTATCAGAACTGAGATGGTATCCTCTAAAAAAAGGAAGCCAATCTGGTGGTCCCCTGCCATAAACAAACTCTACAACAGAAGAAAGAAACTGCTGCAAAAAAGAGTAAAATCCCATGATTGGAGGAACTCCCTGGTCAACCTCAGTAAGAAACTGAGATCCCTCATAAAATCCTCCAAAGCTAGTTACGAAAACAAAATTGCCACTGATTCTAAAGACAACCACAAAGCATTCTATAGCTATGTCAAGAATCTCAATGGCAACACTCAGATCTGCTCTGAGTTACAGCATAATGGCACTAAATACACAGAACCAACTGATATTGTCAACATCCTGGCAGATAGGTTCAGTACTAACTTTACCTCCCTCTCACCCCCCTAAGGGCTCATCGCTATATCGAAAGAATGCAAAGTTCCTGTAATCATGGCTGCACAGGTAGAAAACACCCACTCCAAAGCCAAGAACACAGCATCCATGAGACCCAACAACATCCGAGGCTGCATTCTACACAAATTACAGAATGAACTGGCACCCCACCTAAGTACCATGTTCAATCATAGCCTTACCTCAGGCTTTGTGCCCACTGAATGGTGCACAGAGACAGTTATCCCACTCCACAAAGGGGGAGCCACCACAGACCCTGGGAACGTACATGGGAACATTAACCTGACGAGCCTGGTCTGCAAGGTTGTGGAATGTATCATCATGGAGCTTATAAACAAAGACACTGGTAATCTCCAAACTCTGGACCCCACCCAGTTCTGGTTTGTAAAAGGCAGATCATGTCTCCTAAACCTGATAGACTTCTTTGAAGCAGTCACCAAAGCCATAGACAAGGGTAAGGTGGTTCAAACAGCCTATCTAGATCCCACCAAGGCATTTGATACCATCCTCCACTCTGGAATTATAGATAAACTCACTAAACTAGGTATAAATCCCTATGTCACAAGATGGGTTGCCAACTGGCTCCCTGACAGAACTCACACTGTGAAAGTGGCAGACTCCAAATCCGACTTCAGACCAGTGACAAGTGGAGTACCACAGGGTTCAGTCCTGGGTCCTCTCCTGTTTGGTATCTACTTCTCTGAAGTACAGGCTAACACAGAAGGTCTTTGGCTAATGAAGTTCACAGATGACTACAAAGTAGGAGCCATAATCGAAACTCCTAATGATGTGGACATCCTACAAAAGTGCCTCACTGAGACAGATGCCTGGTGTCAAAGCCATGGCATCAAGCTCAATACCAAAAGGTGCATTGTCATCCCTTTTGGTAAAAACTCTGTACCCACGAACTACCACATAGGTGGTAGTGTACGTAACATTGAAAGAGTGATAAGAGACCTTAGGACACAGGTGGACAGTAGTCTCTCCTTTGATAATCACATCGCCACAGTAGTCAGGAAATCCTTCTACATGGCACAACTCATAAAAAAGGTTTCTCATCCAAGAAAAAAGAGGTCACTGTTCCCTTCTACTCATCACTCATTAGACCCATTATAGAGTACAACACCCCTTTGGGTATGTACCTTGCAAGACATCTACATCAACTGGAAAGGCTGCAGAAATACCTCAAAGAGAATTACTGGCCTCAAGCAGATGCCCTACGCAGACCGTCTCAAAAATCTCTAGCTTTACTCCGTCGCATATTGCCTACTCAGAGACAATCTCTGCCTAATATACAAGGCAATATCAAACCCAGAGCTGTTGTACATGCACCACTTAAAGAAATACCAATCCCCCCTGAGCTACACGCTCTAGGGACCTAAACCTTGTTGCCACAATAAACAGAACATGCTGGAGGGATAGATTCCTGTCCCAGAGACTTCCCATACTCTGGAAAAGACTACCTATCTATGTCAAACAGAGCTCCTAATTAGCACTCTTCAAGAAAAATCTTGATGATTGGGTGGGAAACAGGAAATTCACCCCGGGGATCACTTCTGTGGCTCTGCTCGACAAGGGCACAGGAAAATAATTTTCTTGGGTAGAGAAAGCCAGGGTACCTTTTTGGCTAGGCTTATATAGGCCCTAGGGCCAATAGCCTAGTACCTACCTATGAACCTTAGACTACAAATTCAAAGTACTGATGAAAAATTGATGAAACATATAATGATAATAATAATAATAATAATAATAGAAAACAATAGGCTTTTCCTATTTATCCTTTTTGAGACCCAGTTGTAGAATATAACAAAAATGGAGAATGAGCATCATATTTCTATAACGCAACTTGTGGGGAACCATTCAAGTCATATCATGAATAAACTGAATTACAGTGCTCCCATCTGGTGGACAATTTTTAACATCACATACTAAACACTTTTCAGAAACAACAGCAATGTATATTTCTTTCCTTCATACTTGCAGTCTTTCAAAATTCCCCATGTAAACCTAGTTTACATGATGCTTTCTAATCTAATTACTAAAATATAGTTATTAGTGAAAACATAACTCCCCGGATTCACTATCCTTCCATGCAGGACTAGCTTAGTCATGCATGGAAGCGGACATTTAGCAGCATGACAGCAGCACGCCATGCATATTAATGAAGGCACGCTGCCTTCGCTCCTAATCTTACATGGAGCATGTACGAGTGCATGGGGCATGTCTGAGAGCAGAGATCTCAGAATAAATATGCCCCTGCAATGTAGAACAGCAAAAGCTGTTAAGAAATGATTGAGATCACACATAGGTGTCCTCATATCCCCAACAACAGATCTCCATGTGTACAACAGCAACAGGACATATAAATTAAAAGAAGAAACCCATTTATGTCTTCTAAAACTCTGATTAAAACTAACCGTAGGTGCGTGGGTGTGCCCTTCGCTTAGCTACGGTTAATGTAGCTGAAATAGCAAAAGGAGGATAAAAAGCAGGATATGTGCAAATGAAGCAGTACAGCAACATTGTAGTGGGCACAGCGTTCGCCTCATGAGCAGTTAATCCTGGTTCGAGTCCCACTGCAGTACATTCTATTTCCATGTCAAATCACTGTTATGAT
>NC_056726.1:1081958863-1081992859 GCF_019279795.1 Protopterus annectens
GCAACAAAATTACAGCCACTGCAAGGCTCGAACCCAGGACCCTGCACACAACAATGAATTACCACTACACCATATTGGATATACATAAACCCCAACTATTCTCAGACATATCATGCAGCACAGTCAATCTGCATAAGGGGAATTGTACTAATATAACACTCAACCACTTAATGCAAACATTCTGGACACGGTGTGACAAAATTGGGGTCAAATTGGGATAAATGTGAAATATTGTTCTTATACATGCAAAACATTGCCACTTAAACAGTGATTTGTTGTAACACACATAATCTGAACAACATGAAGTCAGAAACTCTAATGTATCCTCATTCCTGACTGACCTCATTCCTGACATCGTCCACATCAATTGGCCAGACGAATGTGGGACAGGCCAAAATTGTGAGCCAAACATGCATGGAAGTATGAACAGTTATAGATCTGTAAATGTTGAGAGATACACAGCTACATATAAATGTATGACTCACACATAAATCATATCACATCAGTGGTATATAGGTAGATAGATAAATATGTTCACATATATTTAGAGATATACATATATATATATATATATATACACACACGGATAGATATGTGTATTGCATTTCCAAATAGGAAAAACAACCAGAACCTCCACCACAAAATAACTGACCATAAACACCATTAATGGGGGTGGGGGGCTCAAATGAGGGATACCTAGTGATTACTGCTATTCCCCCCCCTCCACAGCTGTAACAGATATGCTGTGCAATGCAATTTCCAGCACGTGCAGTTCTTGACCCCAGGACCCTCCACAACACATCTACAGTGGTTTAACAGTAAGCCAATACAACTGCAAAAAGTCAGGGCAATATCTGTGACATAACATGCAGACAAGTCATTCAACTGTAGGGAATGTCATTGTGGAAGGACTACACATTACAATGCTGCAGATATGCACACACATGTATGCATATACATGTATATTCATGTAGACATATAGGTACACATATTTATCTATAGATAAATTATATATATATATATATATATATATATATATATATATATATATGTGTGTGTGTGTGTGTGTGTGTGTGTGTGTACACACACACACACACACACACACACACACACACACATATATATATATATATATGTATACATGTATACATATATATACATGTATACATATATATACATGTATACACATATACACAGACAAAACATATTAATAGCCATACATATGTAGAAGTACCGTAGACATACTGGGTGCAGTGTATATCCCAGAAACATAACCCCTGTAAGTGGCACCTGTGAAAAGTTTAGTGTGAAAACCATTCCCACAAATGAGAATACGTAACAATCAACATATACCCACTCACAATTCAAAGCTCAGGACATCACACACATGTTTGCATACTCAGAAAACCTTTAATCTGTGTAGAATACAATAACGTATGCCATTTGTGACAGTACATAGATTTCCAACTACTTATTCAATGATGGATGCAAGGCCCTCACAAAACATTAGATGCAAGCACTGTGGATATATAACATACTATGCTGTCCAGGCTGAGGCCTGCAATTAATACAATATTTAAAAACCATTAGCATTCAAGATGAGAAACAATCAACAATTACAGATGTAGGTCAGCAGCCTCCATTTACAGCCTGTAGTCAAGCCCTAGGAGGAAATGTAGTAGTTGTGGTAATGTCATTATATCTCTTACATAACATTGCTTAACCCAACATCTCACTATCACACTGACTGACTGAACTTTGTGTAACACTGTAAGCTGTAGCCCACCACTGTTCCCATGGAGGAATGCATGAAAGTGTACAGCCATACACCTCAATGTGTCTTAACACTTATACACCTGAAAAGGTGTCACAACCCAGGTTAATGGCATTGAGCACCCCCCTCCATAAAAGGCTGTACAAGGGCAAGGAACACTGTGTACCACACACTGACCTCTGGAATGTACAAGGGCACATAAGTATTGTCCAGCTGTTGCCCCCATATATATGGACCTTGCTCTACATTTGTTGTGGGAGTCCATGACATGACTGGGATGATAGCAGTAATGCTAGCAGTAAATAATGATAGGCCATTACCTAACAATCTCTGACTGTATCACAGCAGGACAAAAACTGGCATATATGTGGAGGCCAGAGGCAGGAACACAGGGCCATATTTGCAATATTGCTGTTACACATCCTGGAAATTACTGGTGTTACAGGATTTGTTGCAACATACCCTTATAGAGGAATACGACATCAGAAATACAAATGGATGTAGCTGTGTACTGATAGCACTTAGACAGAATAACACTGAAATATCTGGGACAAGACCTGTGTGGTGCACAGACAAAACCTAACAGGCAATCCTCTGGCTATCATATGGATAAGGCCCACAGTTAAGAGTTATGCAGGCATATCATTGCTGGAGCCTTCCTGTGTCCTGACAGAGTGCTCTTCAAACTATCTGGAGATTTACAGAGCGGAGTATATTTTTCTTGCACTTCAAAGATTTGTACTGGTAATTGTTGTTTGACTAATTTTATATCATTGCTGGCTGACTTCAGAGTTGTGCACTGTTATTTTTGCTTCACTGAATAGTTTTTCAGATCTCTGCTGAAGGTGTCCCCCCCCCCTATTTCTCTGTGTCTTAAGTTGGTATAACATCCTGTGTGTTATCTGACTATCTCAAGGATTACTTGCATAAAATTAGACCCTCTTAGTAAAAAAGTCTACATATCATTGTTGGAGCCTTCCTGTTTCCTGAAAGAGTGCTCTTCAAACTATCTGGAGATATACAGAGCTGGGTATATTTTTCTGGCACTTCAGAATTGTGTACTGGTAATTGTTGTTTGACTAATTTTATATCATTGCAGGCTGACTTCAGAGTTGTGCACTGTTATTTTTGCTTCACTGTATATTTTTTCAGATCTCTGCTGAAGGTGTTGGTTTTCTCCTACCCACCCTCCCTCTTCCTGTCTTGTTTAAATTTGGAGGCTTTTGCAGTTGCCCACCCCCCACTGTAGATTTGATCTGGGACACTACCCCCAGTCCAATCTCTTTACCTCATTCTACCTAATAGACTCCTTCTGCACTTGTTTTTAGTCATTTTTAATTTAATTGCATTTTTTAAACGGTTTGGTCTAACATTGCTACATACTCAAGTGTGCTACCTTGCACTGCATTTGAATTGTTTTTACTGCTGTTTTAGCTACTTTTCTGTATATATATATATATATATATATATATATATATATATATATATATATATATATATATATATACACATATATTACTACAGCACTCAACCTTCCTCATTACCTAGAGGAAAACCGTTTTGGTACTTACTTTCCTCACTTGCTTAGAGAAAAACAGCTCTTGTACTCACTTTCCTCACTTATCTAGAGGAAAATAGTTTTTTATTCAGGCATGTCCAAGGGTCAGCTCCCAGTGTTCTTTCCTGTCTATCTGATGAATCTGGGCATCTTGGGACAATGTAGAAATTGCCTCATGTACACATATATAAAGAAATATACCTTTCCTGTAACTAGTGTAGTCCAGATTCAAATTTGCTGTATCCAGGACTGTATGTAAGCTTCTGAGCGCCGCCAAGCTTTCTTTGTTGGAGGGAAGCCTTCTAGCTTATCAGTGGGAGTGGTAAGCAGTAGGTAACCTATCTACCACGTAAGGAGTGGGTCTGGCCCAGAAATTGTAGTTATTGGCCAGTTGGGCAGTTTTTTCATCTCTCTCTCAACTTTCTGATTTAAAAGCCCACATTTGCACTTGTTTCCCCTTTCCTGTAAATAGTTTAGTCCAGATACAGATTCTTAGTTTTAGCACTTGAATTTGCTTATTCATGACCAGTACTTGTTCAGAACTTGTAAGCACTAAATAACCTACTAATTACTACAGCACTCAACCTTCCTTATTACCTAGAGGAAAACCGTTTTGGTACTTACTTTCCTCACTTGCTTAGAGAAAAACAGCTCTTGTACTCACTTTCCTCACTTATCTAGAGGAAAATAGTTTTTTATTCAGGCATGTCCAAGGGTCAGCTCCCAGTGTTCTCTCCTGTCTATCTGATGAATCTGGGCATCTTGGGACAATGTAGAAATTGCCTCATGTACACAGACAACCCTCTCCTCCTACCACCCAATACTACAACCTGTGAGAGATGCACTTATCTAGCCAAACTGGAGGTAAAGCTCTCTCCAATCAAGACTGAACTTGACAGTCAAGAGGATAAGGTAAACACTTGCACCACACCACACTCATCACATACTCTCACTAAATCTACACCACCAAAATCCACACCTGGAAATACAAAAACATTTGCGGAGGTTCTCAATAATAATCTGCTCAAGTAACAGAGACCTCCAAAGCAAAAATGCAAGCAACCTCCACCCCCCAACACAACCCAAATGACACATAGCCCGCAGACTCAATGTGCCACTCAACCACAGCCAATAAGGCAAAACAATGTACCCAACACACTAGGCATAGGTGACTCTGTAGTCAGGTACACTGATGTCCCACTCACCAGGCTAAACAAGTAGAAGGTTACTGCCAGCTGCCTGTTGGGTGCCAGGATCCGCCACATAACCCACGAACTCAGGTCACTCCACAACAAGTACAAATATGACTCTGTCATTGTCCATGTTGGTGTGAATGACCTGAGACATACCTCCCTGGACTACATGAAAAGAGACATGGAAGAGCTCTCTGATCTTGTAGCCCAGGCAGGTATGACCCTAGCCCTGAGTAGCGTTCTGCCATCACACAGAATGATGCCGCAGTACAAGGACAAAATGATTGACTTCAACAATTGGCTAAGCTTCTGGTGCCATTCTAAAGGAATCCAGTATCTGTCTGCCTGGGATGACATGGTCGACAGACCACAATACTTTGCCAAAGATGGCCTGCACCTGTCACCCCTGGGATTCCGGATACTGGCTAAGGTTCTTGCCACCCCTATAGTGCCTTTTTTAGGCAAGGTTCAAATGACAAATTCACCACCATAACCAGAACAGGCAAGCAAAAACTGAGGGTGATGCTACTCAATGCTACTAGTCTAAATCTCAAAATGCACTCACTCAAGGCACTCCTTAAAATGGAGAACATCGATATCTGTGCAGTGACTGAGACCTGGTTCAAGGCTCCAGAGAACACCTCTGCACTACCAGGCCATAACTCATACCACACTTTTCGGCCATGTAACCTGGACTGGAACACCAAAGGCGGAGGTGTGTCCATATTCATTAAGGATATCCACACCTCCAGGCTAGTTGCTCAGCATAATGCAGTCAAGGTTATCCAAGTGCAACTAACTCTGGGCAAAACTGCAATCCAAATTGTAGCTTGCTACAGATCCCCAACCATGCCCCAGGATTCCCACTCCTCTTTTCTTGATGTACTGGAAAATATTAGGGTTCATCCAAACACCCTAATAATGGGTGATTTCAACTACCCCACCATTAACTGGGAAAACTACTCATGTACCAACTCTTTCACTCAACGCTTTCTGGAATTCATAAACTCCAATGCCCTGGATGAACTTATCCACACCCCCACCAGGGGCAACAATATCCTAGATCTAGTCATTACCAACATGTGTGACCAGTGTTCCACACCTGAAGTCAATGCCTCATTGGTCCGATCTGACCATAAGCTAATTACGCAAGATTTCCACATCCTGCTCCCACCCCCCATTAAGGAAACCCTGGTAAAAAAATTCTCCAAAGACAACTTCATGCTTCTTAAGACAGAAGTGGTGAACTTCATGACACCCATGCAGATGGACAATATAGTTACAACTACTGAATCCTACACAATTACACTTTATAAGCACTTACATGAGTGCATGGATCATGCTATCCCAAACAGAACCAAGACGCTATCCTCCAAAAAAAGGAAGCCAATCTGGTGGTCCCATGCCATAAACAAACTGTACAACAGAAAAAAGAAACTGTTGCAAAAGAGAGTAAAATCCCATGAGTGGTGGAGCTCCCTGGTAAGACTCAGTAAGAGGTCCCTGATAAAATCCTCCAAAGCTAGTTACAAAAACAAAAGTGCCACTGATTCTTAAGACAACCACAAAGCATTCTAGAGCCATGTCAAGAATATCAATGGCAACACTCAGATCTGCTCTGAGTTACAGCACAATGGCACTAAATATACAGACCCAACTGATATTGCCAACATCCTGGCAGATAGGTTCAGTGCTAACTTTACCCTGCTCTCACCCCCTAAAGAGCCCATCTCTATACTGGAAGTATGCAAAGTTCCTGTAATCACACTTGCACAGGTAAAAACCACACTGTCCAAAGCCAAGAACACAACATCCATGGGACCAGACAACATCCCAGGCTGTGTTCTACATGAACTACAGAACAACCTGGCACCCCACTTAAGTACCATGTTCAATCATAGCCTCACCTCAGGCTTTGTGCCTGCTGAATGGCACACAGTGACGGTTATCCCACTCCACAAGGGGTGAGCCACCATGAACCCCGGGAACTACCGCCCCATTAGCCCGACGAGCTTGGTCTGCAAGGCCATGGAAAGTATCATCATGGAACTTACAAACAAAAACATTGATAATCTCCAAACTCTGGACCCCACCCAGTTCAGGTTTGTAAAAGGCAAATCATGTCTCCTAAACCTGATAGACTTCTTTGAAGCAGTCACCAAAGCCGAAGACAAGGGCAAGATGGTTTACACAGCCTATCTAGATCTTGCCAAGAGTTTCAACACCATCCCCCACTCTGGAATTATAGATAAACTCACTAAACTAGGTATAAATCCATATGTCACAAGATGGGTTGCCAAATGGCTCACTGACAGAACCCACACTGTGAAAGTAGCAGACTCCAAATCCGACTTCAGACCAGTGACAAGTGGAGTACCACAGGGTTCAGTCCTGGGTCCACTCCTGTTTGGTATCTACTTCTCTGAAGTACAGGTTAACACAGAATCTAATGAAGTTCACAGATGACTGCAAACTAGGAGCCATAATCAAAACTCCTAATGATGTGGACATCCTACAAAAGGGCCTCACTGAGACAGATGCCTGGTGTCAAAGCCATGGCCTCAAGCTCAATGCCAAAAAGTGCCTTGTATATATATATATATATATATATATATATATATATATATATATATATATATATATATATATCATCATCATCTTCTTTTGGCTGTTCCCATTAGGGGTCGCCACAGCAGATCACCTGTTTCTATTTTTTTCTGTCCTCTGCATCTTGCTCTGTCACACCAGCCACCTGCATGTCCTATCTCACCACATCAATAAACCTTATCTTAGGCCTTCCTCTTTTCCCGTTACCTGGTAGCTTCATCCTTAGCATCTTTTTCCCCAATATACTCAGCATCCCTCCTCAGCACATGTCCAAACCAATGTATCGTGCCTCTCTGGCTTTGTCTCCAAACCTTCCAATCTGGGCTGACCCTCTAATATACTTATTCCTAATCCTGTCCACCCTCGTCACACCCAGTGCAAATCTTAACATCTTTAATTCTGCCACATCCAGCTCAAACTCCTGCCTTTTTGTCAATGCCACTGTCTCCAACCCATATAACATAGCTGGTCTCACTACCCTCTTATAGACCTTCCCTTTCACTCTTACAGGTACTCGTCTGTCACAAATCACTCTTGACACTCTTCTCCACCCACTCCATCCTGCCTGTACTCTCTTCTTCACCTCTCTTCCACACTCACCATTACTCTGAACTATTGACCCCAAGTATTTAAAGTCATCCACCTTCGCCACCTCTACTCCTTGCATCCTCACCATTTCTCTATCCTCCGTCTCATTCACACACATATATTCTGTCTTAGTCCTGCTGACCTTCATTCCTCTTCTATCTAGAGCATATCTCCAACTCTCCAGGGTCTCCTCCACCTGTTCCCTACTCTCACTACAGATCACAATGTCATCTGCAAACATCATAACCCATGGGGACTCCTGTCTGATCTTGTCTGTCAACCTGCCCATCACCATTACAAATAAGAAAGAGCTCAGAGCTGATCCTTGATGTAATCCCACCTCCACCTTAAACGCATCCATCACTCCCACCGCAGACCTCACCGCTGTCACACTACCCTCGTACATATCCTGTATCACTCTTACATACTTCTCTGACAGTCCCGACTTCCTCATACAATACCACTACTCCTCTCTAGGCACCCTTTCATATGCTTTCTCTAAGTCTACAAAAACACAATATACATCTATATATATATATATATATATATATATATATATATATATATATATATATATATATGTATACATGCACACACACACACACACACACACACACACACACACACACACACACACACACACACACACACACACACACACACACACACACACACACACACACACACACACACACACACACATAATACTGATACATATAAGTATATCTCTCTCTCTCTCTCTCTCTCTCTATATATATATATATATATATATATATATATATATATATGTGTGTGTGTGTGTATATGTCAATACATGTCCCATGCCATGGTATTTGTTTATTTATTTTATTTTTTATTTTACAATTGTTAACCGGGGATGTCTGAGCCGAAAAGGCACTTTTTCAGCAGAGGTCTGGGGAGAAAAGCTGCACACAGAAAAATTACAGATACATTTAGTTAATTTAGACATGATCAGTATACAAACAAATTACAAAAGACATGTTTTTACAGTGGTATGCAGCACATCAGCAGTTATAGTGGTGAGAACAAACAAAAAATATTAATTTAAAAATAAAGGTAATGCATAGATTTGTGGTGTACAGCTGAAATTTGGAACATAGGTAGAATAAGTACACAGTTACACAGTACATACATTGTATATTAGCCAGTGTTTGTGAGTAAGATTGAAAACTATAATAAAGTATTCTAGGTTTAGTATGTGTACCTTATCCGCTTTCACTCGCCTTAGGAGCAATCATGGCACTGCCAACTTTGCTTGAGATGTTGCCTGGAGAGGTCTTTAAAGGAGGCTTTGGATGATGTGTTTTGAATGCTAGTGGGGACAAAGTTCAAATTTTTAGCTACTGAACTACTATATAACACATCTCCAAAGCTATTGTAGCTGTTGGTGACTTCTAGTAGTAGTTTGCTTGATGATCTAAGAGGCCTTTTGGCTGAGTGATGTTGTACTAGGTTTTTGAGGGCAGGACATTTACTGGGGAGGCAATAGATCAAATGACAGTGGCAGAGCTGATTGTAGGTTAGGAGGTTGGGTAGTTCAAGCCAGTGGAGCTGTCTCAAAGCAGTACAGTGATGAGTTCTATATGAGCAATTTGCAGCAAAGCAGGTAATTCTGTTATAGCAAGCTTCCATTTTGCTTAGTTCAGTTTTGTTGAGATTAGTCAGTATGGGAGATGCATAGAGTAGGGTGGATAAAAGCTGGGAGCAAGCAATGGCTGATCTTGTGTTGTTGGTAAGAAATTATTTGAATAGGTAGAGTGATCCTAGTTTGGCATGTACTTTTTTAATAGTTAAGTTGAGATGACTATCAAATTTTAGGTGGGAGTCTATGGTTATTCCCAATAGCCTAGCCTGTGCCACTGGTGCGATTGGAGTAGCATTTGTGGAGTAGATAGTGAATTGGCTATCAGTGTTTTTGTTAGAACTGGTTATAATCATAAGCTGAGTTTTCTTTGGATTGACGATAAGTTGGGCTTTAGTAAGGTAGTTTCCAACATCAGAGAATGCTAGTTGAGTTGTTTGCAGGAGGGTGGGAATGTTTTGTGCAGCACAGATTAAAGTAGTGTCATCTGCATACTGAATGATAGATGCATGCTGTGTGGAGGTATGGAGGTCATTTATGAAGATTGTGAATAGTAGTGGTCCTAAGATAGAACCCCGTGGGACTCCTATAGTTATGGGCAGCTGAGGAGAGAGAGAATTTTCCCATTTCACATCTTGGTACCTGTCAGTTAAGTAGCTTTGGAACCAGGTAAGAGTGGAATTTGATAGGTGATATTGGTTTAGTTTGTTTAGCAGGATTTGGTGCGAGACTGTGTCAAATGCTTTGGACATATCCACAAAAAGAGTTGACACTTGCAGGCCTTCATTTTTGAGACAGTTTACTGTGTCTGTGAAGCAGAGGTGGGCTGTAGGGGTTGGGAGGGTGGCCTAATGGTTAAGGTGTTTGCCTTATAAACACAATGTACAGGGTTTGAATCTCACAGGGGATAACTGGCTAGGCTTAAAATGGCTCGCAAGGGCAGTTAGCCTAGTACTAACCCATGAACCCATGAACCCATGAACCATGTAGTGGTACTATGGGCAGGTCTGAAACCATGCTGATTAGGTGACAGGATGTTGCTGTCTAGGAGATATTTTAGCATCTGGGTATGGATGCATTTTTCTAGGATTTTGGCCAGGGGGGAGAGTAAAGCAATGGGTCTGCAGTTATTAAGTTCAGTGGAGGTCCCGCCTTTATGTATGGGTGTAACATAGGATATTTTCCAGAGTTTGGGCACATAGTTTTCAACAATTGATCTGTTTATGAGAGTGGAGACTGGGATAGCAATAGCACCTGCTGTGAGTTTCAAGAAATAGCTGGGGAGTCGGTCAGCTGCTGTTGATGAGGTTTTTAGTTTGGAGAGCATGCTTTTGATTGAAGTGGTGGAAACTGTTTTGAGGGTAAAGCTTGTATTAGTGTTATTTGTGTTGGGGGGGATAGTGAGGTAAGGACTGTCCTGTGATACTAAGGATAGAATTGAGTTCACAAAGTGGGAGTTGAATTGTGTTTCGATGGGAACTTTAGTGTCAAGGGTGGTTGGTTTGGGGGTAGCCTTTTGGGTGGGTTTTATAGGTTCATAGGTTCATACTAGGCTATCTGCCCAAGGGCATTTATAAGCCTAGCCCATAGTTATGTGGCTTTCGCCACCCCTTTAGTTTGAATAAAAACTATGCCTATCATTTTGCTGTGCCTCTGTCAAGCAGTGACACTGAAGTAATCCCTGGGGTATATCTGCAATCTCCCATCCATTGGTCAAGATTCCTCTTGAACAAGGCCAGAGAGGTGCTCTGCCTCACATGTACCGGGATTTTGTTCCACAGCATAGGGAGTCTCTGGGTGATGAATCTGTCCCTCCAGCACGTTCTATTTATAACCGTGTCAAGGTTTAAGTCTCCCGCCCTTGTGGTTCTGAGGGATCTAGATTTTTTGAGGTGAAGCATATTCATCAAATCTGGGTTTGACATGGCCTTATATGTCAGGCACAGGTCACCTCTGTGCAAGCGGTATGAGACTGAATAGAGCTGGAGTTCTTTCAGTCGGGCAGCATAAGACATATTTTGAGACCCTTTATCCTTTTGGTGAGGAACTTTTGGGGCCTTTCAAGCTGCAGCAGGTGTCTGGTCAGATACATTCCGAACGGGGCATTGTACTCAATCATAGGTCTAATGAGTGATGAGTACAGGGGGACGATGACCTCCCTTGATCTAGATGTGAATCCCTTCATGATCAGGTGGGTGATATAGAAGGTTTTCCTAACTACTTTAGCAACATGAGTGTCAAACGAAAGGGTACTGTCAACCTGGGTCCCCAGATCTCTGATGACTTTTTCTGTGCTCAGTAGATTGCCACCTATATGGTAGCTAGGGGTAACCTTGTTTTTCCCGAAGGGTATGACTATGCATTTTTTGGCGTTTAACTTCAGGCCATGGCTCTGGCACCAGTTATCCGTTTCTGTGAGGCCCTTCTGAAGGATATCTGTGTCAGATGTGTTTTCGACTATGGCGCCCAGTTTGCAGTCATCTGCAAACTTTGTCAGCCATAACCCTCCTGTGTTTGCTTGTACTTCAGAAAAGTAGATGCTGAACAAGAGTGGACCCAGGACTGAGCCCTGTGGGACACCACTTGTGACAGGCTTTGAGTCTGACATGGCTCCAGCAACTCTGACCCTGTGGGTTCTGTCACTTAGCCAGTTTGCAACCCATCTTGTGATGTATGGCTTTACATTCAAGCTGATGAGTTTTTCGATGATACCTGAGTGGGGTATTGTGTCGAAGTAGTAGCTGGTTTACATTATTCCAGAATTTTTGGGGGTTGTGTTTGTATTTAGTTTGTAATGTTGTGTAGTAGGATTTTTTGTTCAGCCTAATGCATTTTTTGCACAGTTGTACAGTTATTGGTACCTAGTTAGGCTTTCTGTTTCTTTGCCCTTTTTGATAATAAAGCCAGGCAGTGTCTCTGGACTTGAGGATTTGTTTGGTTTCTTTACTGAGTCAGGAGTTTGTAAAGGTTCTAATCTTGATTTTGTGCAATGGAGCGACAGTGTCTAGGTGTTGTAAAAATGTTTTGTTGACATATGCTACAGCCTGGTCAAGTGGGATGGTTTTTAGGGGGGTCCAGTCATAGTTACACAGTAAAGTATTGAGGACCTCAGGAGAGAATGTTTTTGTGTTTCTTGTGGATATATAGTTAGTGGGTTTGCATATGCTTGTTCTATTATGTATAAGGTATATTATGTTGTGGTCATTTAAGGTGTCTGGGAGACTGCCTACGTGGGGGGTACAATATAGGGTTGTTAGTTAGGACCCAGTCAAGGATGGATTCCCTTTTAGATTTTTTATCACATCTAGTTGGAATTTGGATTAGTTGCTGGTAGCAATGGAGATTTATTAGATTACTTGGTGGTTCTGATATGCAGGTGAACCAATCTAGGTTGAAATCCCCCAGAATAAGGGTTTCTTGTGAGTATGTGAAAGAACACCAGGATAAGAAGTCTTCAAGGCTAGCAGGTGTATTACCAGGTGGAATATATATCACAATTGTGGTGATGACCTTTTCAGGGTGAAGTTGAAGTTGTGAGATAAGTATGTCCCAATTATTGGAGGAGGGGTAGGAGTTTGGTAAATGACATACAGTTAAGTTGGACTTATACAGTAAGGCAGTTCCACCCACTTTATGAAGTGGTCTGTCTTGTCTAATGATATTGTAGCCAGTATGGAGAACTGAGTTAGCTATGTTTTTATTTAGCTGGGTTTCTGTTAAAACAACTATGTTTGGGGAGTAGTGTGCTATTGTGGCCTGGAATTCAGGTACTTTATTTTTGATACTTCTAATATTAATATTTAGCATTAAAAGATGGTTGTTTTTGCTGCTGTTGTTGATTTACCCAGGGATGAAGATAGTGGGGGTGTTATGTTCTGACATTTGTGTTGGAGCAGTTGGTGTTGGACAGGATGGATTTGGGCTTGGGTTGGGGTGGATATCCCCACTTATGGTGACCATGGTGTTACAATGGTGATACAGATGTTGGAGTTTGGTAATGAGTGTGAGAAAGTATTGTGTTTTTTTGGAGTAGGAATGAGAGCATGTTATTTCTGAATTGGTCCATTATGTAGTTCTTGAACAATTGTGGGCAGATATTTAATGTGTGGTGTCTGTATACGAGAGTGCATAATGTAGTGTTGTGCTACTAAGTTTAGGGCTATTGCTAGAGTGATAACTTGTGGTGTTATAAAGAATTATGAGAAGACAGACTAGACTTAGTTGTGTGATAGTCATGGTTATAATGTTTAAGTTGGTTCTATGTTGGGGTCTGGATAGGAATTATAGGGATGCACTATATGATGGGTAAATAATGTGGATGATGTAAATAATGCCTAGTGGGAATGAGAGTGGTTGGGAGTATTTTGTGGTTGAGCAAGTTGGTGTGGTATAATGTGATCTGACTTGAGGAGCTGTGATTGGTGGAGGTGATGTGAGGGTGAGCTGTGGGTGTGGCTGTGATTACTATAAATATAGAGATAGTGGGTGTGGAAGGGAATAGGGGGCAGGGCAGGGGAGCGGAGAGACCCCAAATATTAGTGAGGGTGAATAGAGCGGGGCAGAGCCCACCAAGACAAGAGTAAAACGTAAGTGTTACTTTACAAATCTTAACACTTTAAACAAATTCCTGAGGTCTAATGGCTTACTGGCAAGCAGAATGCAATTGCTGAAGAGCACTTGTGTCCTGGTGGGAGACTAGAAATTTAAAGATGGCTCCATGCTCAGCAGGATTCTAATATAGACTTAGTATTGGGGGAGGGAGATAGCACAAGGGGTGTAAACCAGGTGGAATGCAAAGAAATTAGTGAAACCCGAGAGGCAATCAGTGGAAATGTATAAGTGAAGGCCTCAGAGGGGTAAGTAATAATTCAAACTACCGGTAAAGTGAATGAGAGAAGAGACAGCAAAGTTTATTAAGTTGTGCATAACCTGTAGTATTGTGGACTTCAACTGTTGTTTTATTGTAATATTGCACCCACCATATAGTAATGCCACATCTGTGGCCACTGACATCAACTCTATCTCATCCCAATGTAGGTCCCTCTGGGATACCAGCAAGGCAGTGGCCTGACACCGAAGAGCATGGTTTATGTTCATGCTTGGCAATACACCATGCATGTCATTGCTAAGGTTTAGGCCATGTACACATCTAACACATCTATCCATAATGTATGCAGTACATGTTCAATGATAGAGCACACACCTCACTAATGGGATTACCAGCCTCAAACACATGCAATACACAGACCATCACAGACAACTGCGCTACACTCCAGTGCACATTGCCCAGGCAGAGGTGATATCTGCCTAACATACACAGTTATGTCAAACACAGAGCAGTTGAATATACTACACATAAGGAAATCCCAATCCCTCTGCAAACACACGCTCCAGGGTCCTAAACCTCATCAACACATTAAACAGAACATACTGGAGGGATAGGGTCCTGTCCTGGGGAATTTCCACACTCTAGAACAGACTACCCATTCATGTCAGGCAATGCTACTCATTGGCCCTCTTTACAGAAATACTTGACAACTGGATGGGAAATGAAGAATTCACCCTGGGAAGTATGTCTGTGCCACAGCCTGACAGGGGCACAGGAGAATAACATTATTGGGTGGTGCATGCCTGAGAACCCCTGTGGCTAGGTTATGTAGGCCCCAGGACGAATAGACTAGTACTCACCTATGAACCTATGTGTACCACAGGCAACATCAGCCAGGGCTCACTACAGATATGATCTGCATAATGGTGGAACATTGCCAAAGCCATGTGTTGCATTGTGTTCTGATGTACCAGCACCATGTTGGGGAAGTACAGAAAGTTGTAGTTATGATACATGTGCTGCACAATTCACACCTCACCTGAACCCAGGGATGACTTCCCCATCTGTATCTTGCTGGTGCCACTGTACATCTGCATGTTTGCCATGCATTGGCAGGGAATATACCAATACACATGGTGTTCCTAGTTTGGGATACTGCAATATGACACACGTGTGTAGGCCACAAATGTCAAACATTTGCAATGTGCCAGCTGATGGTAAGGGTGTGTCATCCTGAAACACAACACTGCACTGGAGGGGAGAGATGAACCCACTAAGAATGGCTGTATCTGCACACAGTCAAGGTCGTGAAGTGTGGCAGACATAACCCTGACTCCACGGCACTAGTGATGGTACTGTGTGACCTACAAGGGCTGTGCACATGTTTAGCATGCAAACATGCAGGTTTGGGAAGCATTTGCAGGGCTGACTGACCAACTACTGGCTCATGATGATGGCCCATGCTACTATACCCCTGCCAGGTATTGTGACCGCAGTAGTACAAATAACAGTTTTTGCTACACACCATCATGATGTGTGTGCACACATATGCACCCGCAAATGGTATGCATCTCAATCAGCATCTGCACAACTGACACATATGGCTCATAATGCAATTGACTGCTTAGGTCATATGTCACATATCAGGTATGTGAGGTATGTGTAGTATTGACACATGCAGTAGTGTTACACCAATGCATGTCAGAGAAGAGGGTGCCACGTCAATAATGGGTCTGTACACTCACCATAGATACAGTAAAGTGTATCTGTTGTCAGTCTAATGGTATTCTATCACTCATACATGCACCACTGATGATGACATCTGTGAATAGACATCAGGCATTCATAAACCACATGTCCACATATAATCCACAAACACACAGAGGCTGTGAGCAGCAGAGGAAACATAACTGACACACAGATACACATCCTGCAGTGGTGTGTACACCTGTGTGGCATGGTGCACAGTGCACACCAGGGTGCTGAACAGATGCACAGCAATGTTGTGGACATGAGTGCAGTGTGTTCCAGGGGGAGGCCCATCATCTACTAACAGAAGCCATGTATAATGTTGGTAACAAGGATTGACTACAGTTGCACTGCATGCTGTTGAGCACCACATGACTTGCATGTAGACGTGTGTAATTACAGGTCTGTGTGTGATAATGTAGTGCACCATCACCTGCTATTGTGTGTGTTAAGGGGGTGCTGGAGTTGTCTGTAGGTGCTTTCTGGTGGAGTGTATGGGTTGTCATGTATGTCGACTGCGTGTGTGTGTGTATGTCTGTGTGTTTATGTGTGTGTGTCCATGTCTGCATGTGTGTGTGTGTGTGTGTGTGTGTGTGTGTGTGTGTGTGTGTATGTTCATACCTGCCAGCTTCCCTTAGAAGTTGTGCAGTAGATGGACATGGACATACATATAAGACACCAGGAATACATGTCTGAACTGTCACTGGAGGACAGCTGATTGTATATGAGTGTCCACAGTTGGAAAGATGCATAGGGAGGTAATACTACACATCAGGGATACTGATTTAACTGCAAACAGCAGAAATGTGAAGGTAAACCCATGTATGCAGCAGTATGGATGCAGTGGGGAATCATTAGACAACACCAGCGTGTTTCCATATTGTAATGTACTACACATAGATAGTAGTTAGTGCAACAGATCATGCAGCTATTGAACAACACTTATGTATGCCACCCCATATGTGACGTCATTGACTGAACACAGTAGCCAATAACATATGGCAGCCATTCTCAACACATTTGGATCACACCAGGGTGTTACCCAGATGACAATAGGGTTTCCTGGACAAAACAGACCCCAAACAAGGGATAGAGGTAATGGAGTAACAGGTTATGTGCTGTGATCACATGTCTGAGCTATTAGATGAATTATACCCGAGTGATTGGCATCAGTTATTGTAATTATTCCAGTCTAATGCTGGATGGGGGAGTACAGATAATTAAGTAGGGACTTTGTGTATACACAGGTAAAGTCCATTATTGTGCGGCAGTTCCAGGGTGTGTGCATGTCTGTGCATGCGTTTGTGTGAGCATGTGTTTGTGTGTGTGTATGTGCGTGTGTGTGTGTGTGTGTGTGTGTGTGTGTGTGTGTGTGTGTGTATGTGTATGTACTGCTAAACGGTGATGTACAGGTCTTAAAGTCCATTTCCTGTTTTCCCCTCACAGGTGGCGAGGTTGGGCTTGGTCCCTCCCGCAGGGAATCTGATGTCAATGATACAGACAGCGACCATGAGGATAGGTGTGTTGAAGCACAGGCAGGGTTGTCAGGGGCTGACGCTGAGCCACCAATTGATATCCCGCAAATATCCATCCCATCCATGCACACAGTCACACTGCCTCTACATACCTCTTCACCATTGGCCTTCGCTGAGGGACAGTCTTAGTTTGGCATTGGCCAGGACAGTGTGGTATCCATGGCACATGTATCAGGACACAGCAGCCATAGCCGGATATCTGGTGAGGTACCACATAGGCAGATGTTCAAGGGTGCTCGTCGGAGCACTGCTTGTCATCATGCCCCTGGCAGATGTGCCACATATATATCTACCACACGCATGTTCCAGGCTGTCTTGGAGGCACAGGCACAAATGGAACAGTACACCAGACAGGGTCTAAGGGTACAGAGGACTTATAACACCTCTGTAAATGAGAGCATCCATGACCTAGCAGGTGCCATTCATAATTTCACCGAGGTCATGGATAGTAGGTGGGATGAGACATTGTATCTCATCAACAATGTCATGTCCATGCATCAGGACAGGGCAGGAGGGTTGCGACGGCCATGTGGAGATATGCCAGCAACACCAGCAGCTGGAGGTCACCGTGGACATCCCACCAGTCACAGTTGCTCCCATAGTGGCAGTAGCAGCCCCGGTACTGTGGGGGGGTGCTGTCCACAGACCATTGTAGCAGGCCACTTGCTCATGACCCTGGCCAGTCCTAGGGACCTGGATCCAGTGTACATTTGTCAACCTCTGGGGACAGTACCCTAGCTGGCCTTGTACTTGATCATGCCTGTGGCACTCCTGCCATTCACAGTTCCCATGTCCATGGCCGTAGACTGTGAACTGCAAACCCTGCCAGGTACAGTCTGCAGCTGTCTCACAAATCCCCGTATAGGGCGGTCACATGGTGGAACTGTGTGCATGCAGACACACACACATCACCAACAAACCTAGAGCAACCACATACCTGTACACATGACATCACAATTGGCCCATAACACTACTCAGCCCCCTCACATACACACACACACACACACACACACACACACACACACACACACTTACATGTTGTCAATTGTATGGCTCAGCCTAGGCCTCTGGCAAAACAACAACACACCCTGTGGATATGATGATAACTGTGCCACATCCTGTCATCCATAACATCGATGCAGGGACAGGCTAACATGGTTATGATGCACAGGGAGACTGTACAACAGTGTATCAATTGTATGCTGTGTAGCATGTTGTCAGCAGTAAAGTGAAATGCTAACATCCTGGAATGTGTAGCTGTGCAGCCATGATGCATCATAGCTGTTATTAACAATGTTGTATTGTTTTCAACATTATCTATTCTGATTGTGTTGTGGTTGTCCATGTGCCACATGGCTGATGGGTGTAGTGGTGCCAGCAGGCCTTCTACAGTGGACACTGGTAAGCGTATTGGGTGGTACACATTAAATGGCTGGGTACAACATGCAGAGCCTTTGGTTTGGATGTAGTACAGATACAAGACTGTACACATAGAGGTATGTCTCCATGCAGGTAACACATCTGTTGCTCATGTAATCCCACCAAGACAGGATAGGCACACATTGGTATATATGCAGTCTGCAATTTGAATGTCATTGAAAATGCTAACAGCTGAGTGTATGTCCCTTTCCCCACTCTACTGTGATCCTCACCTCAGTAACATTGGTGTGCCACTGCCGGTGACATAGCCCTACCCTTAGGAGGGTGTGAGGCACTCTACTACTGCGAATGGTGTAAACAACAACTACTCAACCTGATAACATACACTGTACAATATTACAAAGAGCTAAGTGGGGGGATAAACACAACAGTAACTGCAATGATGGTGGATGTATCCACAACAGTGTCAACCAGTGAGTTATAGCAACCCCAGTATTACTGCACACCTCTACAGTGTGGAGGATGGCATTAACACATTTACGACCTGTGAAGGACTGTATGCCCACAGGATGGCACCTGTGGAATGTTGGCATTTGCCAAGTAGTCCTGGAAGAAAAATATTCTGTGAACGGAGGTAGAGCCCTTAACATCTACACACATTCCTACATGGGGGATGGTGTAGAAAAGCCTGCTATGATCTACATCGGCCATGTGAACCTCCTAACCCTCATCTACAACTTTCATGACTGCTTCAAGGAGGTATACCAGGCTTAGGTGGCATTCTCTGCCTTTGACAAACCCAACATAGTTGGGGTCCAGGGTTTTAAGATTACCAGTGACATTGGCCATGGGTTCAGTGTTGATACATTCCATGTCCCTGCAGATCAAGCTCATCAGGCTACTGGGTGGTAGTTTCCAGCTGACATGGTGGAACACCATTTGTGGAGTGGGATGACTGTTGCTGTGTGTCATTCAGTAGGCAGAAACCCTGAGTTGAGTCTATGATTGAACAAAGTACTTAGGTGAGGTGCCGGTTTGTTCTGTAGCATGGTAGAATGCAGCCTGTCTTGGTTTCTGGTTCCATGGCTGCTGTGTTACTGGCTTTGGAGAGTGTGGTTCTTATCTGTCCATCCATAATTACAGTAATCATGCATCAGTCTGATGTACAGATGGGCCATTTAGGGGGTGAAAGGGGGAGTCATGTGTGCAATGAACCCATATGCCTGGTTGTCGGCATTATTTGTTGCTTCTATCTAATACTGTCATTGTGCTGTAACTCAGAGCAGATGTGAGTATTGTCATTGAAATCCATGATTTAGCTATACACTGCTTTGTGGTTGTCCTTGGCAACAGTGGTGAATTCATTGTCAGATGTAGGCCTGTTGGATCGTATGAGGGATCCCAGCTACTTACTGAGCCTGCCCAGGGAGTTCCCCCAAGCATGAGACTGCACTTGGCCTTGTGTCTGTTACATTCTGCTGTTATACATCCTTCTCATGGCAGGGGGACAACATGATTGTCTTCTTTTGTATGGATCATAGCAACCTGGTTCTGTTAGAGATAGCAATTTCCCTGCACTTGTGTAAATGCTGATGTAGTGCATTTGTGTTGGATCCTGCACCTCTACCTCCATCGTCCATCTGCATGGGTGTTGTGTTGTTTACCACATCTGTCCTATGATGCATGATGTTGTCCTTGGAGGCATTGTCTCTGGTGGTGTCCCTAAAGGGGGGGTGGGGACAGGATGTGGATGTCTACGGTGATTAGCTTCTGTTTGCATCTGACCAAAAAGGAATTCACTTCTGCTGTGGCACAGCAATCGGCCATGTTGGCAATGACCAGATCTAGGTTACTGCTGGCCATGGGGGGGGGGGGGGTGTTAGTTGATCCAAAGAGTTGGAATTCATGAATGTCAGCATATGTTGAGAAGAACAGTTGGTACATGAGTAGTTTAACCATTGCAATGTGGAGTATCCGACATTGGCCATGAATATGGTGTTAGGCTGTACCCTGATCATGTCATGAGGAGTGGGAGTCCTGGTGCATGGTGGTGGATCTGTAGCTAGCTACTAACTGCATTGTAGTCGTCACCATGGCTGGGTGCCCCTGGACGATCACAAATGCGTTATGCTGAACAAGTAGCCTGCAAGTGTGGGTATCCATACTAAATATGAGCATACCTCTTTCTTGTCCATGTTAGGTGGCTGACATGTGTGGTATGGTTAGACTGGTAATGCAGGGGTGTTCTCTATATGTATAACATGTGTCCATAACATGTAGTGGAGTCATACCTCCCCATCATTACTCACAGCCTCTTAGTGCAAGGGGATGTCATGTATGTATTGCAAGCATGCATGCAGTCCATGGCTACTGTAACTAGGGTCCCCTTAACAAACTTGTTGTGTGGGATGTCACTTCTGATATTGACATGCAGACCATCATTCACTAACAGACATCATGAGATCATCTTATTGCAGTAGCACAGATATCAGTATACTGATCATGTGAAATTTAGCTGAGATATGTCCAATATATTTGGACAGTCAGACACACTGTGGTATGTCCAGTGGTATACACCATGCACTGTAGTGCAAGATGTGTGGACCAAGCCTGGTATAGTGGATGTTTACAGCCCTGTACTTGGGGATAGCATGACAATACTGGCATGGATGAGCCAACACAGTGGATTCAAACACCCCTGTCTGTCCTTGAACATGATAGCCACAGGTGCAGAGCCCACAGGCATACACACTACCCACTAGTCAGTGTCAGAGATCTGACCAGCATCCCACTGCTCTGGCGGATGTAGATGACAGGTATGGTGGCCTGCCAACAGTACATCTGACAACTATCCTGACACAACATCACACTGGGTAAGTACACTGGGCTGCTAGGTATGTCACAACTCAGTGTGCCAGGTAGAGGCAGGCTGCCACAACACTGGACTACATGTCCTAATGGGGACATACACATGTACCTGCAAATATAGCTGCCTCTATAGGCATATCACAGTATGGAGTGACATACAACTGTGTAACACATATCCACAACCACTCTGAACACAGCCACTGTTGCATATGATGTGATGTAAATATTACAGTATGTTGACTGTGTGATCAATACCATCCTCACATGTGCCACTCACACACTAACCCTACTTATACTGGCCCACTGCACAGTGTATTCCAATGCCTGCCTGTGGTATAGAACATGTGTTGGACTGGTCCAACAGACATGTACGTTGATAGGGTACAGTACACTAGAGCAGCATGCAATATCAGATAGAACACAGCCATGAACAATGACATCTACCACAGCCTGTACACAGGCCATGTTACATGTTCACAGTACACACTCTGTAGAAATTCAGCATTTGTACACAGACCTCAATACTGTGCACACTCTAACAAACTGTCCAGGTGTTAAACTAACATATACACCCTACTATACATGTCTGGCAGTCTGATATCTCACTGGAATGTTACCAGGTATTATGTCAGTAAGGTATAGTGCACTGAACATATGGCCTCTTACTGCATGACGCATGTACAACAGTTTACAGATGTGGCTGCTGGCACAGACACAGGATCAGTATTGACATGCTGCTGTGATAAATACATACATCTACTGGAGTAATAGGGTTTGTTGTAACCTATGTCTTCCGAGGTTTGTGGCATCAGTGACTCGCACGGCTGTCACCATGTACCAACTGCGATCCTCACAGTATGCTACAGCATAGGTACACATGGTACCTGTGTAAGTAATGCAACATATGTAGGACTCCATACACAGGCCGGGCTGCATTTACCCATACAGGTGGAATTTCACTCAGACACATAACACTGTCATGACAGACAGTACTGCATATACACTAGCCATATCCCCACAAACCCTGTCAAACAACAGAATGCAAATGTAGAAGAGTAACACTTACAGTATGTCCTCCTGTCTGGGAGCTACCCCTCCTGTTTGTTGCACTGTCTCCACAGTGTATGTTGTGAGCAGTAAATCACACTACCCTGTGTGATGCTGTTTTGTAAACACCGACATGAAGTACTTCTCACAATGAATGGAAAGTGCCAAAACCCACATGATGTTCTCAGTTGTGGAAGTGTGACACCCAGATGATGTTCTCAATTGTGGAAGTGTGTTTCCATGCAATTGTCTATGGGACTGATATCACAGCTGTTCCACATGCAATCAGCTAGTGGGGACAGCAATTCATGCAGTGGCTATCAGCTGATCATGAGTACTACTTAAAAACACACGCTACTAAGCAGAGCAGGTGTACTTTGCCACATCCACCAGAGAGGGAGTGAGAGAGACAGAGGCACAGTAAGAAAGGGGGTGGTAGGCGAGTAACAGGTAATCAAAAAAGAGAGATAAGGCTCCACAACAATCATCAATAAATAAAAACAAAAGCAGGACACAATGGAAAGGAAAGCCAGCACTGTGAGAGTCCACAAAACACTGTATTAATGCTACTGAGTTCACACGTTTTCGTCTAAGAGAGACTTCATCTGAAAAAAAACATCCATTAACAAAAATCTTTTACTTAAATACACTCAATTATTCAAAACACCAATCACCAATCTTCCCTAATTAATCAATAAGTGACGTGAAAAACCACCATAATGAGTTCATCCTCAGAAGAATACAAAACACATTTAGTTAAAAAACATCATTTAAAATTTCATAAAAAATCTACTCACGTCTATCTAAATAATCCTTTCTAAAATGTATATTGTAAATAGACTTCTACAATTCATAAAATTCATTAAAATAATTAATTAAAATATATAGACATTCAATGTATACAGGGCGGCCACGGTGGTGCAGTGGTTAGCATTGCTGCCTCACAGCAAGAGGTTCTCCGGTTCAATCCTCGGCTGGGGTGCCTTCTGTGCGGAGTCTGCATGTCCTCCCTGTGGTCGCGTGGGTTTCCTCCGGGTGCTCCGGTTTCCTCCCACATCCCAAAGACATGCTGCAGGTGGATTGGACACTCTAAATTGGCCCTAGGTGTGTGTGTGAGTGTGCCTTCTGTGGAAGGTTGGGCGCCGGGCTGGCAACTCGACACCGTAAAACTCCACTGCCATTCAATGTGCGGACAAGGTGATCCGCTGTGGCAACCCCTAACCGGGAAAAAGCCGAAAGAAGAAGAAGAAGAAGACATTCAATGTATACATGTGTGTACCTAGCACCCCCTACTGGCCAAGAAGTATCATTAAGAATGTAACCCCCCTAAAACTCATGTAAAATACTAAATAAAATGTGTACAATGTGTTAATCATTCTAAAATTAAACACTTCTAACTGATTAAATTCATCTCAAAGTTTAGCAGCCCTTAGTTTTAAAAGTGGAGCAATATTAATATGCTTATTGAGTCCTGGGTATCTTGCTACATCCAGGGTAACCTGCCAGTAAAGTTCTCTGTATTCTAGCAGGTTTTCCCAATCTCCACCTCATATGTCCACCTGTACTTGTTCAAGAATATAAAAGGTGAAAGTGGCCTGTTGACAATCTACAATGTGTTTGTATAAGGCATTATTACCATTTTTTTACTTAATTTCATACATGTGTTCGTAGATACGCCTAGAAATGTTTCGCTCAATCTTTCCTATATAGAATGCATTACAGATGGAGCACCAAGCCATATATACTACTCTCTCACTGTTACAGTTGAAATAAAACTGGCCACTAATCTTCCTGTCTATACTAGGAAGGTAAACACATTCAGTGTGCGCAATGTATTTACATTGACAGCAAGCCCCACAGCAATATGTTCCCTTGGGTTTGCCACCCCCTTTACTAGTCTACCATAATCCTCTAATAAATCTTTGAAGTTCTTCCCCTTCTTGTAAGTAAATTTTAGGGGTACATTCTTTTCAAACGGCAAATCCGTGAGTTCCAAAAACTTGTTCCATTCATTTCTTACAATATGGTTACAATACAGAATGTTAGCAGCGACGCCTAAACAGGTTTAAACTATTCCAGGCTCCACAAAGTCTGCTCTTCACTTTTTCCCTTAGAACTGTTCAAACTCTCAAAGTAATCACTCTATTCTCTTTCTAAAGCCCTGCACTTGCTCAGCTCTTATAAGGAAACACTAAGTAACTAAAGCACTACACCCTCCTTGACTTCTCATGAGTATAAGACTCCCGATTGGTCCTTCCTGATCAAGTGAAAAATCAGTTCCCTTTCGTAATCATCTGATCAGTAAAAAAACAGTTCCCTATACCAATCTGGTATGTCCAAGGGTCAGTTTCAAGGCTACTCTCCAGTACAGCTGGTGAATTTGGGAATTTTGAGGCAATGTTACAATTGCCTTATGTACACAGACAACCCTCTCCTCCTTCCAACAAACTCTAATACATGTGAGAGATGCAGTTACACAGCCAAACTGGAGGCACAGCTCCCTCAACCCAAGAATGGCACAGTCAGTCAGGAGGAAAAGGTAAACACCCACACCACAAATCCAGTCTCACACAGACCTACTGCATCTGCATACCCAACACATAAACACACAAAAACATACTTGGAGGCTCTAAATAAAAATCTGCCTAAACAGCAAAAACCTCCTAAGCAGATATCCAAGTAACAACCATGCTGGTGTGAACGACCTGAGACGTACCTCCCTAGACTACATGAAAAGAGACATAGAGGAGCTCTCTGATTATGTAGCCCAGGCAGGTATGACCCTAACCCTGAGCAGTATCCTTCCTTCACCAAGAATGATGCCACAATATAGAGACAAGATGATCAGCTTTAACAATTGGCTTAATGTCTGGTGTCATTCAAAGGGGATCCAGTGTCTGTCTGCCTGGGATGACATGCTTGACAAGCCACGCTGCTTCGCAAGGGACGGCTTGCACCTGTCACCCCTGGGATTCCGGATATTGGCTAAGGCTCTTGCCACCCCCATAGTGCCTTTTTTAGGCAAGGCTCAAATTCTAAACCTACCACCCTAGAAAACAAAAATGGGAAGAAACTGAGGGTAATGCTGCTCAATGCCAGAAGTCTAAATCTCAAAATGCACGCACTCAAGGCCCATCTCAGTATGGAGAACATCGATGTCTGTGCTGTAACTGAAACCTGGTTCAAGGCTCCTGAGAGCACCCCGGCACTATTAGGTTTTACCTCATATCATGCGTTCCGGCCGCAAAACCCGGACCACACCACAAAATGAGGGGGTGTATCCATATTCATAAAGGATACCCACACCTCCAGGTTGGTGGCAACGCACGAAGCTTCGGAAACCATCCAGGTGCAACTAACCATAGGCAAAACTGCTCTACAAATTGTAGCATGCTACAGGCCACCCTCTCAAACTCAGGAACCCCACACAGCCTTCCTGAAGACACTGGAGGGTATAAATGTATCTCCAAACACCATCATATTGGGTGACTTCAACTACCCGAATATAGACTGGGAACATTACTCAAGCCCTAACTTTCTAGCCCAACAGTTCCTGGAGTTCATAAATTCAAATGCCATGGAACAGCTAATCACTGTTCCCATGAGAGGAGAAAATATACTAGATCTCATTGTCACAAACATGGGGACAAAATGCTCCACACCGGAAGTATATCCCTCATTGGTGAGATCTGATCATAAACTAATCTCACTGGAAATCCACATCCTGCCCCCACCCCAAACAAAAAAGACCATAGTGAAGAACTTCTCTAAAGCAAACTTCACACTACTCAAGACTGGTGTGGTATCCTTCAAGGCCCCTGAGCCAGTGGAAACCACAACCCAAGCTGCGAAGCCTTTACAAATGCCTTCTATGAACACCTCCAGGACTGCATGGATCAGGCAATCCCAAATAAAACCAAGACTCTTTCCACAAAGGGCAAACATCCAGTCTGGTGGACCCCAGCCATTAACAAACTTTACAATAAGAGGAGAAAGCTATTGCATGATAGAACAAAATCCATAAAAGGGAAGTCACCCTGATCATTATTAGTAAAAAATACGAGCACTCATAAAATCAACTAAGGCCAATTTTGAGAGAAAAATTGCCATGGATTCAAAGGACAATCATAAGGCCTTTTTCAGCTCTGTTAGGAACCTGGGTGGAAACTCCCAGATATGCTCAGAATTAGTCCAAAATGATACAAAAATCACTGAACCCACAGACATTGCCAACATACTTGCAGACAGGTTCAGTGCAAACTTCACCCCTCTCCCCTAAAGGAGAGATAACTATCCCAGCCGAGTGTAGCCTCCTGGACATCTCAAATGTGCAGGTGAAAGCTGCTCTCTCTAAAGCTAAAAACACAGCATCAATGGGACTGGATGGTGTCCCCGGCTGTGTGCAACACGAGCTAAATGAGGAATTAAACCCGCACATAAGGCAGCTGTTTAATCTCAGCCTTACCACAGGATACGTGCCCAAGGAGTGGCGTACGGCAACTGTGGTCCCACTCCACAAAGGCGGCCTCACGGACCCTGGTAATTACCGCCCCATAAGCTTAACAAGTCTAGTCTGCAAAGCTATGGAGAGGATCATAATGGAGCTCATAAACAAAGATATAGGGGACTTACAGACATTGGACCCGACCCAGTTTGGCTTTGTCAAGGGAAGATCATGCCTTTTGAACTTGGTCAACTTCTTCGAAACAGTCACCAAGGCCATTGATGAGGGAAAGGCAGTCCATATAGCCTACCTTGACCTTGCAAAGGCTTTCGACACAATACCCCACTGGGGTATTGTAGAAAAACTTACCAGCTTAAATGTAAACCCATATGTCACAAGATGGGTTGCAAACTGGCTTAAGGACAGAACCCACAGGGTTAGAGTTGCTGGCGCTGTGTCAGACTCCAAGCCGGTCACAAGTGGTGTCCCACAGGGCTCGGTCCTTGGCCCCCTATTGTTTGGCATCTACTTCTCAGAAGTACAGGCCAACATGGGAGGACTTTGGCTGACAAAGTTTGCAGACGACTGCAAACTGGGCCATAGTGGAAAGTGCATCGGACACGGATATCCTTCAGAAGGGACTCACAGAAACAGATAGCTGGTGCCAGAGCCATGGCCTGAAGTTAAACGCCAAAAAATGTATAGTGATACCCTTCGGGAAAAACAAGGTAACCCCAAGCTACCATATAGGTGGCAATCCACTAAGCACAGAAGAGGTTATCAGGGACCTGGGGACCCAGGTTGACAGTGGCCTTTCTTTTGACACTCACAGTGCTAAAGTGGTTAGAAAGACCTTCTACATTGCCCACCTGATCATGAAGGGATTCACATCCAGATCTAGTGAGGTCATTGTTCCCCTGTACTCTTCACTTATCAGACCAATGATCGAGTACAATGCCCCATTCGGGATGTATCTCACCCGACATCTGCAGCAATTGGAGAGACCCCAAAAGTTCCTCACCAAAAGGATAAAGGGACTCCAAAATCTGTAATATGCTGCCAGATTGAAGAAACTCCAGCTCTATTCAGTCGCATACCGTCTGCTCAGAGGTGACATGTGCCTGACATACAAGGCCATGTCCAACCCGGAATTAATGGACATGCTCCACCTCAAAAAATCCAAATCCACCAAAACCACTAGAGCAAGTGACTTAAACCTTAGCACGGATATAAATAGGATGTGCTGGAGGGATAGATTTATCACTCAGAGACTCCCTATGCTGTGGAATAAAATCCCGGTCCATGTGAGGCAGAGCACCTCGCTGACTCTGTTCAAGAGAAATCTAGACCTGTGTATGGGAGATCGTAGGTTTACCCCGGGAATCATCTCTGTGTCACTGCTGGACAGAGGCACAACAAACTAATGGGCACAGTATTTTTTCATATAAGGGGTGGCGTAAGCCACAAAAATTTGGGCTAGGCTTATAAATGCCTTAGGGCAGATAGCCTAGTATAAACCTATGAACCTATGAACCTATGAACCTATGAACCACCCCTCAACAATACCCATGAATTACATATCTCACAAAATCAGTGTGCCTCACAACCACATCCCTTAAGGCCAAACAACACACCAAATACACTTGTTATAGGGGACTCTATTGTCCAGCACACTGACGTCCCGCTCACCAGACTGAACAAGGGGAAGGTCACTGTAAGCTGCCTGTCGGGTGCCAGGATCCGATACATAACACAAGCACTCAGGTCACTCCAAAGCAAGTACAAGTATGACTCCGTCATTGTCCATGCTGGTGTGAATGACCTGCGATGTACCTCCCTGGACTACATGAAAAGAGACATAGAGGAGCTCTCTGACTATGTAGCCCAGGCTGGTATGACCCTGACCTTGAGTAGCCTCTTGCCCTCACCAAGAATGATGCCACAGTATAAAGACAAAATGATCAGTTTCAACAATTGGCTAAAGTATTGGTGTCATTCAAAGGGGATCCAGTGTCTGTCAGCCTGGGATGACATGCTCGACAAGCCATGTTGCTTCGCTAGGGACGGCTTGCACCTGTCACCCTTAGGCTTTCGTATACTGGCCAAGGCTCTTGCCACCCCCATAGTGCCTTTTTAGGCAAGGCTGAAAGGACAAACCCACCTCCATAGACAACCCAAGGATAAAAAACTAAAGGTAATGCTACTCAATGCCAAAAGTCTAAAACTCAAGATGCATGCACTCGAGGTTCTCCTCAGTATGGAGAAAATCGATGTCTGTGCATTAACAGAAACCTGGTTCAAGGCTGCTGAGAGCACTCCAGCACTACCAGATTATAACTCATACCATGCGTTTCGGCCCCAAAACTCGGACCGAAGCACAAAAGGAGGTGGAGTATCTATATTCATCAAAGATACCTACACCTCCAGGTTAGTGGCACTGCACGAAGCATCAGAAACCATCCATGTGCAACTAACAGCAGGCAAAACTGCCTTTCAGTTTGTAGCCTGCTACAGAACACCCTCCCTATTACAGGAACCCCACTTGGCATTCCTTAGAACACTGGAGAATATGAAGGTCTCTCCAAACACTATGTTATTGGGTGACTTCAACTACCCAAACATTGACTGGGAAAACTACTCAAGTCCAAACACCCTCGCCGAATGGTTCCTTGAATTTATAAACTCTAACGCAATGGAACAACTGGTCACCACTCCCACAAGAGGGAACAACATATTGGACCTGGTCATCACCAACATGGGGACTCTATGTTCCACACCAGAGGTAAACCCCTTATTGGTAAGATCAGACCATAAACAAATTTACCCTGGACATCCATATCCTGTCCTCACCCCCATCCAAGGAAATCACTGTAAAGAATTTCTCAAAAGCCAACTTTGCACTTCTCAAGACTGAGGTGCAATGCTTCAAAGCCCCTGGGCCAGACGATAATACAGCGCAATCCACAGAATCCTTTACAAATGCATTCTATGAGCACCTGCAGGAATGCATGGATGGTGCTATCTCAAATAAAACCAAAACTCACTCCTCCAAAAACAGGAGACCGGTCTGGTGGACCCTGGCCATAAATAATCTATACAACAGAAGGAGGAAGCTACTACATGACAGAGCAAATCCCAAAAAAGGAAGGCATCTCTGATCAGTATTAGCAAGAAATTTTTGATTCCACATAAAATCATCAAAGGCCAGTTTCAAAAGAAAAATTGCCCTAGACACTAAAGATAATCACAAGGCCTTCTTTAGTTATGTCAGGAACATGGGCGGAAACTCCCAGATATGCTCTGAATTGTTGCTTAATGGTACAAAATATACCGAACCTACAGACATAGCCAACATCCTGGCAGACAGATTCAGTGCAAACTTCTCCCCCTTCCCCCCCAAAGGAGCAAATGCCTATCCCAACTGAATGTAACCTCCCTGAAATCACAGATACACATGTGAAAGCTTCCCTCTCCAAAGCAGAAAAACACAGCATCTATGGGACCAGGCTGTGTCTTACACGAGCTCCAAGAAGAACTGAACCCTCACATTAAGTCGCTGTTCAAACTTAGCCTTACTACAGGATATGTACCCAAAGAATGGCGTACAGCTACAGTGGTCCCACTCAACAAAGGTGGTGCCACAACGGAATCCGGAAACTATCGCCTCATAAGCCTGACTAGTCTGGTCTGTAAAGCTATGGAGCGTATTATCATGGAACTCATAAAAAAAGACATTGGGAGCCTCCAGACACTGGACCCTACCCAATTTGGCTTTGTTGAGGGAAGATCTTGCCTCTTAAACCTAGTTGATTTCTTTGAAACAGTTACCAAAGCCATAGATGAGGGCAAGGTAGTCCACACAGCCTACCTGGACCTCGCAAAAGCCTTCGACACAATACCCCACTCGGATATCATAAATAAGCTTACCAGCTTAAATATCAACCCCTATATCACAAGATGGGTTGCAAACTGGCTCAGAGATAGAACCCACATGGTCAGAATCGCAGGTGCCATGTCCGAATCCAAACCAGTTACAAGTGGCATCCCACAGGGCTCAGTTCTGGGATTTCTCTTGTTCGGTATATACTTCTCTGAAGTTCAGGCTAACACAGGGGGATTATGGCTGACAAAGTTCGCAGATGGCTGCAAACTGGGAGCCATAATCGAATCTCCAGCTGACACAAGAATCCTCCAAAAGGGTCTCACAGAGATGGATGCTTGGTGCCTGAGCCACGGCCTCAAGCTAAATGCTAAAAAGTGCATAGTCATCCCCTTTGGGAAAAACAAGGTGCCCACAAATTACCACATAGGTGGTAATCCATTAAGTACAGAAGAAGTAATTAGAGATTTGGGGACCAACATAGATAGTAATCTCTCCTTTGATAATCACATTGCCAAAGTGGTTAGAAAGACCTTCTACATAGCCCACCTTATCACGAAAGGGTTCGCATCTAGATCAAGAGAGGTCATTGTGCCCCTCTACTCGTCACTCATCAGGCCCATAATTGAATACAATGCCCCTTTTGGGATGTACCTTACCCGACACCTGCAGCAACTGGAGAGACCCCAAAAGTACCTCACCAAGAGGATCATGGGCTACAAACACGTCCTATGCAGCTCGACTAAAGAAACTCAAGCTCTACTCAGTTGCTTACTGCCTACTCAGCGGCGATCTATGCCTGACGTATAAAGCCATGTCAAACCCAGAATTAATGGACATGCTCCACCACAAAAAATCCAAGTCCCTTAGAGCTACACGCTCCAGAGACCTAAACCTCAGCACAAAAATAAATAGGACATGCTGGAGGGACAGATTCATTTCCCAGAGGCTCCCTTCACTCTGGAATAGAATCCCAATTCATGTTAGACATAGCTCCTCGCTGACCCTCTTCAAGCGAAATTTGGACGCGTGGATGGGAAATCGCAAATTCACCCCTGGGATCTCACATTCTAGCTCATAGTCAATGCCTCTGGAGGTCATCCTACTGGAACAGATGTATTGCCCCCTTACCAAACTGTTTTTCTGAAATAGGGGGTGTGAGCTATTAAAATGGAAAAAAGAATTGGAATAGGTGTTTTTTCTAAAAATTCTAGATTTGATATTACCATTTTCTGTTGCATCAATCTGTACATCTAGAAACTGTAAGATATTCTTGGAAATATTGTAAGTAAAATGCAAAAAAATTGGTGGTGGTCTCAATATAAGCTAAAAAATCTTGTAACTTTTCATCTGGCCCCACCCAAAACAAACAGATATCATCCAAGAATCTTACATATTTTATCCAGTATTCTTTGAATTCGGAATCAAGGATGAATTTCTGCTCCCACCAAGCCAATACTATATTAATGTAGGTGGGGACACAGTTGGCCCCATTGCTACACCCTTAAGCTGATGAAAAAATTCTCCCCCAAAATATATAAAATTGTTATGTAACACCAGCTCCATTAGATAAAGTATCAGGTTCAAATCAGAGGCTGAAACCTTACATCTCTCAATCAGAAATTCCTCTAACCACTGGATTCCAATACTGTGGGGGATAACAGTAAAAAGATCCTTAATGTCAATTGTTAAAAAGGTCACTAGTGAATAGTTTTCACTACCCTTTAAAAAGTCCCAGGAATCTTTGAGAATCTGGATGTTGGTACCTGATAATGTTTTGAGTTTGGCATCAAGGAATTTAGCCAGAGGTGCCGTTTTAGATCCATCGGCTGCTACTATAGATCTCAGGGGCGGGTTATCAGGATCTTTGTGTACTTTCGGTATACCAAACATCACAGGCACCCTAGGTCTATTATTGGTTAAATAATGTAAATCATTGAGATCAATCAGCCCTTCTAACAGTAAATCATTTTTTGCCAAATCAATTTTTTGTAGGCTATATTGATTTAATTTTTCGATACTCGCCTATAGGTGTCGGAATCTCCCAATAAATTTAACATTTTTCCTTCATAAACTAAGGTATTCATGATAACCGCACCACCCCCCTTGTCCAGTTTCATAACACGGACATTATGATCTGTCCTCAAATTATTCAACACCTCCCATTCATTCTTATCCATATTATAGTTTCTGTGTTGTGGTTTATCCAGTTGCCGTTGTCTAATAGCCTTATTGACCAACATTTCAATTGTTTTAAATGGGGGTGAATAGGAGGGTTAAAAATACTTTTCCATCTCAAAGTCTCCCTTTCATGGGGTTGCTTAACACCCTTGAATAACAACGCAAAATTCATTTTTCTTAAAAATAATTTAAAATCTAACAAAAATTTGCCTGTAGCCACTCTAGAATTGGGGATAAACTTAAACTCCTTGGCCAGTAACTTAAAATGGTCAACAGTTAATGTTATATCACTGTAATTAAACATGTTAAAATTGTTGTATGTGTATGTAGTCCCTTCTTGGTGAATAACTGCACTCAGAGAGTCTAATATTTCCCTCTCTTTCCCTGGTATCCTCCCTGCCTTGTCCCCCACACAGATTGTGGGAGGTAGTATAAAACTTTCTGGTTCAAACTCCTCTCAGAACGATGAGGCAGGGTATCTCTAAACGGTCCTCTCTAAAATTGTCATTTGATCATACCTATCACCCACCTCAGCATAATGTTCTACTTCCATCCCCCTCCCTCTGGTGGTCTTCAGATCGCGGTGCTTGCCTAACAATCCCTTTGGGATCCGCGTAACATTTTTTGTCGCTATATTCTTTTATATCCCTTTCCAGTTTTCTTATCTTTCTCTTCACATTTATGTTGCATTTGTCGTCAATGTTCTCTAAGACCTTAAAATAATGAATTTTTTCATGTTGCATTTGTCGTCAATGTTCTCT
>NC_056726.1:1081993359-1082015642 GCF_019279795.1 Protopterus annectens
ATATTGAGTCTAGGGGGTATGCACCATAACTAACCTAGGCTGTTACAACATGTGTGGGTATCAGGGGTAAGCTGCCTTTAGGTATCTGGATGTACGTTACCATACAATCCACCTTGGGTAAATGCAGGCCTACTGTCTCCCTCCATACAGACTGTTCTGTTTGTCAGTGTGATTGTGATGGTGTCATTTATGCCTTGTTATGTAACAGACACATCCCATTGTCTCAGCTGCGGTCTTTACCCCCTAGGGATTGTGTGCAGAGTGTAGATAGAGGCTGCTGAACTATACATCTGCATTACACACTATTGATTGGCATCTCCTCGGGCCTCTACTGAAAATGGACATATATCCAGTAAGACTAGCCCGGTCAAGAAATGTAAAATAAAAATAAAAAATAAATAAAAATAAATTCTGTCTTGACTATTGTACTACTTAACGCCTTGGCCTGGACAGCAACATATGTCAACCTTTCCAGACTACTGCATTAGTATAAGTATTTCACAGTTGCATTACTCTGTTCATATGGACGTCAGTGTCTAAACAGCTATATGACATGGCATATACAGCTGTAATGGGACACAAATAAAGCTTTCCCATGTATGCAAACCTGTGTGTGGTGTTATATCATTTGACCTGTCTGTGGGTATATGTTGCATGCAACGATTGTCATTTGTATGGGTGGATCATACAGTGTCCCGATGGTAAGGTTGTAACTGTAGGCATAGTGGCTGTCCCATATTGCATGCACCTTCTACATATGTATCTTCCTATACATATCTCTGCGTGTGTAAGTGTAGTTACATATATTTGTGTGTGTGTACATATATATATATATATATATATATATATATATATATATATATATATATATATATATATCTGTATCTGCATATATGTGTCTGTGTATATGTTATCCTAGGGATGTTGATTGCTTCCACATTGTTCATTCCCTATGTGAGCGTAACTGTACTGCATGATATGTTACTGATGCCAGCCTGACATCATACAGGTGGGATGGAGTACTGTTAACATCTAGTGCTCTTGTCGTGTTAGGTCCTGGTTATGGGATCTGCAACAGCTGGTAGTGTATTGCAGGCCAGACATGTTTGGCTGTGGGGAGGGGGATACCTATTTGTGACAGAAGTATGTTGTTTGGTCCTCTCAAACCTATTAACGGTGCATGTGGACATATATGTTTTTGTTATGTTCCCAATTTTATCTACAGATGTATGTCCATATATACCTATATAGATATATACATATATGCTTACATATATATTTTATTGCTGTATATATGTGGACATGTGGATGTAGACATATATATCTATAGATGTATGCGTATCTATGTATATATGTTTATATTGATATATATATAATATATATGTATATATATATATATATATATATATATATATATATATATATATATATAATGTATATATTTATATATCTATATCTACATATATAGATATGTTATATCCATTTAGATATTAACATATATACACACACACACACACACACACACATACATCTATATGTTGAAATACATTCCCCATAGTGTTGAATACCTGGGCTGGATGATATGTTTGTGAAAACAACATGGTTATGTATATCTGCCATGGCTTACTGGTAAATCACTTTGGCAATGGTGTGCAGGCTCCTGGGTTTGAATCTTGCAGAAGCTGTTTATTTTGTTTCTGGGCAGAACAAGGGCCATTGGATACAGAGTGATTAAGGCACTTTTGAGCAGTTGTAAGGTGGTTTGCCTGGGTTTGCACAGAGGTAAGCAGTGCTAACTTCTGGTTACAATTTCCTATATTCAGCTTTAAATTGCTTAATCTGTGCTGGGAGCTGGGTAGTAGGGTCAGGCTGACCCTCTAATTGTAGCACATGGCCCTCTAGCTGCCATAGTTGGTTTCTGAACACCTTATGGAGCTCAGAACACACCACAGGCCAGACCTGACCATGTGTGACAGGTTCCTGTCCACACAAGCTCACAGGGGTGGCCCAACAACCATCCCCTGCGGTGGTTCTACCCATAGGTGGTGCAGGCCCAATGGATGAGGCTCGAGACTGGGACACACACGTGCTGGTGGCCGGTGCCATGGCTAGCTGAGGTGGGACCAATGCTTTCACTGGGACCAGCCTTCCCATGTGGGCTATGGTGTTGCAGCTTTCAGACAGATATGAGTTAGTAATACTCAAAAGCATTCACAATTAGTTATGACAGCATGCATACATATTCTCATTAACCCAGGACACCAGTTTTGTAACAGTTGCAGACCAAGCAGAACACATGCATATGTGATGCATGCCATATGTACACAAGGTGACAGACTGGTGCCTGGAGCTATGAACACTGGCCCAATACTGGCATGTTGCTGTGATAACCTCAGACAGTTACTGTCATACCAGGGTTTTGTGAAGCATGTCCAATGAGAGATATGAAGTCAGTAATTCTCATTGCTGTCACCATGTACTGACTGCAATACTCACACTATGCTTCAGCGGTTCTCAGATAGGTGTTCTGTGAGTGACACAAGAAACAAAGGGTTCCACACACTGGCCAGTCTGCAGATGACCCTACAGATGGGGGTTTTATCACAAACATAGCACTGTTATGAGAGTTATTACAACATGCAGACTAGCCATAACCACACACACCCTGTTAAACCGACTTTACTCTAAATGAAGAATAGCAACACTTACATTTTGTAGTCATGTCGGGCACATCCCTCTCCTGTCTGTTGGCCTTTTTCCACAGTGTATGTTGTTTCAGGTAAATCCCAAAACCATCTGTGGTGATGTTTGCAAAACACCAGATGCTCACAGTGAATGTTATAGCCGAACACCAACATGATGATCCTAGATATTTTAGTGTGTTTCCATGAAATTGGCTATGGGAATGTTACCACAGCTGTTCCACATGCAATCAGCTAGAGGAGAACAACAATTGGTGCAGAGGCCATCAGCTGATCATGACCATCACTTACAAAACACAAGCTGCTGCCTAAGCAAAGCAGGTGTACATCTCTACAACCACCAGAGAGGGTGTGAGAGATACAAACAGAGACAAAGTATGTTAGGGAAGGGGTGGCTGAGTAAAAAAAGCATGTTTGTGACACACACCTACCAGTACAGGGTTTCAAACACCTGACTGACTATGCATAGCTATCACATGTGTATGCAGTTATTGCATGCGTCACATAGCTTACATGTTGATGAGCTGTCCAGATGTATATGTTCTGGTGAGTGACATCTGCAACAAAGATATAGTTGCGATACAGTAGGTGTAGCACACGTGCCTATCCACATGAACAGGTGTTAGTGTCAACACAGCCACACTCTCTAAGGGACTCATACACATTGCCACACTTGGCAAGTTCACAAATACACTTCCTAACTAGTTAATTTTCCACAATACAGTAATGTATAGATAACAGCTGGCCCACAGGGGTTATCCTGGGGTTCTAGGGACAAAGGGTATGTGAAGGTGTCTGACATTAGAGAGTATGCTTTAGTATGCCAATGGGAGTGGTACTGGGTGTGCATGTGGTTGGAAGCATCATACACCACACACACAGACACAGGGTGCCAGTGCTGATGTGCATGTGTGCATTGCTTCACGGGTGTGTAGGCATTGGCATCATACACCACACACACACAGACACAGGGTGCCAGTACTGATGTGCGTGTGTGCATTGCTTCATGGGTGTGTAGGCATTGGCATCATACACTACACAGGCACAGGGTGCCAGTACTGATGTGCATGTGTGCATTGCTTCACGGGAATGTAGGCACTGGCTGTGCCACAGGGCTGTACAAAGCTTGGTGAAGGGTATACCTTGGCATCAGGCCTCATGGAAATGGTCTGCCTTCTGGATAAGGGGTGTAGTGTCTGGCATGACCCACACATGTGGTTATTGTATTCACCATCCAGTCAACTGGGTTACTATTGTGTGTGGCCAGTGCTTTGCAATGTTTGCCATGTATGTGTTCTCTACTCCATGACATGGACGGTGTCTGGGATGTGCACACATCCCACATTCATGTACAGTGACATGTTCATAGGTTCATTGGTAGATACTAGGCTATCTGCCCTAGGGCATTTACAAGTCTAGCCAGAGTGTAGTTGGCTTCCGCCTCCCTATTAGATTAGCCTACTGTGCCTCTGTAAAGTAGGTCACAGAAGGTACCCTTTTAAGATTAGTTTACTGTGCCTCTGTCTAGCAGGGACACAGAAGAGATCCCAGGGGTGAATTTGCAATTTCCCATCCACGCGTCCAGATTTCGCTTGAAGAGGGTCAGCGAGGGTCTATGTCTAACATGAATTGGGATTCTATTCCAGAGTGAGGGGAGCCTCTGGGAAATGAATCTGTCCCTCCAGCATGTCCTATTTATTTTTGTGCTGAGGTTTAAGTCCCTGGAGCATGTAGCTCTAAGGGACTTGGATTTTTTGAGGTGGAGCATGTCCATTAATTCTGGGTTTGACATGGCTTTATACGTCAGGCATAGATCGCCTCTGAGTAGGCAGTAAGCAACTGAGTCGAGCTGGAGTTTCTTTAGTCAAGCTGTATAGGACATCTGTTTGTAGCCCATGATACTCTTGGTGAGGTACTTTTGGGGTCTCTCCAGTTGCTTCAGGTGTCGGGTAAGGTACATCCCAAAAGGGGCGTTGTATTCAATTATAGGCCTGATGAGTGACGAGTAGATTGGCACAATGATTTCTCTTGATCTAGATGCGAACCCTTTCATGATAAGCTGGGCTATATAGAAGGTCTTTCTAATCACTTTGGCAATGTGATTATCAAAGGAGAGATTACTATGTATGTTGGTCCCCAAATCTCTAATTACTTCTTCCATACTTAATGGATTACCATCTATGTGGTAATTTGTGGGCACTTTGTTTTTCCCAAAGGGGATGACTATGCACTTTTTAGCATTTAGCTTGAGGCCGTGGCTCTGGCACCAAGCATCCATCTCTGTGAGACCCTTTTGGAGGATGCTTGTGTCAGCTGGAGATTTGATTATGGCCCCCAGTTTGCAGTCATCTGCGAACTTTGTCAGCCATAATCCCCCCATGTTAGCCTGAACCTCAGAGAAGTATATACCAAACAAGAGAGGTCCCAGAACTGAGCCCTGTGGGACGCCACTTGTAACTGGTTTGGATTCGGACATGGCACCTGCACTTCTGACCATGTGGGTTCTATCTCTGAGTCAGTTTGCAACCCATCTTGTGATATAGGGGTTGATATTTGAGCTGGTAAGCTCATTTATGATGCCCGAGTGGGCTATTGTGTCGAAGGCTTTTGCGAGGTCCAGGTAGGCTGTGTGGACTACCTTGCCCTCATCTATGGCTTTGGTAACTGTTTCAAAGAAATCAACTAGATTTAAGAGGCAAGATCTGCCCTTAACAAAGCAGAATTGGGTAGGGTCCAGTGTCTGGAAGCTCCCAATGTCTTTGTTTATGAGTTCCATGATAATACGCTCCATAGCTTTACAGACCAGACTAGTCAGGCTTATAGGGCGATAGTTCCCTGGGTCCATTGTGGCACCATCTTTGTGGAGTGGGACCACTGTAGCTGTACGCCATTCTTTGGGTACATATCCTGTAGTAAGGCTAAGTTTGAACAGTGACTTAATGTGAGGGTTCAGTTCTTCTTGGAGCTCATGTAAGACACAGCCTGGGACACCGTCTGGTCCCATAGATGCTGTGTTTTTTGCTTTGGAGAGGGCAGCTTTCACCTGTGCATCTGTGATGTCAGAGAGGTTACATTCAGTTGGGATAGGCATTTGCTCCTTTGAGGGGAAGGGGGGGGTTTGTGCTGAAACTGTCTGCCAGGATGTTGGCTATGTCTGTAGGTTCGGTATATTTTGTACCATTATGCAACAATTCAGAGCATATCTGGGAGTTTCTACCCATATTTCTGACATAACTAAAGAAGGCCTTATGATTATCTTTAGTGTCTAGGGCAACTTTTCTTTCAAAACTGGCCTTTGATGATTTTATGAGGGATCGAAGTTTCTTGCTAATACTGATCAGAGATGCCTTCCCTTTTTGGGATTTTGCTCTGTCATGTAGTAGCTTCCTCCTTCTGTTGTATGGCTTATTTATGGCCGGGGTCCACCAGACCGGTCTCCTGTTTTTGGAGGAGTGAGTCTTTGTTTTATTTGGGATAGCACGATCCATGCATTCCTGCAGGTGCTCATAGAATGCATTTGTAAAGGATTCTAAGATTGGGCTGTATTATCCTCTAGCCTGGGGGCTTTGAAAGATTCCACCTCAGTCTTGAGAAGTGCAAAGTTGGCTTTTGAGAAATCCTTTACAGTGATTTCCTTGGCTGGGGTGGGGATGGGATAGGGATGTCCAGGGAAATTTGTTTATGGTCTGATCTTACCAATGAAGGGTTTACCTCTGGTGTGGAACATAGAGTCCCCATGTTGGTGATGACCAGATCCAATATGTTGTTCCCTCTTGTGGGAGTGGTGACCAGTTGTTCCATTGCGTTAGAGTTTATAAATTCAAGGAACCGTTGGGCGAGGGTGTTTGGGCTTGAGTAGTTTTCCCAGTCAATGTTTGGGTAGTTGAAGTCACCCAATAACATAGTGTTTGGAGAGACCTTCATATTCTCCAGTGTGGAAGTGTATCTAGGTTGTCTGGCCCATGTTGTGTACACAGATTATCATCAGATCTGCCAGTCCTGGCATCATGTGGCAGGGCAGGTAATGGACAGCCAGTTGACCCTGCACCTATATTGATAGTATGATATAGGTATTTCCTGGAGTCAGTGGCATCTGTCCATACAGGGCATGTGTGTAAGGCATGGATCACATTTGATGGAACCACAGTTGTCGCAGGCATCCAGTGGGAAACATAATGAAGGTGCACTGTCTGCAATTATGTGTATATTGTACTGATGGACAGGGTGCCATGCTTTCTGTAGTCCAGTGCAATCACACCATGGTTACTATCTGTGAACAATATAGGTTCATAGGTTCATAGGTTAGTACTAGGCTAACTGCTCGTGTGGGCCATTTTAAGCCTAGCCAATTACCCCATGTGAGAATCAAACCCTACACCTCGTGTCTGTAAGGTGAACACCTTAACCATTCTGCCAGCCCCCTCCCTGTATGCAGGGTACTGCCCACATAACAGTTGTTGGCTAGGCACATGTGCTTTATGAGACATGGGTTCAATGTTCTCTGGGTAATATTATGGTTGCTTACTTTGTTCACCAGGCCTTCATGTCACATCTAGGGGTATGGATTGGCACCCCAGCCTCTCGGCTGATTGACACCTGTTATCCTTGTACGGTGGACATTTTGACATACATAGTGCCACCATATCTGAAAATTTCAAAACCGACTCCTCAATGAGACCAGGTTTTGTACACTCACAGCCACCTCCATACAGGATACGAATGACAAACACACACACACACTTTCCATGTCTGAGAATAGAATTCCTACCTAACTAGTTTATTACACGACAGCATTACGCAGTTATAGCATGCACCACAGAGATTACTGGGCTACTTTTTACCCAAAGGTGTATTTCACAGTTGATGACATCAGCACACTTGCCAAAGTGTAGCAACGGAGGTTGTTGTGTTTGTTAATGGACTCAAATCATTGTTTCCTACACCTACAAAGGAACAAACACACACTTTCCATGTCTGTGAATATAACTCCTACCTAACTAGCTTATCACACTCCAGCAGTATGCAGTTACAGCACACGCCAGAGATTACTGGGATATTTCTTCATCGAAGGTGTATTTCACAGTGGATGACATCAGCAGGCTTGTCAACAAAGAGGAATAGAAGGTGTACTGACTATCCTCAAATGCATTGGTCCCTACACATGCACACAAACTCACACAGCTTCCATGGATGGGATTAGAACACCTACCTAACTACTACAGCACACCAGAGCATTATACAGTTACAGCAAGTGCCACAGAGATTACTGTGATACTCCTTCACCAAAGGTGTATTTCACAGCTAATGACATCAGCAGACTTGTCAACAAAGGGACAGTTTCTATGGATGGGATTAGAACACCTACCTAATTACTACAGCACACTAGAGCATTATGCAGTTACAGCATGTGCCATAGAGATTCCTGGGATACTCATTCACCAAACATGTATTTCACAGTGGAAGACATCAGCAGGTTAGCTAGAGTAGGGCAATGGAGACTGCAGTATGTGTAAATGGGCCATGAGCCATTTGTTTGGTAGCACAGAGACAACACTTACTCAGTCACACACAGGTTTACATTTGACAGGACCATGTATCCAAATGCTAGATAGTTGATGTGTTGTACTGTCATGTTACACAGTTATATGCAACACAGACAGTATAGTGGTAATGGCTACCAGGGACAAATGTCTACATTGATGGCCATTTGCACATCATTGGTATTGGCAAATTGGGATTGTGCTGTGTGGGATATGCCTCATGGGGGGATGGCTCCATGTCACTGTCTGTCACTGCCTTCCCCACATCTATCTATGTGTTATGTTTGACCTATTATAGTGTGCTGTCCTTGGATTTATGTGTGTATTCTTATCCAGTGTGTGCAGAGCATGGCTGGTGTACAATGTAGAGTGTTTGCACACACATCTGTGACTGACAGCTATGTATAGTCCACTGTTGTTAGCAGACATGGCCTCCATGTCTCCAAGTGTGGGAGCATGTTCAGTCTGACCCTTCTGTAATCTGTTGTTTGACATGGGCTCCATTTCTCTGTGACTGACAGCTATGTGTAGTCCACTGTTGTTAGCAGTCCTGGGCTTCATCTCTCCAAGTGTGGGAGCATGCCCAGTATAGCTGTCTGTATTGTATGCGTGAATCCATTCCAGGTAGGTTGTACTCCAGTGCAGGTATTTGTGCTCTACACCTACAGCTAGCAAACTGCTTCTGCAGGATATCTGCCGATGGGTTGACAATGTGGGTCCACTTTGGTCAAATGGTACTGGGATACTGTTGCTACTTGTGTCCGTGGTGTTCCTGCTACATGGTGTTGGTTTTAGCAGGGATATTCAGTGATATGTGATGATTTACCCTGTGATGTGTTATGTCATCAACTACTGACGGGTATACATCTTTGCAGGCAGTAGGTTCCTGCGGATTACAAGTTGAATGCAGCTGTGTCCAGTAATGTGGTGTGCAACCTATGTGTCCAGTATTGTGGTGTGCAACCTATGTGTCCAGTATTGTGGTCTGCAACCCATGTGTCCAGCATTGTGGTGTGCAACATACATATTTTTGCACATTCATGCCATTCTGGTGGGGAAGCTGCAGACACTTGCTGATGGTTCTGTGTAAATGGTCCAGCACCTTGGTGCTGTTGTGGCTGTGGGTCCCATGCTTCCATATTTATCACCGTGACATGCTGGCCATATCATGCTATGGCCATACCTCACAGCTGTACGGTTTCATTCGAGTTATCCAGAGGCAGGGTTCATAATTCTGGTCATTCATCCTTCACAATCTGGTTTATGAGCAGGTTTCAACCCGCCCATTCCTGTGTTTGGAGGCAGGGATAAGTATGTGCACACATCGGGGTTTCAGCCTTCACACACTCCATGGCAGTCATGCTTCCACCCCACTGTGTTGTTCTGTCCTCTTCCTACCATTATGCAAACGATGTTTGATAGGTATGCCTATACTTGGCACTTAATCCCAGCAGTCTGTAGGCGTTGATCCACAGTTCATGCAGTACAACATGATGGACATGCTAGTGGGATTTGTCAAAATGGCCTTGTATTTGTGTTCTGTGGACTGTGTTGTGTCGTTATGTGGGAGTCCATGTGGTGACATACAGTGGCAGTACATGCGTGACACAGACCTTTGACAGAGGACTGTGGGGCATTGGGTACTGATGCAGGCTATCTGTAGCAGGCCACTGCATTCTGTCACTTGTAGTACCCCAGGCTGCAAGCCACTGTATTCCTCTGGTGTGATGGGGTAGGCATGCAAGGTGTTGATGGCAATTGTTGCTGTCCTTATTGATCCATTAGTGTGGATGCTGGCAGGGTGAAGCTTACAGCTGGGGACAAACATGCATGGGACACCTCTTCCACATGCTGCATCCTGTGGGTATTCCCAGAGTAACATGGAGTCATATTGTACTCATTCCCAGCTGCAGGAACATCACCTGTGTGTTACCTATGTCTGGTGGTGTGGGGAGCTGCGTGCATGACTGCTAGGTTAGCTACTTGCAACGGACTCACAGGTATACATGGAGCTTTCCCCTGCTGGTGGCTTCTGCAGGGACACCAGCAGCTTCTGCATGCATCATACCTCTGCCTTTTGTGGTCTGCCATTGTTTAGCCACACTACATATCAGGTCCCCATACTACACAACCAACTGATGTGCTGCTGACCTGTATGTACGTTTCCAAGGGTGTATCACTTACAGTGACATTCTATACACTCTCTATCTGGGGTAATTCCACCTGTGTACTGTTTGTATGTGTGGGCCAACATTCATGTTGTGTCCATTCTTCCAATGGTGACAGATGAGACATACGAAACCTTCGTCTGCAATACTGCTGGAATGCATCCTGCTGGGATACCATTGTGTTTGGCACTACAGTTGTGTGAATGTGGCCCTGATATCAACAGTCCTGGTCATTGGCCACCAGGACACAACCCTCCATGGCTATCTGCTAGGCACTTTCACACACTTTACAACTCACAACTACCTAACACACAGAGCTATGCATATTGTACATATGCACCAATCCATCCTCCTACTTTAGCCAGCTCTGATACTCTTTGCTCAACTGTTGTTACAACCACACATAGATGCTAATACAATTCTACATAGGCTTGGGGGGCACATCTGACAACTGTGGGCATTTGCTATAACCACCTGATATTGCAGGTACCCTGTTGGGTTCAGCACAACAAACTGACAGTCAGAGCTCTGCATACTGTACACATGAAACAATCCATCCTTCTACTTGGGCAGCTCAGGCACTCCATGCTCACTGTTATTACTCCCATACATGCATGCTGATACATTTCTACATAGGGTTTGGGGGGCACACCTGACAACTGTGGACATCTGATATGACCACACTGGTATTTCTGGTAGTCTGCTGGCTTCTTTTTAATTCTGTATTTTGACCTATCCTGCAGACTACAGGCATATCAGTGTAGTACAGTTATGAGGTTTTACTGCTCTACATTTCCATTGTAGTCTTCCTACCCTTCAGGACTGACATCCCATTTCCTGACCTGTTATACTCTGTTTGTGTAGGTTTGGAGAGAGGCTGTTCTCCATTGCCATAACTGGAGGGCCTTAGCACAGCCATTCTTTCCTGTCCTGCTGGCTAGGTGAGACTGTTGTTGGGTATGTGAACCTCCCTGACATTGATGTGTGTACCCTATGGACACACATTTGGGCCAGCACATGTCCTGCAGTGTGTTCTGTTACCTTGTCTGTTACTGCCTACTTTGGTGACACCAGTAGTTGTTACAATGTCATGGTGCCCATATCGATGTCCACTGTCTGCTGCCTTCACATTCAGCCACCCAATTCCCTTCCTTGCATGTTCACATCCATACCACTGATACAACTATCCATACCATTGATACAACTAGCAGACCACACTACTGCATTCAGTGATTGATAGGAAAGGTGACTTACCTTGTGGCTGTGCCAGTATTGAGGGTGGTGCTGCTGGGCTGACTATGTTGGATGCTCATAGTACACTCCCTATACATTGTAAAGCACAGGCAGTGTCATGTTTGGCATCCCTTTTACTGTATGTGCAAGTTGGAGAGAGTTTCCATTCCCTGGGTTCCTACTGTGTCAGTGTATGTGCTATGCATTGACTCTTTGCCAAAGCCAGAGCATACTGTGCATGTCTCCTTCTGCCTACAGGTGCAGGCTCAAGTTGATCCTCCTCTGAGTCACTCTGTGTCTGTGGTGGCCTTGCCCCGTGCTGTTCCTGCTGCAGCTGTTTCCGCAGGATCATATTGTGTAGCATAGCACATACCATGACAATTTGGGTACATGTAGATGGAGAGTACTGTAAGGCTTCACCGGATGTGTCCAAGCACCAGAACCGTGACTTCAACATCCCAAACACATGCTCTATTATGATTCTGGTTTGTGCGTGTGCCTCATTATGGAGCTCTTGTTCAGGTGTGTGTGCATTTCTGGTGGGTGTTATTAGCCACAGCTCCAATACGTACCCTGCATCCCTCACTAGGTGGCTGGTTGGGATGTCCCCAGTGACAAATCTCTGGTACAGCTGTGTCAGATGCCAGATATGGGAATCATGATAGCTTCCAGGGCTTCCAGCACACACATTCATTATAATGCCCCGGGGATCGCACATGACCTGGCAGTTGATGAGGGTAAGCCGCTGTGGTTTATGTATACCCTGCCCCACTCGCTGAGTGGTGCTTTTATGTGTATGTGCATGCAGTCTATGGCACCCACTACTGCAGGGTATTCTGCTATTTGATGGAAGAGACGTACATTGCTGGCCAATGCCTAACAGGTGTTGAATATGTGCTCACCAGCATGTGCTGACATGGCATCCAGGAACTGGTGGAGTACCCTGGATGCTGATGCCTGTGAGATTCCCATTATATCCCCAACTGGCCTTTGGAAGGTACATGTGGCTAGTATTCTTAAGCCTACACATACCTTTGTTTCCACTGGGATGTGTTCCCCTCTGTTGGTTTTGTGTGTGAGGTGTGGCCGGCACAGCTCAACAATTTGCTGCAAGAGGTCCCTGTCCACCCCATAGTGCTCCACTATCTTGAGTTCATGTAGCCCCTGATAGGTTATTCTGGGTCTGTACACTGTTCTCCTTCTTCTCACTGTGGGTTGGTTGCCAGCATTCACATCCTCACCACCCTCAGCCTCTTGCACATTGTGGTCTATGATAGCAAAATCTGCCCCTATCATTTTGACTCTTGCTTTCGTTTTGTAAAAATTCCTTGTTCGTATACACCGGTGGTGCAGAGTTTTGGGGAAAAAAACAAGAGGTAAGGGTGTTTGCGATACTTTATAGGGCTGGGCTGGGCTGGGCTGCTGCCTGTGTGATTGGCTGATTCTGATACATTTCACCTGCCAGCTATGCTAGTTCTCCTTGATTACCTTCCTACTGCTGATTTCTCTTCCCATTGCCTTCCTGTTTAAGCCCCAAGGCACGCTGCACAATCACAGTGCTCAGATGTGCACAGAGCTTCTATTTCCTGTTTTACTGTTTTTTTTTTTCCTTTAAAACCTGGTGAGCAGCATGCACACCTGCTTAGACAATGTAAACAGTGCTAGGCAGCCTCAGACACACCCCCTTGCTTAGCTCTGCTAATCTAAGGGCAAACCTGAGCCACAGGGCTCAAATCCACTTACAGTATTGCTGACTCACCCCCCTATGATGTCACCTAACTCCCAGGCTTGCACCAGCTATTCATGCTCTTATACTATTGGGACCTGACTAGCATGCTAAGGAAAACTGGGATTCACTATCATTCCCCTCAATTTGCATAGAATTGCCTGCTAATGCATAGTTACGTGTCAAACTGAGCCTTCCCGCTTAGCAACCACTACTCACTGGTCATGTTGTCTTCTGCCTGCCATTGACTTGCATGGCAGAATAGTGTTTTTAGTTAGAATGCTTATTTTAGCTTTATTTTATCTTCCCCCAATCCCATTTGCTTGCCGCTCCCCTACACTTAAACAGCAGAGTTAGGCAAAAAAAATGTAATTGTTAATATTTTTTTTTTTGGGAACACTTTTGCATGCCAATGGCCATTGGCATGCTTTACACAGCATATACACCCTTTATTTAGAGCTGTCATGTCTCCGTTATGTAATTTGCAGAAATGTACTTGGTTCCTAACCGAGTACATTTTTCCAGATTATGCTAGTCCTGCACGGCCTGATTCCAGCTTCCTGGATAGCAGATTTACCTTATTTGCATGGTTTTCACCTGCAAATGGGGTCATTTGCATACAGGGGCTGGAAACATGCAGTACTAGTGCAAGAGCTCTCATGCACATCAAATGAGCATGTACGAGGATTGCACGGCCGCCATATTGCCAACATTAGCTCATACACTAATCATGCACGTCGTGCAGGGCTTGCTGAATCCGGGGAACATCTTTTCAAACTTCAACTTGCAGGAAAACCTTGATTTGATATAATCATGCAATTAATGTATTACATTACAGTATTGTTATCTATAGAGGCTAACAGAGGATTTGCAATAACAGTAGTGTAGCTAGCAAGGAGTGAGTAAGGCAACTTCTCAGGGTGCAAAGTATTGGGGGCATGATCAGCTGACCCCGATATTTCTTTTATACAATACTGGCTTTTAAAACACAGTACTTCATTTGTGGTCAGACCCAAGCTCTGTAGCTTTCCGTGTGTGGTCTAAACTGTAGCAAGTGCATGCTACATTGTATCAGGTAGTTTGCTACAGTTTGAAAGATAATTTTTTTTAAAACTAAAACATGAGTGTGTAGCTCTCCATACAGACAGGGTATAAACTGTAGCAACTGTTTGCTACATTTGAAGCAAGCAGTTTGCTACAGTTTTTTATAAGAAGAGATTTTTTTTAACTAAAACCTGAGCAACTGTTGCTACAGGTTATTCTCTGCCTGCACAGAGTGCTATGATGCTCAGGTTTTAGTTTATTACAGTTTAGACCCCCACATTGAGTGCTATCGGATGTGGCTGGTAGTGAAAGGCACAGAAACAGGTCCTGAATGGCTGGGCTTTTTTTTTTTTTTTTTTTTTTTTAGGCAGTGGTCCAGTACAGTATAAAACAAGGCATCTGGAAAGTAACTCTGCAGTGGCACAGAGAAACTCTATCAGGTTGCAAGGCATAGGCAGAAAGATAAAGGAGATAGTCAGACACCCTTCATAAGGGATTCAAACAACAACCTGCTCACCAGTCCAGTCCACAGGACATCAACAGCAGATGGAAGTAGTACTTCCAGCAGTTTCTGACTGAAGAAAACCCCACAGAAGCTGTGCTGGTACAAACAGGACCTACAAAGAAAGAAGAAAAGTAGCAGTCTCCGATGCGGTCACAACAGATATGATCAAGATGGCAGATGAGATGGAGGAGAAAAGGCTCCTTAGGGTACTCACAGCACTATGGAGAGAGAGGCTTATCCCAGATGACTGGAGAATAACCATACTAGTGCCAGTGTACAAGGACAAAGGGAACATCCACAACTGTGGGCAGTACAGAGGTATCAAACTCCTGTCACACTACATGAAAGTCCTGGAAAGGGTGATTGATAAATGGACATGCAGAGCAGTTGAAAGTAAGATGGGAGATGAGCAGTTTGGATTTAGATTAGAATGCAGCACAACCAAACTGATGTTTGCAGTGAGATAAGCAGTTAAGAATAAGTTAGAAATAAGGAAGGAGTCCAACTGGACATTCCTAGACTTGGAGAAAGCATATGACAAGGTCTCAAGAAAGCTGATTTGGGCAGGCTCTCAGTAAACATCTGCCCAAGCAACAGAGACCTCCAAAGCAGAAATGAAGCAACCTCCACCCCCCAATACAACCCAAATGACACAGCTCACAAACTCAGTGTGCCACCCAACCGCTATGCATAAGGCATAACAGCATACCCAACACTCTAGTCATAGGTGACTCTATAGTCAGGCACACTGATGTTCCACTCACTCGGCTAAAGTTACTGTCAGCTGCCTGTCAGGTGCCAGGATTTGCCACATAATGCACACACTCAGGTCACTCCACAACAAGTACAAATATGACTCTGTCATTGTACATGTTGGTGTAAATGACCTGAGATGTACCTCACTGGACTTACATGAAAAGAGACATGGAGGAGCTCTCCGATGTTGTAGCCAAGGCAGGTATGACCCTATCCCTGAGTAGCATCCTGCCATCACCCAGAATGATACTACAGTACAAGGACAAATGATTGACTTCAACAATTGGCTAAGCTTCTGGTGTCATTCTAAGGGGATCCAGTATATGTCTGCCTCGGATGACATGATCGAAAGACCACAATGCTTTACCAGAGATGGCCTGCACCTGTCGCCCTTGGGATTCTGGACACTGGCTAAGGCTCTTGCCACCCCTATAGTGCCTTTTCTAGGCAAGGTTCAAATGACAAATTCACCACCATAACAGGAACAAGCAAGCAAAATCTGAGGGCAATGCTACTCAATGCTAGAAGTCTAAACCTCAAAATGCACTCCCACGAGGCACTCCTTAAAATGGAGAACATTGACATCTGTGCAGTGACAGAGACCTGGTTCAAGGCTCCAGAGAGCACCCCTGTATTACTAGGCTATAATTCATACCACACCTTTCGGCCACCTAACCTGGACCAAAACACTAAAGGCAGAGGCGTGTCCATATTCATTAAGGATATCCACACCTCCAGGCTAGTTGCTCAGCAAAAGGTATCCGAGATTATCCAAGTGCAACTAACTCTGGGCAAGACTGCAATCCAAATTGTAGCTTGCTACAGATCCCCGCCATGCCCCCAGGATTCCCATTCCTCATTTCTTGATACACTGGAAAATATTAGGGTACAACCTAACACCCTAATAATGGGTGATTTCAACTACCCCACCATTAACTGGGAAAACTACTCATGTACCAACTCTTTTTCTCAATGTTTTCTGGAATTCATAAATTCCAATGCCTTGGATCAACTTATCCAGACCTCCACCAGGGGCAGAAATATCCTAGACCTGGTCATTACCAACATGGGTGACCGGTGTTCCACATCAGAGGTCAATTCCTCATTGGTCAGATCCAACCACAAGCTAATCACCCTAGACATCCACATCCCACCCCCCAACCCCCATTAGGGAAACCACCGTAAAACAATTTCTCCAAAGCCAACTTCACGCTTCTTAAGACAGAAGTGGCAAACTTCATGACACCCATGCAGACGGACAACTGAGGTATGACTGCTGAATCCTACACAAACACACTTTATAGGCACTTACACAAGTGCATGGATCGTACTATCCATAACAGAACCAAGATGCTATTCTCCATAAAAAGGAAGCCAATCTGGTAGTCCCCTGCCATAAACAAACTCTACAACAGAAGAAAGAAACTGCTGCAAAAAAAAGAGTAAAATCCCATGATTGGAGGAACTCCCTGGTCAGCTTCACTAAGAAGCTGAGATCCTTCATAAAATCCTCCAAAGCTAGTTATGAAAACAAAATCGCCACTGTTTCTAAAGACAACCACAAAGCATTCTACAGCTATGTCAAGAATCTCAATGACGAAACTCAGACCTGCTCTGAGTTGTAACACAATAGTACTAAATATACAGAACCAACTGATATTGCTAACATCCTGGCAGATAGGTTCAGTGCTAATTTCACCCCCCTCTCACCCCCTAAAGGGCCCATCTCTATACCACAAGAATGCAAAGTTCCTGTAATCACGGCTGCACAGGTAAAAACCACACTCTCCAAAGCCAAGAACACAGCATCCATGGGACCTGACAGCATCTCAGGCTGCATTCTACATGAACTACAGAATGAACTGGCACACCACCTAAGTACCATGTTCAATCATAGCCTCACCTCAGGCTTTGTGCCCACTGAATGGCACACAGTGACAGTTATCCCACTTCACAACGGGGGATCCACCACAAACCCCGGGAACTACTGACCCATTAGCCTGACGAGCCTGGTCTGCAAGGCCATAGAATGTATAATCATGGAACTTATAAACAAAGACATTGGTAATCTCCAAACTCTGGACCCCACCCAGTTTGGGTTTGTAAAAGGCAGATCATGTCTCCTAAACCTGATAGACTTCTTTGAAGCAGTCACCAAAGCCGTAGATGAGGGTAAGGTGGTTCACACAGCCTATCTAGATCTCGCCAAGGCTTTTGACACCATCCCCCACTCTGGAATAAGAGATAAACTCACTAAACTAGGTATAAATCCCTATGTCACAAGATGGGTTGCCAACTGGCTCACTGACAGAACCCACACTGTGAAAGTAGCAGACTCCAAATCCGATTCAGACCAGTGACAAGTGGAGTACCACATGGTTCAGTCCTGGATCCTCTCCTTTTTGGTATCTACTTCTGTGAAGTACAGGCTAACACAGAAGGTCTTTGGCTAACTAAGTTCGCAGATGACTGAAAACTAGGAGCCATAATTGAAACTCCTAATGATGTGGACATCCTACCAAAAGGGCCTCACTGAGACAGATGCCTGGTGTCAAAGCCATGGCCTCAAGCTCGATGCCAAAAAGTGCATTGTCATCCCTTTTAGTAAAAACTCTGTACCCATGAACTACCACATAGGCAGTAGTCTACTTAACACTGAAAGTGTGATGAGACCTTGTGACACAGGTGGACAGTAGTCTCTCCTTTCATAATCACATTGCCACAATAGTCGGGAAATCCTTCTACGTGGCACACCTCATCACAAAAGGTTTCTCATCCAGAAAAAAAGAGGTCATTGTTCCCTTCTACTCGTCACTTATTAGACCCATTATAGAGCAGAGTACCCCTTTTGGTATGTACCTCACAAGACATCTACAACAACTGGAAAGGCTGCAGAAATACCTCACAAAAAGGATTACCAGCCTCAAACAGATGTCCTACGCAGACCGTCTCAAAAAACTCCATCTTTACTCCGTCGCATATCACCTACTCAGAGGTGATCTCTGCCTAACATGCAAAGCTATGTCAAACCCAGAGCTGTTGAACATGTTCCAGTTAAAGAAATCCCAATCCCTCCGAGCTACATGCTCTAGAGACCTAAACCTTGTCACCACAATAAACAGAACATGCTGGAGGGATAGATACCTGTCCCAGAGACTTCCCATACTCTGGAACAAACTACCTATCTATATCAAACAAAGCTCTTCATTAGCAGTCTTCAAGAAAAATCTTGATTGGATGAAAAATAGGAAATTCACCCTGGGAATCACTTCTGTGGCTCTGCTATACAGGGGCACAGGAAAATAATTTTCTTGGGTGGTGAAAGCCAGGGTACCTTTTTGGCTAGGCTTATATAGGCCCTAGGGCCAATAGCCTAGTACCTACCTATGAACCTATGTATTTATGGCATGTTCTGCACAGTGAGAGGAAGAAACACACACTCACAGACAATATTTGTTCCTGTATTTTAACTTGCTACTTATGTACTGAAGCAGTATACATACAAGTGTATTATACGCACATGACACAGGAGAAGTCTGCATCCCTTCTCTATCCAGACCTTACAACTCCCTCATTCCACCCTCCTTTTCCAACTTGTATTACATCCTTAGCCTCATAATCCACGTACTGATACCTGACTCTGCATCCATTTCTTCCTGCTGCTCACTTCAAACACCCCCTCTCTCAGCACACGCTCTACCTCCCCACTAATTTATCCACTCTCTCTCTCTCTCTCTCTCTCTCTCTCTCTCTCTCTCTCTCCCCTCTATTCTCATTAACCACTCTCACCTCCTTTTATACTAACCCCTATTATATCCTTAGGTTTGAAGCCCTACAAACTGCTTGGCATAATAAATGTGGATTCTTTTCACAAATTATAACACATATATAAATTGTTTGAAGTTAGAAATTATGTACCTTATATCAACGTATCTAGCTGTGGCATTGCTAATGACTATCAAGCTACCGTGTACTGTTATTATGCATTTTAAAATTACTGATGTAAACAAAACTGACAGATGAAAAGTTATAACCTGTATTAGGAGCTTTTCTCCCCAGGCCTCTGCTGAAAAAGCACCCATGTCCAGTCAAACGTTCCCTGTAAACAAATGTAAAATAAATAAATATGAGGCACACCACATCTTTGAAAGGATTATATCAGCTGTGTCATGCAATAGAGATGTGTGTGCAAACATGACTCCTACCATTATGTGGAATTCTAAATATTGTCAGTACTAAGAAGTGAAGAAATTCCTTTATCCAATTACATATATATACACACACACACACACACACACACACACTCAGGAGGGTCTCACTGCTGTATTCAAACCACCTACCTATTGACTAACACAATCTACACACAAGCATACGATATGCAACACCACAGAAGAAGTCAGACTTTAGTAGTGTGAGAGTGCATTGTTGATTGGATGACCTCATTAGTGTGTTGCAGACAGTATACATTTGTGGACAGAGGAAAAAGGGGATAAAGGATTGATCTGACAATTTAAATGATTTTTACCAGTGGGAGTCAAATGATCACAGCTGTTGAATTAATCCTACACTGATGCTATGGACCCACCTCATCACACACAAGTTGACTTTTGTGGGATTAGAACCTTCTATGTATTTAACTGCATAATCCAGAGAACACAATAATTAATGCAAGTGTCACTGCAGATGTCTGAATTTTATAGTGTGAGAGCACACTTTGTACAGAATGACATCAGCATTGTGTTAAAGAGAATATTATATTGGGAAAAGGGGCAGAAGTTGATGTGGACTCACCCTACGGTGTAAAACTTTCACATGGCTACTATTTTATTGAAGCCAGGCGTACATAAGGTCATATTTTCACAACTCTGCACAAAACCCACATACATACACACAAACACAAGTTGAGCAGTGTGAGAGTAGAACCCCCAACCTATCTAGTTATACGTCTGGATTACACTATACTAAATGCAAACATCACAACAGAAGTTTGACTTTTATAATGTGAGTTACTAAATAAAGGATGACATCAGCATTGTGCTGAAGAGAAGATGATGATGGAAGAAGGCTCTGACAGTGATGTGGACTCGTTCTGCAGTGTAAAAGTTATTCCAGACTAGTATTTCCTTACATACATACATACAAATATTCCAAGCATGGGCATCAATCCCCTTCAAGCTTGCCAATATACCAAAGCACTTGTTCCCATAATAAATGTCCAGGCTGTTCTTAAAAATATATAAAGTAGTACTTGCTTTAATGTAATTTGGCAGCCTGTTCCATGCATCATCTGCTCTCTTTCTCAGAGAACCAGTTAGTGCACTTCTCATTCCTATAGAACCTTCTACATAGGTTGTCCGATGATTCTCTAGTACTTTAATGTAATTTGGTAGTCTGTTCCATGCATCAGTTACTCTGTCAGAGAACCAGTTAGTGCACTTCTCATTCCTATAGAACCTTCTACATAGGTTGTCTGATGATTCTCTAGTACTTTAATGTAATTTGGTGTCTGTTCCATGCTTCAGTTACTCTGTCACAGAACCAGTTAGTGCACTTCTCATTCCTATAGAACCTTCTACATGGGTTGTCTGATGATTCTCTAGTACTTTAATGTAATTTGGTAGTCTGTTTCATGCATCAGTTACTCTGTCACAGAACCAGTTAGTGCACTTCTCATTCCTATAGAACCTTCTACATAGGCTGTCTGATGATTCTCTAGTACTTTAATGTAATTTGGTAGTCTGTTCCATGCATCAGTTACTCTGTCAGAGAACCAGTTAGTGCACTTCTCATTCCTATAGAACCTTCTACATAGGTTATCTGATGATTCTCTAGTACTTTAATGTAATTTGGTGTCTGTTCCATGCATCAGTTACTCTGTCACAGAACCTGTTAGTGCACTTCTCATTCCTATAGAACCTTCTACATAGGTTGTCTGATGATTCTCTAGTACTTTAATGTAATTTGGTAATCTGTTCCATGCATCAGTTACTCTGTCACAGAACCAGTTAGTGCACTTCTCATTCCTATAGAACCTTCTACATAGGTTGTCTGATGATTCTCTAGTACTTTAATATAATTTGGTAGTCTGTTCCATGCATCAGTTACTCTGTCACAGAACCAGTAAGTGCACTTCTCATTCCTATAGAACCTTCTACATGGGTTGTCTAATCATTCTCTAGTACTTTAATGTAATTTGGTAGTCTGTTCCATGCATCAGTTACTCTGTCACAGAACCAGTTAGTGCACTTCTCATTCCTATAGAACCTTCTACATAGGTTATCTGATGATTCTCTAGTACTTTAATGTAATTTGGTAGTCTGTTCCATGCATCAGTTACTCTGTCACAGAACCAGTTAGTGCACTTCTCATTCCTATAGAACCTTCTACATAGGTTGTCTGATGATTCTCTAGTACTTTAATGTAATTTGGTGGTCTGTTCCATGCATCAGTTACTCTGTCACAGAACCAGTTAGTACACTTCTCATTCCTATAGAACCTTCTACATGGGTTGTCTGATGATTCTCTAGTACTTTAATGTAATTTGGTAGTGTGTTCCATGCATCAGTTACTCTGTCACAGAACCAGTTAGGTTTTTTTTTCCCCCTTTTT
>NC_056726.1:1082016142-1082065355 GCF_019279795.1 Protopterus annectens
TTTGTTCTGTTTACTTTAAAATTTGTGCCCTTTTCCCTTCCATAGAAATCTTCAAGAAGGGTTTGCCCCTATTCCCTTTGAACTTTTAGGTTTCCATGATTTCTGTTTAAAAATTTGTGCTTTCATTCCCCATTACCTTCTACAAGTTGTGATTCTCTATTCCTTTAAATTTAATTTTTTTTTCATGATTTTATTTTAAGAATTTGGGGCCTTCCATTCCATAAACCCCTTCAAGGTTGTGATTCTCATTCCTTTAAATTTTGTTGTCTGATATTCTTCTTTAAAAATTTGTCTCTTTTCCTAATTTTAAAAGTTTTGATTTCTCTTTTTAATTTAAAGGGTTTTATGTTTTTACTTTAAAAAGTTGTCTTCCCTTTTTAAACCTTACAATTTTGGTTTTTCTTCCTTTAAAATTTTAGTTGTTCCATGATCTTATCTTTAAGAAATTGTGATTCTTTCCTATAGCCCTTTACAAAGGGTTTTTGATTTTTCTATCCCTTTTTTTAATTTGGTTTTATGTTTTTACTTTAAAAATTGTGCCCTTTTATTCCTTAACCCTTCAAAAGTTTTGTTTTTATTTTTAATAAATTTGGTTGTCTGTTATTCTCAGTACTTTAAGAATTGGGGTGTTCCTCATCTTTTTTAAAGTTGTTGATTCTCTTTATAAAATTTTGGTTTTCTGTTATTCTCAGTACTTAAAAAGTTTGCTTCTTCCTTTAAATTTAAAAAGTTGTTGATTCTTAACTTTAAAAAGGTTTTCTGTTATTCTCAGTACTTAAGAAAGTTTGTTCTCTTCCTTTAAAATTTTAAAGGGTTGTGTTTCTTTTAACTTTATTGGTTGTTATGATTCAGTTCTTTAAAAAGTTGTCCTTCTTTCCTTAGAACCCTTTAACAGGGTTTTGATTCTCTATCTTTAAAGTGTTTTATGATTCAGTACTTTAAAAGGTTTGTTTCCATTCCCTTTACCTTTTCAACCCGTTTTGATTCTCATTTAAAAATTTTAAAATTTTATGATTCAGTACTTTAAAAGGTTTGTTTCCATTCCCTTTACCTTTTCCAAATTTGATTCTCTATTCCCTTTTAAATTTAGGTTTTCATGATCTTACTTGTAAAATTTGGCTTTCTTCCATAAATTTTAAAAAGTTAGTGTTTCTTTTTAATTAAAAGGTTTTATGATTCAGTACTTTAAGAAATTGGTTTCCTTCCTTTTTACCTTTTCAAAGTTGTGATTCTCATTTAAAAATTTTAGTTGTTATGATTCAGTACTTTATAATTTTTTCTTTCCTTAAACCTTTTAAAGGGTTTTCATTTCTTTTATAAACCTTTAATTTTGGGTTTTTTAAACCTAGTTACTTTAAAAAAGTTGTGCCTTTTTCATATAAACCTTAAAGTTATCATTTCTTCCTTTAATGTAATTTGGTAGTCTGTTCCATGCATCAGTTACTCTGTCAGAGAACCAGTTAGTACACTTCTCATTCCTATAGAACCTTCTACATAGGTTATCTGATGATTCTCTAGTACTTTAATGTAATTTGGTGTCTGTTCCATGCATCAGTTACTCTGTCAGAGAACCAGTTAGTGCACTTCTCATTCCTATAGTACCTTCTACGTAGGTTATCTGATGATTCTCTAGTACTTTAATGTAATTTGGTGTCTGTTCCATGCATCAGTTACTCTGTCACAGAATCAGTTAGTGCACTTCTCATTCCTATAGAACCTTCTACATAGGTTGTCTGATGATTCTCTAGTACTTTAATGTAATTTGGTAGTCTGTTCCATGCATCAGTTACTCTGTCACAGAACCAGTTAGTGCACTTCTCATTCCTATAGAACCTTCTACACAGGTTATCTGATGATTCTCTAGTACTTTAATGTAATTTGGTAGTCTGTTCCATGCATCAGTTACTCTGTCACAGAACCAGTTAGTGCACTTCTCATTCCTATAGAACCTTCTACATAGGTTATCTGATGATTCTCTGGTACTTTAATGTAATTTGGTGTCTGTTCCATGCATCAGTTACTCTGTCAGAGAACCAGTTAGTGCACTTCTCATTCCTATAGAACCTTCTACATAGGTTATCTGATGATTCTCTAGTACTTTAATGTAATTTGGTGTCTGTTCCATGCATCAGTTACTCTGTCAGAGAACCAGTTAGTGCACTTCTCATTCCTATAGTACCTTCTACGTAGGTTATCTGATGATTCTCTAGTACTTTAATGTAATTTGGTGTCTGTTCCATGCATCAGTTACTCTGTCACAGAACCAGTTAGTGCACTTCTCATTCCTATAGAATCTTCTACATAGGTTGTCTGATGATTCTCTAGTACTTTAATGTAATTTGGTAGTCTGTTCCATGCATCAGTTACTCTGTCAGAGAACCAGTTAGTGCACTTCTCATTCCTATAGAACCTTCTACATAGGTTATCTGATGATTCTCTAGTACTTTAATGTAATTTGGTAGTCTGTTCCATGCATCAGTTACTCTGTCACAGAACCAGTTAGTGCACTTCTCATTCCTATAGAACCTTCTGCATAGGTTATCTGATGATTCTCTAGTACTTTAATGTAATTTGGCAGTCTGTTCCATGCATCAGTTACTCTGTCAGAGAACCAATTAGTGCACTTCTCATTCCTATAGAACCTTCTACATGGGTTATCTGATGATTCTCTAGTACTTTTTGATAACCCCAAACATTCCCAGAGGTAGTTGTCCCTAAATGCCTTATATACCTGAATAAGATCTCCTCTTAAATATCTGTAAGAGACACTGTACAAGGTCAGATATTTTAGTCTTTCATAATAACTTAGATTTTCACATCCATGGATGCCCTTTGTATATTTTTGCTGTACTCTTTCCAGTTTATTCATGCTTGTTTTCCTATAGGGTTTCCATATTTTTATTCCATACTCAAGTTTGGGTCTAATATAACTAGCAAACAATGCCTTTATTATTTTTAATTTCCTAGACTTTATAAATGTTTTTATACAGCCTATAGTTCTATAACTATCATTAACCAATTGGTTGATATGATTAGAAACATTTCTTTTTCAATATAATCTAATTTGATTCCAGTATCTGGGGTTACCTGGATATCACTAGAACATTTTACCACCCTTTTTATGGAGCCAAACTGTTTTGCTTAAGATTTTGTAAATATTTCTATAATCTGTTGTGCCTGAGAATAAATTTTAGAATCTACACACAGTTTATAAATGTGTGTATCTTTACTCCTTCCATAGGAAAGGTTGAAGGTGGCACAGATGATCAGGTAGTGTGGTTACTCCAATTGCAGAACTGGTTGAGTCTTCCTGTAGCCATCATGAGAGCATGGTACTACACAGGAGGGTTGCTAGAAGTGCTAGGAGGAGGTCTACTGTCCACACCCCTGATGTTGTTGTGTCATTACATGCCACCAGACATATGTATAGGGCCATCATGGGGGCACAGGCACATTCCACCAGGGCCTCGTAAGAGGTTGTGTGATTCCTAAATCTGATGCATTCTGACATGCATGACTGCCTTAACCATGAAGGTGATTCCTTGGATGGGATGAGTGACACACTGGATCAGGCAGTGTCTGTGATGGAACGCCTGCTGGGGGAGGGCCTGCATTCATGTGTACATAGAGCCACCACATTCTCTGGTGTTACCGATGTGGCTGTGCCAGATTCTGCTACTATAATGGCACTACTTCCACTGCTCTGTAGTGACTGAGTTGCCCACACTCAGACTTGGTAGAGCATGGGATCATGCTTCTGGACATAGTCATGAAGAGGGCTCTCCAGCAAACATTGTTTTCATTCAGGTAGCACCCCACTTTGAAACCGGGATGTGGAAGAGGCAGTGCAAATCCTGGCACAGGCTGCTGTGGTCAGAAGGAATGACATAGAACTGACAACTTTACCATGCATGGCTCACACCTGTCTGACATGGCAGGACATAGTGCTATGCAAAGAGCTTGAATGTGTTCATGCAGACGCACACACATTTCTCAAAAACTGACTATACTGACCCACACACATGCAAGCAAGGAAAGTCTTAATGTTGACTGGGATAAATCTCCTGTTAGTGGCCCTAAGATATTTCCTACTTTTCTGAATGCTCTTTGTGTTTCTTAGACAGACAGACACACACACACACACACACACACACACACACACACACACACACACACCCTTGGCCTACTTCCCATCTGTACAAATTATGATGACTGTGCCCTGCCCTTTGTTCATTTGGGTTTGACTTAGGGTTACATGTATGTCTCATTTACAGAGTTGATAGCTAACAGAGTCTTTCTCACTGTGTGGATTTTATGCATATTTATTACATAACAGGGTTGTGCATGTTCCTGTACCTATTTAATTCAGAAGGCTTTTTTCATTTAGTATTGTAAGCCATGCATTCAAACCAGTGATATTGCATTACTGCTTATGGCTCTATTTGTGAAACTGTTGATATAATTGTCCTGTTAACTGTTTTATGTACAGTGGGAAAGTGATATGGTTTGATGCCATTTATTGTGTGCAATGGATAGCTGCATAATGCAGATATCATTCCTATAAGCCAAGAATACCATTGGTGGACACCTCACACAGGCTCTGATAGAGTACATTTATGACTAACAGTATGCAGATATATCACTTACAATTTATTTATTTATTTAACATTTGTTTGCCAGGAAAGTCCGACTTAGACCGAAGCCAATTTTCAGTGGAGGCTCTGGGAAAAACTCTCCATATGCATGTCTTTGGAACGTGGGAGGAAACCGGAGTACCTAGAGAAAACCCACACTGATGCAGATAGGAAATGCAGACTCCACACAGTAGGTATTCCAGCCGAAAAATGAACCAGAGAATGTCTAACTGTGAGGCGACAATGCTACCGCTGCACCACTGCACCGTCTGCCTTTTTACACATTTCTTCATATAATGCAGGTTCCACTCTTACCTTGACATTACCTGTGTTGTAACTGCAGTTACAAGTCATGTGCTTTAGTCTGTCTCTTCCTGATGTTATTTGTACACAGACATTACATGGGTAAGTAAAGTTTGTGGAAATTGGATGGCATCACTTTTACTACTTGCACATGCTTAGGTTCTATGCATATTCTTTCACTGGTAAGTGTGTGTGCTACCTTTTGCCTTTTAGCTGATGAGTGTGTCTGCTAACCTCTGAGTCTTAGGTGATGAGTGTGTAAGCTACCCTTTGTCTCCTACAAAGGGCAAGGGCATATTGTCCAAATGAGAAACAGGAACACCTGCAGGCAAAGGTCAAACAAATCCACAGCAAAGCATAATCCAAAAAGAAGACTTTGACCACCACAGCAAGAGCAGCAAAAAACAGTGTAATAAAAATAAATGAAAGCAGAAATAAAACAAGAATTTGAAGAACAAAAAGGTAAGCGCCTTCACGGAACACCACTTCCTCAGACCTTAATACAAGACAACAGACTACAGCCCTTATCAAGACAGCTACATCCATCAACAAAGAGAAATCTAAAAACTAACCAATAAAAACACATATAGCAGACACATAATTTACCTTACCTTTTGTTATTAAAATTCTTATTTTATTTCTACTTTAGTTTGCTTTTATTACGCTGCTTTTGCTGCTAGTTGCTGTGGTGGTGGAAGTCTTCTTTTTGGATTATACTTTGCAAGGCCATATTGTGTAAGCCTACATCTGTTTGCTACCTCTACAGCTGGAGGTTCTTCCTCAGAATCCTTGTCTGTATGTGCTGTATGTGCTGGAGGTGATGGCCCTGAGTGTGGTCCAGGAATTTGTGGTCCTGGTCCTCATTGTCCTTGTTGACGCTGTTTCCTCAAGATGATATTGTTCAACATGGCAAAGACTGAGAATTTCTGTGCAAGTGCCTGGGTCCTACTAGAGGGCACCCTGACATGTTTAGACAGCAGAACTATGATTTCAGCATGCCAAACACATACTCTGTGATGTTTCTAGTTTGAGCATGGGCATTCTTCTATCCTTCCTCTGTGGGTATGCATTTCTGATGGGTGTCAAAAGCCATGGTTCCAGTGCATAACCTGCATCTCCCAGTAGAAGGCCTTGTGGAACATCATTTCTAACAAACCTTGTGTAAACTTGAGAGGTGCACCATATGTGTGATTTATAGTAACTGCCTGAGTTTCCTACACACACACACTGAAGATGATCCCTCAGGAATTACAGACAACCTGGCAGTTGATTCAGTGGAACCTTTTCTTGTTGATGTATGTCCTTCCTTGTTCACCACGTGGGGCTTTTATTACTATGTGTGTGCAGTCTATGGCCTCCAAGACTACTGGGAAGTCTTCTACAGCATAACGTTCCTGCGTTGTTTCTGCTTTATCCTCTAAACTACTGGGAAGTCTTCTACAGCATAACGTTCCTGCGTTGTTTCTGCTTTATCCTCTAGTGTGTGTGAAAAGTAGATGTACTTCCTTGCAGCATAGCATTAAAACACTGCTGCAATATTCTGGAGGCTGAGGGCTATGCTACCCCTTGTATAATCCCTGTGGGTTTCTGAAATGTGCCAGTAGCTAATATCCTTAATGCTACACATACCTTAGTTTCCACTGGCACAGGTTCTCCTCAATTTCCCCTGGGATTGAGGTGGGGGCAGCAACTCTGTACCACTCTACTATTTCAATATCATGCAATCCCTGACATGTTAAATGGGGTCTGAACACCCTTCTTCTCCTTGGCCAAGGTCTATCAGTAGCAACAGCAACATAGACATGAGCCTCTTGCACATTCACATGCAAGAGAGCAGCAGCCCCTAACATCGTTTGTATTAAGTGTGAAGGTGGCTGTATCTTGGTGTTTATGGCAAAGGGCTACACCCTCTCTACATGGTTACTTTATAGCTTCATGAATGGCTCTGCCATCTTGGATTGGTTACTTGATTTGGTTAATTAGCATAAAATGCAGCTGATTATACTTTCATTAGCAAACTCTGCTGCTGACCTTTGTAAAGCCATTGAATGAATACAAAATAATGTGCTATCATGTGTGCATCATGGTGTGATGTGATAAAAATAGTGTACTATCATGGTGTGATGTGATACAAAATAGTGTGCTATCATGTGTGCGTCATGGTGTGATGTGATACAAAATAGTGTGCTATCATGTGTGCATCATGGTGTGATGTGATGCAAAATAGTGTGCTATCATGTGTGCATCATGGTGTGATGTGATACAAAATAGTGCGCCATCATGTGTGCATCATGGTGTGATGTGATACAAAATAGTGTGCTATCATGTGTGCATCATGGTGTGATGTGCACACAATAGCAGTGAGGAGATTAGCTGTTCATAAATGCAGGCCCAAGTGTTTTGCCATTCTTCAAAGCTGTAAAGCACTTAGTGAGTGCTGCCAGAAAGGCAGTATAACTCAGCCCTTTATATTTACACTCACCTTCTATGCCTCTCAACTGTGCAAGATCTTCACTGAATGTCCGGATTTCTATCTGAAATTTTGGGTGTGTTCCTCATAAATCCCATGTTTTTTTGAATAAATTACTGAAGACTGAAGACACTAAATAATGACTTACATTTAGGTTTCATACTTTGTAACCTCCAGAAGATGCAGTCAAACATACATCCTGTTATTCTAGAACATTCTAAGTATAAAATAGCAAGTCAGGGACATGTTACCAACATACATAAGGTAGAAACAAATTTTCTAGTCTTTTGCTGGTTAAAACTGACAGATTTTACTGCATAACCCAAGACCGGACCTTAGCAATTTAAGCAGGGGGTGCTTAACATTTGGTAAAGTCAGGTCTTGTGCTACTGTAGCACTTGACTGATTAATATTTTTCTAAATACTAGATTGCAATCACAGCTCTTCATGCACTACAACCTTATTACTTATAGTTTTGCCTTTAGAGGTTATTGTTACAAAAATGCATACAACATTTTAATAGGTCTGTCTGTAATTAATTCTAAAGGTTACATGAGTTTATGTTTCAACAAGAGTAATTCATAATAATGCCCATAACCAGGCAGACTAGACAGATAATACTGACTGTAATGGGGTGACAGCAGCCTTTATATTAACACATATTATTCATAGTAAACAACATTGTCTGCTTCGTGTTAAGGTCTTACCAACATGACCTCATAATGACTTGAGCAAAGCATAAATGATGTATAGTAAGACACGTCATCTCAGTCCCTTGCACTGTCTTTTTGTCCAAAATGTTCTTTACTTTAAGTGCCTCCACTGTTATCAGCAGCAGCACATGTGAGGTCCACAAACATCTATGACCTAACTTTACTTCTAGAGCTGTTCTCTTAATTTCAGACCTCAGATATCATGAAGATGGGAGAACTCTCAAGAGTGCCTAACTACAGTGACCTAACCCAAGTCAAGAGAATAACAGGGCCAGACTATTCTTTGCTTAGTTATTTGCAAGATGAGCAATTATGTTGCATAACTGTCAATCACCTCAAAATATAAAAGTTTACTTTGTCAGCTTTAAGATATATTATTAATAATTAGAGTATACTAAACTGCCAGTGATATTTAGTTTGTCAGCCTCAGATGTATACATTAGATTTGCTCTGTGTCACCTTGCTGCTGGTAATGAGATCCATGAGTCTGCTGTGTTTTGTGTTGCTCACCGCATATAATTTTATGGCTGTGCACTGCCAATTTGACTATTGTAACATCACGTTATAAGCGAGATGCTCTGTAATTTAAGTGAGGAACATACACCACTTTTTGATAAATGACATGTTCTATAATTTAATTGGCCATACTGCAGAATTACAGAGTGTCATATGTTTGTGCCGTTTGAACCACACCCTGTCTTGTAACAAATAACATTAAGCTAAATGAGTTGTGCTATATAAACCATGAATGAGTAAGGATGATTATTCTGCCCTGACACTGTGACATTTAGCAGTCTGAGCTGACGGATGCTCCTAACAGATGGTAATGACTTTGTTAGCAAATCTAAAGTGTAAGACATGACATGAATTAATGGAGAAGAGTCAATGGTAGTTGTGTCAAGAAACAGAAAGATGTCCTTGATGTAGTACCCAGAGTGCCATCCATAAGGATGTGATTATGCAAAGGTAATAAAATGAGACAAGCAAATCAAAAGAAAATATAAACGACAATAAAATATAGTAGATCAACCTGAATATAGTGAATACGCAATGGAAGCTATTCAGCATTATCATAGGAAGCCAAATATAAAGACAGTTTTATTATCAGCAGCATGTCATTTATGTCATTTTAAAGACCACTCTCAAGAAGAAACAAAAAATAAGGTAAAAAAGCTTTTTTTATTCTAACAAATTTTTTTTTTCATTTTCTGAGCAGTCATTTAGACCAATCATAAGTATTTCTCATGTTAAGAACTACTTTTAGGGATGAGGTATATGTTATTGGTGCATGTTGCCTTCATGACAGAAACCTTTTTCTTTTACGTCCTGAAAGTGACTGAAAATAGTTTGAACTTGTGCACAGTTTGTTAATGCAGATTTGTATTCTTTAATCTATATTACCACGCCTCATATTGTTTTTTTTTTTTTTTAATTTTTGGCTTTGTTAATAGTCTTTGCTTCCTCTTTTATTTTAGGTATCCTTGTCTGTTACCAAAAAAGGAACTAACAACTCTGGTCTGCTTCTAATCCCTCTTTTGTAAAAAAAATCTTCTGTATTGTGTCCTAAAGGCGAGTAAAACTTGTTCTATACCTTCATAAATTTTCTCTTATATTTGCACAAAGGTTAGGGAAGCCTGAGTCTTGATTTTCACCAAGCTTTCTACAAGAAATCTGTCTGCTGACTTTCCTAGTTACTCTAATCCTACCACCCTTTCTATTTGTTATTTCATGATCTGCTTTTTTAACTTTTCTGTTCATTGTTCGTCTTTTGCCATTCTTAAGTCTGTCTGAGTCTTTAGTTACTTGCCATGTTCCATTTGTTTCTTTAGTTATTTGGCATGTTCCATTTGTTTCTTTAGTTATTTGGCATGTTCCATTTGTTTCTTTAGTTACTTGCCATATTCCATTTGTTTCTTTAGTTACTTGCCATGTTCCATTTGTTTCTTTAGTTATTTGGCATGTTCCATTTGTTTCTTTAGTTACTTGCCATGTTCCATTTGTTTCTTTAGTTACTTGCCATGTTCCATTTGTTTCTTTAGTTACTTGCCATGTTCCATTTGTTTCTTTAGTTACTTGCCATGTTCCATTTGTTTCTTTAGTTACTTGCCATGTTCCATTTGTTTCTTTAGTTACTTGGCATGTTCCATTTGTTTCTTTAGTTACTTGGCATGTTCCATTTGTTTCTTTAGTTACTTGCCATGTTCCAATTGTTTCTTTAGTTACTTGCCATGTTCCATTTGTTTCTTTAGTTACTTGCCATGTTTTATTTGTTTCTTTAGTTACTTGCCATGTTCCATTTGTTTCTTTAGTTACTTGCCATGTTCCATTTGTTTCTTTAGTTACTTGGCATGTTCCATTTGATTCTTTAGTTACTTGGCATGTTCCATTTGTTTCTTTAGTTACTTGCCATGTTCCATTTGTTTCTTTAGTTACTTGGCATGTTCCATTTGTTTCTTTAGTTACTTGGCATGTTCCATTTGATTCTTTAGTTACTTGCCATGTTCCATTTGTTTCTTTAGTTACTTGCCATGTTCCATTTGTTTCTTTAGTTACTTGCCATGTTCCATTTGTTTCTTTAGTTACTTGCCATGCTCCATTTGTTTCTTTAGTTACTTGGCATGTTCCATTTGTTTCTTTAGTTACTTGGCATGTTCCATTTGTTTCTTTAGTTACTTGCCATGTTCCATTTGTTTCTTTAGTTACTTGCCATGTTCCATTTGTTTCTTTAGTTACTTGGCATGCTCCATTTGTTTCTTTAGTTACTTGGCATGTTCCACTTGTTTCTTTAGTTGCTTGCCATGTTCCATTTGTTTCTTTAGTTACTTGGCATGTTCCATTTGTTTCTTTAGTTACTTGGCATGTTCCATTTTTTTACAGTTCTATTTCTGCATGTCTTTCCTTCTTCTTCCTGTTACTAGGTGTGCTACTTGGATTTTAATCCTAAAGCATATGGCTCCTTTTCATAGTTCAGTTGTGCATTGCTTATTTCTTACATTAACATTTATCTTAGGTTTTCCACTGAGTTTCTTTTCCAATTATGATTCATTGAACTTGCAGTTTCCATATTTCTGTCTCTGACATAGGGGAAATTCTACCAGCCCAGCTATCTGGGATTTTGTAAATAACTGTATGTCATTTGTGAGTGTGTGTGTGTGTGTGTGTATATATATATATATATATATATATATATATATATATATATATATATATATATATATATATATATATCCACGAAAAACAAAAAGTCCCAAGCACAAGCAAAAAATGTATGAATAAATGTCCCAAGGAGCAAAGGTCTTCACGTACGACCACGGTAAACTCAACCAAATGCGTGGCTGTAGTATTCACAATTCATTCGGTGAACAGAAACAAGAATAGAGCGTTTTGAGTCCAAACAAGAATAAAAATACTTCACTCCAACAGTATGTCCAAACGAACGTTGCAAATATCAGCATACGAAGACTTTATTGTAAGCGCTTTCGCAGGAACCAACCCCGCTTCATCAGACAAATACAAACATTTAAAATACAGTTTAAAATACAGTTTAAAATACCTCCATATCCAATAGGACTCTAACTGCCATCCCATGTGACTTCCACTCTTATTCATCCAAAGATACAAAGTATCCCAGTAATTTAAAGCGGCAGCATTTTTACATGTTTAGTTAAATTACTTCTCTGACGGTCATGTCGTACAATATATATGCAGTTATTCACATAAACATTGTAACCTTGTAGCAGATTTAAAATTCAATGTACTTCTTCATAGAGAATTATAAGCCTAATAGTCAATGATTAATGCAGTTATATAAAGTATTGTAACACTTTAAATAAACCTACTGCAGGCTCACAGATATACTAATGCGACATTCTCCAACAATAGTAGTAACCACTTACTCTTTCAAGCTTCCGGATAATAAAGAGGTTCAGCAGACAGATACACAATGCAACAAACGGAGGCAGTTGCACTAAAAAAACATTATAAAACATAATACTAACCTCGTTATAAGGTGTGTTAATGCATCTACATATGACCAGATATACTAGCAAAGGCATACAAGTTTGTAAAATACATTACAATATAAAATATAATACATATAAAATGATTCTCCTTAGTACAAAGTGTTAGTGTCTCAATGTGTAAGCGTATGTAAATAATTATGTGCCCATGTCCACCGGCTCGATGTAAGCTATTAGTAGACGTAAAAAATAACATATGCTTCTATGTTGTAAAATGAACACTGCACGACACACTTCCATAATGACAATGCAAAAAATGGATATAGTGTGCACCAATAGCGAGCGGGAGAAATATATAAAATGTAAAAATATAAAAATATAAAAATAGCTGATCGGTGCACACATAACTACAGTTCGTGAAACATCCATATCCCATAAAAACATAAAAAATAATCAATATGTAATACCTGCACATATCCAGCACATAAAGCTATGACAAACTACCATATCTATATAAACTGAAACGTAAAGAATCTACAACAAAATGACTCAGTACATGTAAATATAGACATGATGGGTAGTGCTTTATATTATGTGTACACATTCACATGTAACATGCATCATTTTTCATTGTAGCGCTTATTTATTCGTAATACATTACTATGTCTATATTTACATGTACTGAGTCATTTTGTTGTAGATTCTTTACGTTTCAGTTTATATAGATATGGTAGTTTGTCATAGCTTTATGTGCTGGATATGTGCAGGTATTACATATTGATTATTTTTTATGTTTTTATGGGATATGGATGTTTCACGAACTGTAGTTATGTGTGCACCGATCAGCTATTTTTATATTTTTATATTTTTACATTTTATATATTTCTCCCGCTCGCTATTGGTGCACACTATATCCATTTTTTGCATTGTCATTATGGAAGTGTGTCGTGTAGTGTTCATTTTACAACATAGAAGCATATGTTATTTTCTACGTCTACTAATAGCTTACATCAAGCCGGTGGACATAGGCACATAATTATTTACATACGCTTACATATTGAGACACTAACACTTTGTACTAAGGAGAATCATTTTATATGTATTATATTTTATATTGTAATATATTTTACAAACTTGTATGCCTTTGCTAGTATATCTGGTCATATGTAGATGCATTAACACACCTTATAACGAGGTTAGTATTATGTTTTATAATGTTTTTTAGTGCAACTGCCTCCGTTTGTTGCATTGTGTATCTGTCTGCTGAACCTCTTTATTATCCGGAAGCTTGAAAGAGCAAGTGTTTCTACTATTGTTGAAGAATGTCACATTAGTATATCTGTGAGCCTGCAGTAGGTTTATTTAAAGTGTTACAATACTTTATATAACTGCATTAATCATTGACTATTAGGCTTATAATTCTCTATGAAGAAGTACATTGAATTTTAAATCTGCTACAAGGTTACAATGTTTATGTGAATAACTGCATATATATTGTACGACATGACCGTCAGAGAAGTAATTTAACTAAACATGTAAAAATGTAGTGCTTGCTGCCGCTTTAAATTACTGTGATACTTTGTATCTTTGGATGAATGAGTGGAAGTCACATGGGATGGCAGTTAGAGTCCTATTGGATATGGAGGTATTTTAAACTGTATTTTAAACTGTATTTTAAATGTTTGTATTTGTCTGATGAAGCGGGGTTGGTTCCTGCGAAAGCGCTTACAATAAAGTCTTCGTATGCTGATATTTGCAACGTTCGTTTGGACATACTGTTGGAGTGAAGTATTTTTATTCTTGTTTGGACTCAAAACGCTCTATTCTTGTTTCTGTTCACCGAATGAATTGTGAATACTACAGCCACGCATTTGGTTGAGTTTACCGTGGTCGTATATTATACGTGAAGACCTTGGCTCCTTGGGACATTTATCCATATATATATATATATATATATATATACAGAACTGTATGTGATGTACTGAGCTACAATGTATCTACAGTGTACCCTGCTGGAACATAGAATATTAACCTGCAAAACTTAGGAATAGTTGAGGTGAAGTTTCTTCATAGCTGGGCCATAAACAAGAGATGTTATCTCTCAGTTCCAGTTCAGTAGCAGACACAATGTCTAGAACTAGGAGTTTTTTCTATTGTCTTGGAGAAAAGTAATTATTAGGTTTAAAATATAAAAAGTGTTTTATTGCTTTATGACTTCCTAGCAGCTGCACAGTTCTGAGTGATGTGTATTTTTAACACAGAGATGTTAATATTCTGTTTATGGTTTAGCTTGGGAACTGAAGGCAGGTGACAAAAAATGATGTCATCCAAGCTAACCCAGGAGTAATGTTTGATACTGATTTAAGAACTCTCTCAGAGAGAGAGACCGTGCATTATATATTTTATCTTGGACCTGGAAGCATCCACTCATCATTAGCATCTGCACTTGCCTGTCTGTAAGGAAGATTCAGGTCATAGTATCTCTTTTAGATATAGATAGGAATATAATAAAGATTAAATTAGATGTTTTCTGTATTTATTTGAGACTCTCCTGCAATGTTTTAACATATTCCATGTGATTCTGAACTCTGAAGTAGCTGTGTTTGTTTTCTGAGTATTGTCTTGTTCTTTTATTACTTATTATTAAATATATTTAAACCTATCTTTGTGGCTGATATTTATGAGACATATTTAAGTTCTTAGTGTACTTGCATATGTATTTAGTGACACTGTGCAGGCCAATCCTAATAGCCTGGCACTTGGTTAAAACTACCATTTGGATTATTAGTAACATTACACAGTAGAACTGAACACCCTTTGTTAAGGGTCTAGAGTTGCTGATAAAAGTGGTTGGTGGCAGTGATAACTACCTTATAGTCTGGGCAGAAGTAAACCTGTGCCAGTCTTTCTTAGTCAAATCTCAAAGTCTGTGTGTGTGTGTGTGTGTGTGTGTGTGTGTGTGTGTGTGTGTGTGTGTGTGTGAGTGTGTGTGTGTATTGTGTGTCAGCTACTTGTGCAAAGACACAGAGCACTGGTGCTGGAGGTTTTGGCTTGACCACTCAGCTGAGATATTAACCCTATAGCTATGGAAGTGGGGAGTCTTACTGGAGATCTGGAGAAAGAGGGAGAAACTAGTCCCAGACTGACTGTGGTCTATGTATGCTCTTAAGGAAAATTGCACTTTACTATGTGTGTACTTGTAATCCTCCCATTGTGGACATCACTCACTCTTGCTAGTGGTGACGATTGAGGCTGCTTAATTACTGAGCCATTGCAAGGGCATCCCACTGTCTTCCACTTTTCAAGGTTAAAATTTATGGGTTCTGATCTGTCATTAGTTGGGTATGTAATAGTTTGCCACTATACCAATTATTTCCCTTGAACTAAAGAGAAATATAAGTTCAGTTTAGATCTAGGTAGCCTGTCCATCCATAAAACAATGCCAATACTGCTTTTACAGTCAGAGCTGAAGCACTTTGATGCTTCATGTGTGATACTTAACTCTAATAAGCTACTTGTTACATTGTAGCAAGTGGTTTGCTACAGGCTTCATTGTTTCATGAGTAACATTTAACTGCAGCAAGCTGAATTCCCTCTGCCTTCTGTTGCCTTATGTGAGATCTTGAGCAAGTTACCTAAATGGACCTTGGCCTGTGTTGCCCTTAAACAGGTGTGTCTAGTGGATGCACCTGGTTAACAAATGGGTGTCATTATTAACTAGCTTTACCTCACATTTTGGAGAAACTACTGTACAGTTTTATTTCAATAATGGTCAATATTCCAAAGTCTTTGGCAATTTAGAATGTTAAAGCACAGAAATCTATCTTGCTCATAGGTTAGTACTAGGCTAACGGCCCTTATGGGCCATTTTAAGCCTAGCCAATTTCCCCATGTCAGAATTAAGCCCTGCACTTTCTGTTTTTAAGGTAAACACCTTAACCATTATGCCAACCTCCCACCCCTCATGTATGGGCAGGGAAAATGGGCAAGATTGCTAGATTAACAAACAGCCCAATGCCCTTTGTCAATCAAGCATAGTAACTTCAGAGTCAAAATAAATTATTATAGTACCAGTGTGATGCTTCTATGGAAAAGTGTGTCTCATTAATGGCTACAGACATTTGCAGCAGCGTTTCCATGAAAATATGTGTTCCACTGCTGTAATTTCTATACCCATATTTATGTTTGTACCACCTTCTCCATAAAGGAATGGAACACACAATGTGTAAAAGCAAGTGCAGGCGCACAGATGTACAAAATGTCATGGGATGTTTAGTTTTGGTGGTAATTCTTCCTTCTGTCTAGACATATTAAAAACAGCTCTACCTCAGTGACCACACTTACTGCTGCAATGACTACAAACCGCTCTGCAAACACGAACACTCAAAAATGCATAAATGCAATTGTAGAGACTGGTTTTACATTCACTGACTTTTCATCAGCCCTTAAAGATTACTTTGACCACAGTGGAATGTCTACACCATGGCACGCTGTAAATTCTACAAAAAGCCTGCCTCCCGGGTGTTGGAGCTTTTTGTGGATGTAGTTTCAGGAGCACTAGGTTCCTGTTATCAAACTCATCCACCTTATTCTGCACTGGATTATTGAACATCACTGAACCAGACAGCCCATCTATTTGTCTTGTTCACTAATGCAAATAAAATATAACTTTAATGTTTGATAATCTTTCTTTTTGGCATCTTCTTTTACCGTTTACATTTTATGGTACATGATATAACATCAGTCTTTAAGATAGTGACAACAACTTGTCTTCTGTTATAATACCGATAGCAGCCAGGGTGTTGCTGACTTCACAGATATTAAATCCAGGGTATCACTTTAGACTGTGCATCCTAGCATCCCAGTCTGTCATAATCTTCACAAACAAAATCTGAGTCTACTACAAGTCCAGTTCTGTAAACTTCAAGTGCATTTCCTGTCATCACATACTCTTGCACCATATTATAGTTCAACGTTTATTTTATATCTCGCCACTTCATAATTGCTGTTTTGGCAATTTCTGTAGAAGCTTCTTTTTGTTTACTATAAAACTGTCTTCTGTTAATAACTACTCATATCCATATCTAGGTACTGGTTTTGAATTCATTCATCCCATCCTGTGTTTGACACCTTTTCCTATTGCATGCAAGCAAAATGCCCTGTTTGCCAGGTGCATTTATCTTTTTAGTTTTTAAGTTAACTATGGAAGTAGATATTTGCATTGAAGACATCCATCCCCCTAACTAGATGTAAGGAGAAAGTGGTTTCCCTTCCTGTCATTTTGTAACCTCTCTGTGAATACTGTGCACTCTACCTTACATCCTGTAAGCCTTTGTTACTGAAATGCACAAATTAAGTGTCAATCTAGCAGTTGGCTTAGAGGTTTAAGGAGCTGTTGGACAGCTGTTTCCTAAGGTCCACATGTGTAAGGCTTGATTCTGCCAGCTACCATTTCTTACCTGTGACTTTCTACAAGTCACTTACGTCGGCTAAGTATGAAAAAAGCTCTCTGGAGGTCAGTGCTCCACCCTGGAAAACAAATAAAATAAGCATTAAAAAGTAGATGCTCTGAAAATCTATTGCACAGCCAGCCCTCACCTAGAGGTTTTCATGAATGTTTCTGTGTTCCTCAATGCTACCTTGTTGAGAATGTAGAGAAGTGTTTTCAGCCTGTTTCTTTTATGCATGTGGTTATTTACATCACATTTTGATGCCCGATGCAAATATCTTACATGAATAGTTCCAAGTGATCTTATGCAGAAAATATCTTACACTATACCATGTTTACAAGATCCCATTAGTGTAACTGGTGTACAAATGAAGTCAGTTAGCACAACTGTCTGTGAACTGCAGACCATGGACAATATCATACTCAGATATGCTGTTTCTAATCGTGCTTACCACAGTGACCTGTAAGCATGTGACTTGTACACTTGTGCATTTGGCATGCGTACATCCTGCAGCATAATTGCATGGTCAGGTTAAAATACTTCACTGCATTGTGTCACACATGATACACAAGCATGCACAAGTGTGCACAGGGATACTGTTTGCTCATTCAGCATTCTGAGTTACTGACTATGGCTACTCGTGGCAGTGGAGAATGCAGGACTTTAGTGTGGTATGCCACAAAAAAACAGATTAAGTTCTGTTCTTCCTGCACAAGAATGTCAGAGAACATCTGGTATGCAATTATGATGAGCCATTGAGGAATGTGGATTCCAAATGTTATTTTGCTGGATTAGTGAATGATGCTATTGACATCATCCATGCTGGTGAAGAATGCTGGCATAGTTACAGTAACCCAAAATGACACGACACTGACCTGCTTCATCAGTGGGAGGCAAAGGTTCAGGGGAAGGAGTCTGAAATGTACTGTAAGTATATTTTCAGTACATTGCCTTATACTATCCTAACTGTAATACAAGAAAGCATAAAATTTGTTTTCCAGCAGTAGAGGTGCAACTGATTATGCTTATTTGCGCCAGTGATGGAGTTTGTATGACATCTGTACCCACAGCTATAGCTAGCTCATCGAGTGCCCATTACAGATTGGCAGTCTGCCACTCCTGCTCCTCAAATGCTAAAGTGAAAGAAAGAAAGAAAGAAAGAAAGAAAGAAAGAAAGAAAGAAAGAAAGAATAAATAAATACAAATAAGTTCCACAGTCTGTCCAGTCTGTCTTGTGTACTCTTAGATTTCAGGACCAGCCAGCAAAAAAAAAAAAAAAAAAAAAACAGAATTTCTGCTTTTAAAATTATGGAAAGTGACTTGCTACATCTTATACCTTACATGAAGCTCTGAAGCACTTCAGTCCTGCAGAATATCGATACTGAAATTAATTTATGTATCATTATATATTGGTTCTACACTAATCATCTTGGTATCCTTCATTCGTGCCCCTAACACCTTGCACTCTAGGCTGCCTACTTTGCCCCACACTAGCTATGCTACTGTCTGCACTAGTCCACTGTAACTCTATGACTGTCTTTGTAGCATATGTGTGTGTAATCATTTAAATCATCCACTAAACCAACACCAAGATTAGAACTGCAAAAAACACAAAATATCAAGCAACATTTCATTCTGTTTCTCCATCCTGTCATATATTCTATCAACATTAATTATAACATACAGAGGTGCTCGAATAGGTTCATAGGTAGGTACTAGGCTATCTGCCCGAGAGCATTTGTAAACCTAGCCAGAGTGTGTTGGCTTTCGCCACCCCATTGATTAATTAACTGATCCTCTGTCAAGCAGAGCCAAAGAAGTGATCCCAGGGGTATATTTTCTGTTACCTATCCACTCGTCAAGGTTTCTCTTGAAGAGTGTTAGTGAGGGGCTCTGTCTGATGTAATATGGAATTTTGTTCCAAAGCATGAGGAATCTCTGTGACAGGACTCTATCCCTCCAGTATGTCCTATTTATTGTTGTGGTGAGGTTTAGCTCACTAGAGCATGTGGCTCGCTGCGACTTGGATTTCTTTAGATGGAACATGTCCATCAATTTTGAGTTGGACATGGCTTTGTAAGTCAGGCAGAGATCACCTCTGAGTAAGCGATATGCCACTGAGTACAGCTGGAGTTTTTTCAGTTGAGCTGCATAGGACATATGTTTGAAGCCAGTAATCCTATTGGTGAGGTACTTTTTTTGGTCTTTCCAGCTGTTGGAAGTGTCTTGTGAGGTACATCCCAAATGGGACATTGTACTCTATGATGGGTCTGATGAGTGATGAGTAGAGGGGCACTATAACCTCTTTATTTCTAGATGTGAACCCTTTAGTAACTAGATGGGCCACATAGAAGGATTTTCTAACTACTTTAGCAATATGATTGTCAAAGGAGAGATTACTATCTACCTGGGTCCCCAGATCTCTTATTACCTCTTCTGTATTAAGGGGGCTGCCACCTATGTGGTAATTCATGGCTGTTTTGCTATTCCCAAACAGGATGACTATGCATTTTTTGGCATTTAGATTTAGGCCATGACTTTGACACCAGATGTCCATCTCAGTAAGGCCCTTTTGGAGGATGTCTGTGTCAGCCGGAGAGTCAATTATGGCTCACAGTTTGCAGTCATCGCCAAACTTGGTTAGCCATAGTCCTCCTGTGTTTGCCTGTACTTCTGAGAAGTATATTCCAAACAGTAGGGGTCCCAGGACTGAGCCTTGTGGGACACCACTTGTGACTGGTTTAGAGACGGACCTGGAGCACGCTATTCTTACTGTGTGAGTTCTGTCTGTAAGCCAGTTGGCAACCCATCTCGTGAAATAAGGGTTTATGTTCAGACTGGTGAGTTTTTCTGCATTACCTGAATGGGGAATGGTGTTGAAAGCCTTGGCGAGGTCAAGGTAGACTGTGTGAACCACCTTTCCCTTGTCTATGGCCTTGGTGTCTGTCTCGAATAAGTCAACCAGGTTTAGTAGGCATGATCTGCCCTTAACAAAGCTGAACTGCGTTGGGTCAAGTGTTTGGAGGTTCCCAATGTCTTTGTTAATGAGTTCCATGATGATGCACTCCATAGCCTTGCAGACCAGGCTAGTCAGGCTTATGGGGCAATAGTTACCAGGGTCAGTTGTGGCCCCTCCTTTATGGAGAGGAATAACCATTGCTGTGTGCCATTCTATGGGCATGTAGTCTGTGTGGAGGCTGAGGTTGAACAGTGTGTTTAGGTGGGGGGTTAGTTCATTCTGTAGTTCGTGCAAGATACAGCTTGGGACACCATCTGGTCCCATTGACGCTGTGTTTTCGGCTTTTGAAAGGGCTGTTTTCACCTGTGCATCTGTGATTTTTGGGACACTACACTTTTCCGGTATTGTTGTGGGCCCTTTTGCAGGTGAGAGGGAGGGGTGACGTTTGCACTGAATCTATTTGCCAGGATGTTGGCAATATCAGTAGGTTCAGTATATTTTGTGCTATTTTGCTCCAGTTCAGTGCATATCTGCGAGTTGCCACTTAGATTCTTAACATAACTAAAGAAGGCTTTGTGGTTATCTTTTGAATCCTTGGCTATTTTTCTTTTGAAGTTAGCCTTGGATTATTTCATGAGGGACCTTAGTTTCTTACTGATACTGATCAGGGATGTCTTTCTTTCTTCGGATTTGCTTTTTTTCTGAACTAGTTTCCTCCTTCTACTGTATAGCCTGTTTATTGCAGGGGTCCACCAAACTGGTTTCCTTCTCTTAGAGGAGTGAGTCTTGGTTTTGCTAGGGATGGCATGATCCATGCATCCTTGTAGCTGATAATAGAGTGCAAATTGATCATCTTATCTTCATATTATGGCATAATTCTTGGTGAGGGTAAGATGCTACTCAAAGTCAGGGTCATACCAGCCTGGGCTACATGCTCAGAGAGCTCCTCTATGTCTCTTTTCATGTAGTCCAGGGAGATATGTCTCAGGTCATTCACACCAGCATGGACAATGACTGAGTCATATCTGTACTTGCCTTTGAGTGACCTGAGTGCTTGTGTTATGTGGCAGATCCAAGCGCCAGATAGACAGCTCACCGTGACCTTCTCCTTGTTCAGCCTGGTGAGCGGGACGTCAGTGTGCCTGATAATAGAGTCACCTATTACAAGTGTATCCAGTGTGTTGTTTAGCCTTAAGGGCTGTGACTGTTCGGCACACTGGCTTTGTGAGCTATGTGTTGCACGTGTTTTGTTTTGGGGTAGCGGTTGCTTGGGTGTCTGCTTTGGAGGTCTCTGCTGCTTAGGCAGATTTTTATTTAGAGCCTCCGAGTATGTTTTTGTGTGTTTATGTGTTTGGTTTGCTGTCGTGGTAGGTCTATGTGAGACTGGAATTGTAGTGAGTGTGGTTTCCTTCTCCTCCTGACTGGTTACACCAGTACTGAGTTGAGAGAGCTTACCCTCCAGTTTGGCTATATGGTTGCATCTCTCACATGTGTTGGAATTTGTTGGGAAGAGGAAAAGGTTGTCTGTGTAAATGAGGCAGTTGTAACATTGCCTCAAGATTTCCAGATTCACCAGCTGGACTGGAGAGGAGATTAACAACTGACCTTTGGACATGCTAGAATAGTATTGGGAATTCCTTTATACTTGAAAAAAAGGGCCAATGGGGAGCAAAGTACTCAAGGGGAGCTTGTGAGGGTGTAGTGCTTTTAATTTTTTAGTGCTGATTTATATAATTGCTTTAATGAGCAAGTGCAAAGCTTTAGAGTGGGAATAGGGTGATTATTATGATAACTAGATCAATTCTAAGGGAAAAAGTGAAGAGTAGACTTTGTGGAGCCGAGAATCGTTTAAACCCAATTAAGCGGCGCTGCCCGATGCTGCGCTATACTCAAAATTGCGCAAAGCCACGTTAAAGCGGATTTTATACAGGGGGACTTGAAAGAGCTAGAAATTGGCCCAAAATGGCCAATAGACTACCAGATTCTTGTGCTGGGAACACTCCTCCAGGGATAGATAGGCTGTTCCAAGCTCCCCACTTCCACTGGTGAACAAAGAAGCCTCCCTTTATCCAAGAAAGGAAATGGGCAACACAGGAACTTTCCAAAATTCCAGAATACAGCAAAGCCTGTATTTGGACTACTCTAGGTCAGGAAAGATGGGAAACAAGGATATATTTTTTTCTTTTTTCTTTTTTGCAACAAACAGCAGAAAAATGCAATAAATATGTAACACAGGCTAGCGCACTTGAGTGTGTAGCCTCAACAGGTAAATGCAACAAACAGGGCAAACTTTAAAAGTGCAGGTGCAAAAACAACTTTAAACAGCTTAAAACAGTTCAAGAAACAGAAATACTTGCAGTTTAGCTAGATCGGACAGTTGCCCAGGTAGTAGCAGGAAAAAAAACACTTTTATTGGGTTAGCAGTCACTCTTTTAGCCTCTCTGCTGCTAGCACCACTCTGCAGGACCACGAGGAGCTTGGCCGAGTAGTAACAAGTGCACAAACCACGCCAAAGTGGGTTTTATACAGGGGGACTTGAAAGAGCTAGAAATTTGCCCAAAATGGCCAATAGACTACCAGATTCTTGTGCTGGGAACACTCCTCCAGGGACAGATAGGCTGCTCTAAGCTCCCCACTGCCACTGGTGAACAAAGAAGCCTCCCTTTATCCAAGAAAGGAAATGGGCAACACAGGAACTTTCCAAAAGTCTAGAATACAGCGAAGCCTGTATTTGGACTACTCTAGGTCAGGAAAGATGGGAAACAAGGATTTTTTTTATTTATTTATTTTTTTGCAACAAACAACACAAAAATGCAATAAATATGTAACACAGGCTAGCGCACTTGAGTGTGTAGCCTCAACAGGTAAATGCAACAAACAGGACAAACTTTAAATTACAAACGCAAAAGCATGCTAAAGCTGGCTTTAAAGCAGGGGGTTAGAAAGAGATAGGAAATGGCCCAAAACAGCCAATAAGCTACAGGTCTCTGGGCTGGAACCACTCCTCAAGGGACAGATAGGCTGCTCAGAGCTCCCCACTCTCACTGGTGAACAAAGAAGCTTTCTCCTATCCAAATAAGGATATGGGCAACACAGGAACTATGACACAGCCCAGCGATCAGCAATGCCTGAAGACTGGACTATTCTAGTTCAGTAAAGGTGGGAAACAAGGATTTTTTTTTTTTTTTTTTACAGAGTAACAGAAATTAGGTACAGAAACACAGTAAATGCTTTAATTCGGCTAGCGCACATAAGTGTGTAGCCTACCAGGTAAACTAAGCAAAACAAACTTTAAAAGTTATGTGGTGGATCCTGGCACCCGACAAGCAGCTTACAGTGACCTTCTCCTTGTTCAGTCTGGTGAGCAGGACGTCAGTGTGCCGGACAATAGAGTCCCCTATAACAAGTGCATTTGGTGTGTTGTTTGGCCTTAAGGGCTGTGGTTGTGAGGCACACTGATTTTCTGAGATATGTGATTCATGGGTATTGTTGAGGGGTGGTTGTTGCTTGGATATCTGCTTAGGAGGTTTTTGCTGTTTAGGCAGATTTTTATTTAGAGCCTCCGAGTATGTTTTTGTGTGTTTATGTGTTGGGTATGCAGATGCAATAGGTCTGTGTGAGACTGGATTTGTGGTGTGGGTGGTTACCTTTTCCTCCTGACTGACTGTACCAGTCTTGGGTTGAGAGAGCTCTGCCTCCAGTTTGGCTGTGTAACTGCATCTCTCACATGTATTAGAGTTTGTTGGAAGGAGGAGAGGGTTGTCTGTGTACATAAGGCAATTGTAACATTGCCTCAAAATTCCCAGATTCACCAGCTGGACTGGAGAGTAACCTTGAAACTGACCCTTGGACATACCAGATTAGTATAGGGAACTGTTTTTTCACTGATCAGATTAGGGAAGGAACTGATTTTTCACTTGATCAGGAAGGACAAATCGGGAGCCTAATACTTATGAGAAGTCAAGGAGGGTGTAGTGCTTTAGTTAGTTAGTGTTTCCTTATAAGAGCTGAGCAAGTGCAGGGCTTTAGAAAGAGAACAGAGTGATTTCTTTGAGAGTTTGAACAGTTCTAAGGGAAAAATTGAAGAGCAGACTTTGCGGAGCCTGGAATAATTTAAACCTGTTTAGGCGGCACTGCCCGATGCTGCTTAGTGCGCAAAACCGTGCAAAAAGAGAGTTGTAGGGTTTTAAGAGAGAGCGATCAAGGAGTTAGGATTGACCCAAAATGGCCAATAAAACTACCGCTTCTAGGCAGTAACCACTCCTCCAGGGACAGGCAGGCTGTTCAGTGTTAATCACTCCCTCTGGTGAACACAGAGACTTCCCTTTAGCCCAAGCAAGCACTGTATCAAGCTTGCATCAGTTTAAGGTTTTCTAGTGCTATCCAGTAGCTTAGTTACAGGAAAGATGGGAAACAAGCGCAGATGTGGTCTTTTAAACCAGAAAGTTGAAAGAGATGGACAAACTGTCCAAATGGTCAATAAAATACAATTTCTGGGCCAAGAACCTCTCCTCTCGTGGTAGACAGGCTACCTAGTACTTACCACTCCCACTGATAAGCTAGAAGGCTTCCCTCCAACACAGAAAGGCTTGGGGGGGCTCAAAAGCTTGCAAAGAGTCCTGGATACAGAACATCTGTACCTGGACTAGACTAGTTACAGGAAAGGCAGGGAACAAGTATAAATGTAAGTTTTTAAGCCAGTAAGTTGAAAGATATGGGAAACTGCCCAAACGGCCAAATAAGCTACAATTTCTGGGCCAAAACTCACTCTTCCTGTGGAGGATAGGCTACCTAGTGCTTACCACTTCCACTGATAAGCTAGAAGGCTTCCCTCCAACACAGAAAGGCTTTGGGGGGGGGAGTCAGAAGCTTACTAACAATCCTGATACAGCAACTCTGTAAATGGACTAGGCTAGTTATAGGGAAGGTGGGAAACAGGCACAAGTGCGACTTTCAAACTAGAAAGTTGAAAGAGATGGCAACAAACTGCTCAAAATCCAGTAGCTACAATTTCTGGGCTAGTGACCACTCCTCTTGAGGTAGATAGGCTACCTGATGCTTACCACTCCCACTGATAAGCTAGAAGGCTTCCCTCCAACACGGAAAGGCTTGGGGGGCTCAGAAGCTTACAAAGAGTCCAGGATACAACAAATCTGTACCTGGACTATACCTGGACTAGACTAGTAACAGGAAAGGCAGGAAACAAGTGCAAACACAGGCTTTTAAATCAGATGGTTGAAAGAGATGGAAAAGCTTGCCAAACGGCCAATGAACTATAATTTCTGGGCCAGAAAGCACTCTGCCTGTGATAGATAGGTACCTAGTGCTTACCACTCCCACCGATAAGCTAGAAGGCTTCCCTCCAACACAGAAAGGCGTGCAGGGCTCAGAAGCTTACCAACAGTCCTGGGTACAGCAACTCTGTATCTGAACAAGGCTAGTAACAGGAAAGATGGGAAACAAGCGCAAGTGCTGCTTTTAAACCAGAATGTTGGAAGAGATGGAAAAAAACTGCCCAAATGGCCAATAGGTGTACAATTTCTGGGCCAGGAACCACTCCTCTTGTGGTAGATAGGCTACCTAATGGTTACCACTCCCACTGATAAGCTAGGAGGCTTTCCTCCAACACAGAAAGGCTTGGGGGGCTCAAAAGCTTACAAAGAGTCCTGGATACAGCAAATCTGTACCTGGAATAGACTAGTTACAGGAAACACAGGGAAAAAGTATAAACATAAGTTTTTAAGCCAGCAAATTGAAAGATATGGAAAACTGCCCAAACTGCCAAATAAACTACAATTTCTGGGCTAAAACTAACATTTCCCATGGAGGATAGACTACCTAGTGCTTAACACTTCCACTGATAAGCTAGAAGGCTTCCCTCCAACACAGAAAGGCTTGAGGGGCTCAGAAGCTTACTAACAATCCTGGATACAGCAACTCTGTAACCAGACTAGGCTAGTTATAGGAAAGGCGGGAAACAGGCACAAGTGCAGCTTTCAAACCAGAAATTTGAAAGAGATGGCAAAAAACTGCTCAAACAGCCAATAGCTACAATGTCTGGGCCAGGGACCACACCTCTTGAGGTAGATAGGCTACCTGATGCTTACCACTCCCACTGATAAGCTAGAAGACTTCCCTCCAACATGGAAAGGCTTGGGGGGCTCAGAAGCTTACAAAGAGTCCTGGATACAGCAAATCTGTACCTGGACTATACCTGGACTAGACTAGTAACAGGAAAGGCAGGAAACAAGCAAAAACACAGGCTTATAAATCAGAAGGTTGAAAGAGATGAAAAAGCTTCCCAAACGGTCAATAAACTATAATGTCTGGGCCAGAAACCACTCCTCCTGTGGTAGATAGGTTACCAAGTGCTTACCACTCCCACTGATAAGCTAGAAGGCTTCTCTCCAACACAGAAGGGCTTGGTGGGGGGCTCAGAAGCTTACCAACAGTCCTGGATACAGCAGATCTGTACCTGGACTACACTAGTTATAGGAAAGGCAGGGACCAAACGCAAAACGGGCTTTTAACCAGAAAGTAGAAAGAGATGGAAAAACTGCCCAAACAGCCAATGAACTACAATTTCAGGACCAAAACACACTCTTCCCATGGTAGATAGGCTACCTAGTGCTTACCACTCCCACTGATAAGCTAGAAGGCTTTCCTCCAACACAGAAAGGCTGGGGGGGGCTCAGAAACTTACCTGCAGTCCTGGATACAGCAAGTCTGTATTTGGACTTGACTAGTTACAGGAAAGGCAGGAAACAAGCTTAGATTTTTTTTTTTTACAGAAAAGCAGCTAAAACAGCAGTAAATACAATTCGAATTGTAGTGCAGGCCAGCACATCCGAGTGTGTAGCAACACTACAGCAAATACAGTTCAAATAAATGCAATTAAATTAACAAATGACTAAAAAACAAGTGTAGAAGGCAGTAGATTAGAAGGCTAATAACAAGCAGTAATAAGTGCAGAGTAAGAGCGACTGAACAGATAACAGCACGCAGAAGAGCAAGTAAGACAGTTACAGTAAGAGCAGCTGAATAAAATATATATATTTTATTTATTTATTTATTATTTTTTATTTGAGGGAGGGAAAAAAGCAGGATTAAGAGGCTACAGGGGCTGTCCTTCCCAAATGCCCTCTTTGTACACAGTAGGAGTGCCTGAAATCCGAATATGATCTCACTGTACTCAGTTGAGTGAGCAAATGAGATGGGCCCAGAAGGAGTATCCAAATACAAATCTACAAGAGGGGTGTGCAATTTCAAAGCCACCAACATTAACACCAAAACAAGAACAGGGAGGGTGGGTGAGGAATTAATTGTAGAGAGACAGCCACGACTTCATTTGAGTTAATATTCAGTGATAAACACAAATAAATAAATTAAATACAGCACTACATGCAAAAGGGCCGATAAAAGTGTACTTAAATTCACTTATACGTCCAGCTGATTTCAGGCAGATGTTAGCTGGCCAAATCTCTGATATTAAGCAGAGATAACTCAAAATGTACCACTTATATAAGGCAAGACAAGATGTCAGTGATGAGTTGAAACTACCCCCCCCCACACTGCTATCAATGACTACACAGAAATTCTAAAAAGTACTCTGTAGAGAGACAGCCACTACTTCAGTTGAGTTAATATTCAGTGAAAAACACAAATAAATAAATTAAATACAGCATTAAATGCAAAAGGGCTGATAAAAGTGTACTTAAATTCACTTATACATCCAGCTGATTTCAGACAGATGTTAGCTGGCCAAATCTCTGATATTAAGCAGAGATAACTCAAAATGTACCACTTATATAAGGCAAGACAGAATGTCAGTGATGAGGTGAAACTACCCCCACTGCTATCAATGGCTGCACAGAAATTCTAACAAGTACTCTGTAGAGAGACAGGCACAACTTCAGTTGAGTTAATATTCAGTAAAAAACACAAATAAATAAATAAAATACAGTACTATATGCAAAAGAGCAGATACAAGTGTACTTAAATTCACTTATACGTCCAGCTGATTTCAGGTAGACGTTAGCTGTCCAAAGCTTTGATATTAAGTAGAGATAACTCAAAATGTACCACTTATATAATGCAAGACAGGATGTCAGTGATGATCTGAGACTACCCCCCACTGTTATTAATGGCTACACAGAAATTCTAAAAAGTACTCTGTAGAGAGACAGCCACAACTTCAGTTGAGTTAATATTCAGTAAAAAACACAAATAAATAAATTGACTACAGTACTATATGCAAAAGAGAAGATAAAAGTGTACTTAAATTCACTTATACGTCCAGCTGATTTCAGGTAGATGTTAGCCGGCCAAAGCTCGAATAGACAGAAAAAATTATTCATACCTTCCATTTACTGTGATATATATGGAGAATATATTGTTCATGTTTTTTTTTTTCAGACTTTTAAATCTCACTTTTCACTCTGGTGAATAGTAACAATGTTACACTGAGATATAGCTTTCACAATAAAAGGGTTTAGGAACTATATAAATCAATAGCATACTGCCATCTGGTGGCTGCAATAAAACCTGTTCTCGGACATACTGACCGAATTACAGTGAATGCATTACAGCCACACCTCTCAACTATACAGATTTTCACAGATGAACAGATTTCTGCCTCATATTTTTGGTCTATTTTCCTAAAATTGTGGTTTTCTGGCAAATTAGTGGCAAATCATTAAAAATAATGAAAGACATTTGAGTTTCAGACTTCATAACATTCAGAAAATACATGTTAATGTAAAACCTATTATTGTATCAACTTTCTAAGTTTGTAAGAGCAATATTTAAAACTTGTCCCTATTTTTGGGCCTTTTTATTTATGACTTTGTTGGGTTTCTTGCTCTAAGAGGTTGAAAGGTATGATTACCGCTAAATTTACAAATTCATTTCCTAAATGTCACACTGTAAGAAAACATTTGTATTTTCCAAAAGATATCTGCAATGCTCAATAAAATACATCAGCCACTATTCAGTAGACATAAATTATTTTAATCAGCAGTAGCTGTCTGGCATTACTACTGAGATTTGCAGTAAGACTGAGAGCTTTTAGTTCCTATAGTACAGGGTTTGATTTCCTCAGCCTGCATTTTCCAACTGTGTGACCTACAGAAAGTCGCTTACCCAAGCATTGTTCCTGCCTCACCTCTGAAAAGGGACTGTGTCCAGTGTGCCTACCTGGTTATCAAATACGTATTATTAAGATAGATGCTTCTGGGCTTGCACAGTATCTTCTCCACATGTTTCAAATGACATTATAGATGTATGTTTCTGTTATTCTGAAACGCTGCGTCTCCTTCTTCCGTTTTCATACTTTACAGCTGATGATTCTTTTTATTTTCGTGTTTTCACCCCTATGATCATATGATTTTTTTAAACCTGGGAAATTTTCCTACCAGACCCACATTCCTGGTACTAGGTAACACGGGTTCAAGGGCTGCTTTATTCATGTGTAACATTAACTAATTCAGAATTAGAAATTAAAATTCATACTGTCTGTTACAGGTATATACAACTCCTGCGGTTCCCTGAACTTGGCCGTAACCTGCCCCAAGAGTATCAGATTTAATAATCATCATTTAAAATTGTTGTATGTACATGCAGCTGTCAGGATTATAGTCTGATCATGTTAGTACAATTACCTTACAATTACTACTCTGTGTCCTTCTGGTGGGGTTTGGGCCTTTACTCATCTGTGCGAACCAGCAAAACTGTTTGTTGGTAGTGGAGATCCTGATGAGGCTGGAAACATATGTTTAAGTGTTTTATTGTACTTCTGAACTCACAGTTTTCTTTCAAGCATACTGCACATCTAATGAGTTCTCATCTGTATAGTCACTAGCACACCTGGATTCATTTTCCATTCAAGTTTTCTGCTAATATTTTATTTTTTCAGATCAATGTACCAACTACACTGATCAACACCCGGCCCTTCCATTCTACATGTTTTCACTGGTGCTTGGATGTTCTCTTGACATTTGATTTGTTTTCTAAAGTTCATCATGTATATTTCACTCTTACTCCTTTTCTTATTAATCATTCTGGTCATTAATCTAATCATTTATGTGTTACCAGTGGTGTCATTCTAGGAGGAACCAGTATCTGTCTGCCTAGGACAACATGGTCGACAGACCACGGTGCTTTGCCAGAGATGGCCTGCACCTGTCGCCCCTGGGATTCTGGATACTGGCTAAGGCTCTTGCCGCCCCTATAGTGCCTTTTTTAGGCAAGGTTCAAATGACAAATTCACCGCCGTAACAGGAACAGGCAAGCAAAAACTGAGGGCAATGCTACTCAATGCTAGAAGTCTAAATCTCAAAATGCACTCACTCGAGGCACTCCTTAAAATGGATCGATATCTGTGCAGTGACTGAGACCTAGTTCCAGGCTCTAGAGAGCATCCCTGCATTACCGGGCTATAACTCATACCACACTTTTCGGCCATGTAACCTGGACTGGAACACCAAAGGTGGACGTGTGTCCATATTCATTAAGGATATCCACACCTCCAAGCTAGTTGCTCAGCATAATGCATCCGAGGTTATCCAAGTGCAACTAACTCTGGGCAAAACTGCAATCCAAATTGTAGCTTGCTACAGATCCCCCACCATGCCCCAGGATTCCCACTCCTCTTTTCTTGATGTACTGGAAAATATTAGGGTTCAATCAAACACCCTAATAATGGCCGACATCAACTACCCCACCATTAACTGGGAAAACTACTCGTGTACCAACTCCTTAGCTCAACGCTTTCTGGAATTCATAAACTCCAGTGCCCTAGATCAACATATCCACACCCCCACCAGGGGCAACAATATCCTAAATCTAGTCATTACTAACATGAGTGACCAGTGTTCCACACCTGAAGTCAACTCCTCGTTGGTCCGATCCGACCATAAGCTAATCACCATTGATATCCACATCCCGCCCCCACCCCCATTAAGGAAACCACAGTAAAAAAATTCTCCAAAGCCAACTTCATGTTTCTTAAGAAAGAAGTGGTGAACTTCATGACACCCACGCAGATGGACAATAAAGTTACAACTGCTGAATCCTATACAAATTCACTCTATAAGCACTTACACAAGTGCAGGGATCATGCTATCCCAAACAGAACCAAGATGCTAACCTCTAAAAAAAGGAAGCCAATAGGGTGGTCCCCTGCCATAAGCAAATGGTACAACAGAAGGAAGAAACTGTTGCAAAAGAGAGTAAAATCCCATGAGTGCAGGAGCTTCCTGGTCAGCCTCAGTAAGAAGCTGAGATCCCTTATAAGATCCTCGAAAACTAGCTACAAAAACGAAATTGCCACTAATTCCAAGGACAGCCACAAAGCATTCTATTGCTATGTCAGGAATCCCGATGGCAACACCCAGATCTGCTCTGAGTTACAGCACAAAGACATGAAAATTACAGAACCAACTGATATTGCCAACATCCTGGCAGACAGGTTCAGTGCTAACTTTACCCCCCTCTCATCCCCTAAAGGGGCCATATCTATACAGAAAGAATGCAGAGTCCCTGTAATCACAACTACGCAGGTAAAAGCTGCACTCTCTGAAATCAAAAACACAGCATCCATGGGACCGGACAACATCCCAGGCTGCGTTTTACACGAACTTCAGAACAAACTAGCTCCCCACTTAAGCACCATGTTCAATAATAGCCTCACATCAGGCTTTGTGTCCACTGAATGGTGCACAGCACAGCAACAGTTATCCCACTGTATAAAGGGGCAGCCACCACTGATCCTGGTAACTATTGACCTATTAGCCTGACGAGCCTGGTCTGCAAGGCCATGGAATGTATCATCATGGAACTCATAAACAAAGACCTTGGTAACCTCCAAACTCTGGATCCCACCCAGTTCGGGTTTGTGGAAGGCAGATCATGCCTCCTGAACCTGACAGACTTCTTTGAGGCAGTCACCAAAGCCATAGACAAGGACAAGGTGGTTCACATAGCATATCTTGACCTCACCAAGGTTTCTGACACCATCCCCCATTCTGGAATTATAGCTAAACTCACTAAACTAGGTATAAATCCCTACGTCACAAGATGGGTTGCCAACTGGCTCACTGACAGAACCCACACTGTAAAAGTTGCAGACTCCAAATCTGACCTCAAAGCAGTGACAAGTGGAGTACCACAGGGTTCCATCCTGGGACCTCTCCTGTTTGGTATCTACTTCTCTGAAGTACAGGCTAACACAAAAGACCTCTGGCTAACGAAGTTTGCAGATGACTGCAAACTATGTGACATAGTCAAGTCCCCAAATGATGTGGAAATCCTACAGAAGGGCCTCACTGAGACAGATGCCTGGTGTCAGAGCCATGGCCTCAAGCTCAGTGCCAAAAAGTGCAATGTCATCTCCTTTGGTAAAAACTCTGTATTATCAGTTATGTTTGCACCTTCCATCTTCCTGTTAAAAACTCTGTACCCATGAACTACCACATAGGCAGGAGTCTACTTAAAACTGAATGCGTGATAAGAGACCTTGGGACCCAGATGGACAGTAATCTCTCCTTTGATAGTCACATCGCCACAGTAGTCAGGAAGTCCTTCTAAGTGGCACACCTCATCATAAAAGGGTTCTCATCCAGGAGAAAAGAGGTCAGTGTTCCCCTCTACTTGACACTCATTAGACCCACTATAGAGTACAACGCCCCTTTTGGAATGTACCTCACAAGACATCTGCAGCAGCTGGAAAGGCCACAGAAGTACCTCACAAAGAGGATTACTGGCCTCAAACAAATACCCTACACTGACCGCCTCAAAAAACTCCAGCTTTACTCTGTAGCATATCGCCTACTCTGAGGTGATCTCTGCCTAACATATAAAGCTATGTCAAACTCAGAGCTGTTGGACATGCTACACCTAAAGAAATCCAAATCCCTCTGAGCATCACGCTCTAGGGACTTAAACCTTGTCACCACAATAAACAGGACATACTGGAGGGATATATTCCTGTCCCAGAGAGTTCCCATACTCTGGAACAGGTTACCCATCTATGTCAAGCAAAGTTCTTCATTAGCACTCTTCCAAAAAAATCTTGACGAGTGGATGGGAAATAGGAAATACACCCCGGGGATCACGTCTGTGTCTCTCTTCGACAGTGGCACAGGAAAACAACTTTCTTGGGTAGTGTACGCCAGGGAACCTTGTTGGCTAGGCTTACATAGGCCCTTGGGCCAATAGCATAGTACCTACCTATGAACCTATGAACCCTGTTCACTGCCCCCCAAACACACACATACAACATTTTCTGTGTACATGCCTTGCTTTCCTCAGTTTTAGTAATTTGGTAACTTTTATTCAGGTCAGAAGATGATCTGATGACCATTTTTATTAGCAGTAACATTAACCTTATTTTTATTATCCATTGTGCCATAGAGCCAGTTTATTTGTTACCCAGTTTTGCTGTCATTTTTGTTTATTGTGCTATAAATCTCCTTCCATTGGGGTGGTTCATACTGCCAGTCAGTCATCCTACTACATTAACTTGCAATTCTGCCGAGGTCACTCACAAACTAAGATCTCTACCTGGCAAGTCTACAGTTTGAGTCTTGACACCTGTTTGCTATCTGAGATGACCGTGCATGTTTTCTTTGGTTATTGGTGGATTTTATTTGGGTACTGCAGTTTCCACCTATCAACCTAAAAACATGCCAGTTGCTTTATTCTATAGTAAATAAATGCTCACAGATGCTGTTATTAACTATACCAGTTTGGTCCAATATATTTTATCAGAATTTATATAAACATTTTTCTGCTCAAAACAATGAAATGCAATTTTGATGTTTACATTTCTTGCTTTTCACAATTGCAGTCAGAAATACCTTTCCATTCAGAGTCACCATCTTCTAGTTCACTGTTGATTTAGTAATACATTCTATGTGCTGTCCTAAATGTAACTAAAACACTCAAACTCTGGCCATCACAATATTTCAGGATAAACCATCCTCTTGTGTATAATTAGTGTACAGACCATAGAACCATATGACTGTTCTGTTCACCCCCAGAGCTAAGGGACATTTTTTTATTAACTATCTCCTACTCTTGTGGCTGGAATATTCACTCGACACTGAGAAGGCCTGTTATCCCTTCTGTTTGTCATGGGAGTATGCATATACAAGTATCCCATCAAGGCTACCCAGACTTACTTGGTGAGACAAATGTGTCTCCATCCCACAGCACTGCTTATCATGTATCTGCTCTTACAATAAATGTCAAGAAAAGAGTGGAAAATACCACCCTTTCTCTCAGCTTTGGCATGCCAGAATTAAACACTCACTGCCATTCTCCCGCATTCGCCCTACTAGCATACCTCTCAACTTCTTAACACAAAAAAAAATCTGAACAAAGCCTGAAGCAATGAGGGGACAAACTCCTAAAACAGTGACAGTTTTTATTTTTTGAATGTATAAATATAGAAAGTTGTTAAAACAACAGGAGTTGTGTTAGCATGACTTTTCCTGAAGGATAGGCATACCTCTCGGCCCAAAAAATCTGGACGCAGCCAAAAATAATGGGGGACAAATGCTGAGAAAAAGGGACAGATTTTAAATGTTGCTCTTATAAACTTATAAAGTTGATAAGAGTAAAAGGTTTTGTATTGGCATGTTTTTTTTTTTTCTGAAGGATATAGAGTCTGAAAATAAAATGTCTGTCATTATTTGGTGACTTCAGTCCTCAAGGATTTGTCAGAAAGCCAGAAATTTTAAGAAGGACAGAGCAAAATATCAGGCAAAAACCTGGACAATCTGTGAAAATCTGGATGGCTCAGAAGTATGAGTGTAGGAAGTCTGAAACTTAAATGTGAGTCAACATTTACTGAATTCAGTTCTCAGTGAGCTGACAGAAAATCAAACCTTTTATGAGAAACAGACCAAAATATGATGCAAAAATTGACATTCTGCAAAGATCTGAACAGTTGAGAGCCATGTCTTTTAATACAGGAGTCATCTAGGCCATCTGCACTTTAGGGCACTATACATGATCAAGTTTAACCCCAGGATTCATGAAGCTCAGCGTAAGGCTGGAGTTAGGCTTGCGCCGACAGTGTAGCGTGAAGATGGCACAGTAGTGCCAAATGCATATTAACGAAGGAGCACTTCCGCCACAGCCATGTGCATAGGAAACAAGCGCAAATGCATAGGGTGTGTCGAAGTGCCACATGGAGGCGTGGAAATGTCAGCTGTTGACGAGCAACCTAAAATGCTTGCATATAACAATTTTCAAGCAATAGTAATCACATCTGTCATTGTCCATGGATACTGAAACGTATGCAAAGCATGCAAGACAGTTCCTGCAAACACAAAATGAAGAAGCAAACACAAATGCACGGTAGGGAATAATGGGTCCCTATCCCTCGAACAAATGACATTGAAAACCATGTGCCCGTTGTCCAACGTAGTGTAGATAGTTATACCAAGTGGAAGTGAAACGCATCATGTTAGCAAGCCACCAATAGGTAAGTCCAGACCAATGGTCACGGTCACCAGCTGACCCACATTGTGAGGGAGAGTACACAGCTGGGCAGATGTGTCCATAACAAAACCACGATAAATGTAAATATCTAGCAACCGTATGATGACCGTATGACAGAATTATATCCCACAACGCATGTAATAGTCACATACAATAGCTATGTTTGTATTTAACATACCATATGTGACAGGAAATAGAATAAGCATGAAAACGAAACAGAAGGAGCATATAAACTGTGGCAACATGTAGGCTTAAAGGAACAGTATTATCCATAGTGTTGACTGTGGCTACATGTTGTCCAGTGCAATCGGATATGTATCCGGAATATATCCCATCCTGGACATAGGAAAAGGTGGCATCCTACCAATGATCAGAACAGTCAGCCAAAATCCGCACATATGCGGTCCAAGCCGTACTTGCCAGGATGTGTCACAGTTGAACGGGTATTACCCGGGTGTACCAACCATGTCATGAAAGTTAAGTATGGGCGTGTACCTATGTGCGTGATGTATAGCATGTGGAAGGTGAAACATGCCAGGGTAGTCCACACAACCATACAGGTACCTGACATATGTAGTGTATGCAATGTGTTACCTTGACCGTGTCATGGGCCATCAACCAAAGCAGTGATGGATGGAGTGTCAGGAATATGTGTGTGGGGGGATGGGTAATGATATAATCCTCAAAGGCGAGACTGTGTTGTATGCAGAATAGGTGAACTGGAGGTGTATGAGGGAGCAGCAGGTGAATCAGAAAAAAACACAAAGAACATGTATACACATCTGAAATACAACCTGACAGGCCATAAGTAGAACACAATTCCACAAACATATGAATATTAAAATGTGCTATACAAATGTACAGAAATGTCACCGGCACATACCCACAAACTGGTCCTGATGGAACTGGCCAAATCAAATGCAACACACCTGGATGCATAATTGAATACCCATCATCCCATCCAAAGCACACAACCCGCCCCCAAACCTGAATGTCCACCAAATCCAGCCATATTTGGCCTACTAGCTTGGCGCAGCCACATCTACACATAGTGACCACTACTCATATGTAGTAGGCAGTGTCACCCTAGGCAATTTCAGGATTGCAAACTATGTATCCCTTGCATGTAAAACCCCCAGCACATTTTTGTAACGCCAAAAGAATGGTTGGTATTGGTCTTGTTAAATTTTTGGATATCCCTCATGGGATAAGTAACCTGTGTAAACATTAGAATGGGTATCAAGACATGATATCCAGTCCTGTAAACATCCAGACACAAGTTGGAATGTGCAGTAGTGGTGCACGAGACTGTCCAGCCCTAGATGGTCATGCAGAACCTACTACCCAGGATCAAACATCTGCCCATGACGCATGTGTCCCGACATGAATAATCAAGAGAATATATTGTACACATTCGCATAGTGGCACATGGAAAGAGGGTGATGAAGGCACTGACATAAACAGGATACCCACTGATCCACTGTGTGAGGGACAGTCACTGTGTGGGTAGGTGTGTCCTGACCAACAATGATACAATGCCAAATGTCCTGTGATTGTAGGAAATAACTATATACCATACTGCATGTAACAGTTGCCTAAAGCGGTCATGTCAGGATAGAAAATACATAATTCATACAAGAAACAGACCAACAATTAAAGTGCTAAAGGTATAGGCTCACAGCTAGGAAACTAATGAATGTTCTAAACCTGCACTGACCATGGGTATGTGTTGGTCTAAACAATCTGGTGTCCCCAGAATATATCCCAACCTGTACATATGACAATGTGTCAACCTTACCAATGGTCAGAGCATTCGCACAATAACTGGCCAGCCTCATAATCACTCACAAAGCCAGTGACCTTTGGGGGAAAGGTGTTGAATGAGAATGACTAATTACAACAATGAAGAGTAATAGATGCATTTAACTGCAGAAAATTAGTAGTATTACGAATCTGTCAACACGTTCCAATAGTACTAATATGGTAGAAGTTGGGAGGGTGGCCTAATGGTTAAGGTCAACCTCTCGTTGGGAGGGTGGCCTAATGGTTAAGGTGTTTGCCTTACAAACACAAGGTGCAGGGTTTGAGTCTCACAAGGGATAATTGGCTGCTTAAAAATGGGCTCTAAGGGGCAACTAGCTTAGTAAGAATCTATGAATCTATGAATCTATGAATCTATAAAAAAAAAAAAGAAGTGTCTGTGATTGTCCCTGATTTGTCATAGCCTTGTCCCTGTCACTGCTGTAGAAACTAGTTGCCGAGTATCACAGAGGTCCGTACACATATGTACACCAACCAACTGTCACATTTGTTGACAGGACTATTGCATACCTGTAGTGAATGTATAATTGATGTCCAGAATAATATTCATTGTATGTATAAATGAATGAAATAGCCAAATGTGAAGGGAAATACGTGGAAACTCCCCCCACCCTGTATTATGTAGTGGATCCACCCCCTCCCTATATTATGTAGCAACAACCTAACAATGTGGTAAGAGGTGCCCAAACACCTGCGTCTGTAAACACAGGTAAAATGTTAAAATCTGGACTAACTCTGTCCATGTGCTACATGTGATATTTGAACAGTGACAGGGCAGTTCTAGTCAACAGTCAGACAAGCCTAAACCCGGACCAGCACATGAACACCTTGACAATCAAACACACGTATGTGCAAGGACTATAAGCGTAAGAGTTCTGAATATCCTTGGAGTGAGTAGACATGCAGCACAGGTCCAGAGCAGTAGGAAACAGGGAATGTCAGAAGTGTAGTACTGCAGTTTTCCCAGCAGGAGAATAGAGGCCTGCTGTGTAAGGGAAGCGGTGAGGCATATGTCAGAGTAGCTATGAACCATGGGTATACATATAAATGAGACAGAACAACAATAGTGTAGTGGTTAGAGCATCTGCCTAATGTAAAGGTATTCCCGATTCATGTACGACTATAGCACATATTAATTAATTGTGTAATGAATGCCTCTGTGCTGTAAAGCCAACATTTATACATGTAAAGGTGACTGCGTGTCTCGCATGGGGCCGTTAACTGGATTCCATCAATCAAAGTGGTACTTTCATAAGGAATAAGGCACATGTAATCCCAAAGAAGTGGCAGTAAACATATGTAACTTAGAATAAGTAGATGCAAGTGCGCCTGCGTGGGTGTACGCAGCTTGTAGCATAGCAAATGTATGTTGTCTTGCACAGCTGTAACTTTTATATATATATATAGATAGATAGATAGATAGATAGATAGATAGATAGATGCATGTACAGATAAATATAGATAAATATACACAGAAATATGCAATTATATATATATATATATATATATATATATATATATATATATATATATATATATGACCGCCGAAAGACGAAAGCAAACATAAGGGTTGTGAAGAGTATCTAGAGCAACTAAGGTATTATATAGTGCTTGCAGCGTATGTCAGATAAAGCTGCACAAGAGCGAGTAGGCACCGCTATTCACACCAGAGTCAGGGTTATACCAGTGGCCATAACATCGTTGACATGCTATGTCAACATTATATACAGACGGAATGTAGTTCATGTTGTGACCACCTACACTTGTAACCCACAAATCGTTCATAAACCATAACACCAGGAAAGGCACGTATGTGCAAATATGAATGGATGGTGATCCTGTGAATACATGAGGTGGTACAAAATGTGTGTAGGACCCAAATACTCTGGAGAGGGTAATGTGTAAAGGTGTGTCATGGCTGCGATATCAGGTGTATAATGGCTGTTATGTGTGGAAACCCAACACGGGTGTGCTGGAGAAACTATGGATATGCGATTATGGACACAGGAGTGCTAGGGTATGTTGTGCCTATTGCAATGGAGCAGCGAGTGGAGGTCAGCTAGTACGTAGATGCAATTCCCAGATAGAGCGTTGTCTATATGCAGACATGCGTGAATGGGCATATCGTTGTCGGAAGTTATGCGTCAGGGCTGGCAGCCCGGCACATAAAACCTATATGCCACCCATGAGCGGAACAGAGTTCTGCTGTGACAACCCCAAACCGGAAAAAGCAGAAAGACACAACTACATGCAGACATCAATATGTTGACGTACAATCTCAGTAACACAAACACTCATTCTATTAACATTAATAATATGAATGTGCACAGAAACAAACACAGTAGCAGGAATAACAGGCTGCGCATATGAGTAATAGGTCGAATGACACTGTATCACATCACACTTATTAGTGGCACCAAGACATGAAAAACGTGCAACATTTGTCCGCTGTATAACTTGCAGTATACTGATCACAAGTTCACTTGAGTGAAGTGTCGGTGTCATAATGACTAAGGCAATAGTATGCTGTTGAAGCAGAGATAAAACTCAATACGCATGTGTAAGTGTCTATGTCCGGGAAATGTATAGGTTAATGGACACACAGATGTATATATGGATAAAAATGTATATATATATATATATATATATATATATATATATATATATTTATATGCACATATATATTTATACAGATATGTATATATATATATATATATATATATTATATATATATATATATATATATATATATACACACAAAGATATACTACATATATATATATATATATATATATATATATATATATATATATATATATAGATAGATAGATATACACAAACAACAGGTATTGATATATACACATACACACAAAACAAATATATATGTAATTGTAGATATACACATGTACATAACTAGGTTACTTTACAGTAATTACGGGTAACATATATACAGTCCGGTCATATGTGACTGGGAGGTCCAATAAATAAACGCTGCCCCCCCACACTGCCCAGCTAGTCCAGTCAGACATACAGACAGGCAATAAAGATTAATACACTGTTGTTGTCCAAAACACCGGCAGGAAAGTAGCAGTGGGAAAGATCTGCAAGGTCTACACTTTAAACATGGATAACAGTGTCCCTTGCGGGACCCCAAAAATTCAGTGTATGTGTCACCTGTTGTCATCGATGCGAGCAGGATGTAGGTGTACTTGGAACAGTAGGTTGTGCACGTGTGATAATACATGGGTTGACAAAACTTACGAGATGTGTCCTGAGATGGGGAGAGTGGGCAATGTGTAGGGGTGTGCTCATACCCCAGCTGTGTTCACAGTAAGTATTTGTCATGAGTGCTGTAGAGGGGTGCCAGGTAGGTGGACCATGGGTATGCAATAATGGGCTTAAGTGTGCAGGTGCTGCTTGGCAGAGATGTAGTAGGCCCGCCCAGTGGAAGTCATTAATATTCCAATGTGGGCATAGCAGATGCCTATACTTCCCAAACCTGAAGAGCACATCTACCGGATAGTCTGTAAACCATCGGGGGAATACATAGAGACCAACTCAGTGCCGTGTACCTGATTAGCATGGACGTCCATAGTTATGAATCAGAATGTAACAAAGTCCAACTAAACACTTCCAGAACTAGTGATATTAGGTAGACAGGTGGCAGAATACAGGTAATGACAGATGACATGTATGAGTCATAAACAGCATGTACCTCGACAAATGTGAATGAATACATATGCTCTGTGACTGTCAATGTGTCTGGTTAATAGAACCAACCTTCTAAATGTGTCCCACAGGGTGTTATGCAGTGTTCCTGATACAGTGTTCATTCTCCCCCATGGGTATGTGAGGTCTGCTAGTGACGGAAAGTGCATAATTTGCTGACCACCTTAGGTAGATGATAGCATAATAGTTGAGGTTCCATACCTGTATGCCTTTGAGGGACACACCAGTCTGGGCAGTTGTGTCCTGCAAAATGAATGTTATGACACATGACCTGTGAGTTCGGGAAAGGAGGCCATATATTGTGTGTAGTGGTGTCAGAAATTAATTTGTTGTATCAGAAACAGCTACATGTAATAGGAAACAGTACTAGCAATTATAATGCTACAAGAATAACCTTAACGTATGCAAACCATGGAAGTAGTCAGTTTACTACAGGCTGTGGGTATGTGTTTCCTTGACACATGTGATAGTTCTACATATAGGATCTATAGGGCTGCCAGCATTCTGAATGGCCTAAGTGGGACCTGCTCTGTAGAAATGTCAGACGTACCAGGGCAGAACATACCTACAGCCATGCATAGTACAGAAATATGCATATCAGTACAAATCAAAGCGTAGTCTAGCAGCAGTAAAGTTGCTTATGCTACTACATATAACATATCGACGTGTCAGGTATACAAGACCTATAACAAGCAACCACTCCAAACACATAGAATATGAGAATGTCCCCTAATCAGGACAGTTGCAATGGCTAGAGTATTGTCACATGACATATGCCTAATGAGGGACTGTCCCATGCAAAGTGGGAAAGGTGTTACTCCTACAGTCTCCTGTCGTGCAATCTGAAAGGTGAAAAACGTACAGTAGGTATGCCGTAGCATGACTCGCCGGACAGCTGCATTAACAAAATCATATTCACATGTCAACATTGCAGAGTATCGGTTCCCATGTATCAGGCAGATGGGAGCAGATCGTATGAGGAACACACATATAATATGATTACATCACTGGACAGGCCGCTGAGTCCATACAGTCTAACGTCTTCCATCGGCAAATGGTTAGACATACCCGATACTGTAGTCATGTAGTCCGATGTAATACGCATCACAAGGGATCACACACACCCAGCGTGAGTGACAAATGTAAGCAGAAATGTCAGTGAGCGAGCGGCTGTCAGCGTGTTTGTCTACCAGTATGCCAGTAGTGCCCTGTCAAAGAAATGTGGAGTCTAAACAGGTATAAGGTGCTGTAACCAGAGATCAGCAGTACTTAACACTGTGCAAACCCATGCACAACTGCTCCCACCTGCTGGAATGTGCCTTACCCAGTCCGTATCCAAAGGCATCGGTCTGTCCGCAAACAAAGAACCACCCTATTCACGTGTTGGTAGCAGTACCCTGTGCACACAGCTCATGTGAATTAACAATAGCCCATGGCATATGTACAGACAATAGACAACACACACACCATACAGCTCAGTCATCCAACAGTAGTATAGCAATGTACTGGCAGATATGTCCGGACCACTGGTGTATGCATGCCTGGCCATCCTATGTTTCAATGATTGAGCATGCCCAGTATGACTGTTACGCATGTTGTCGACTGACATTACCGTCATACCATCATGTGTGTGAGCATGCCAAGTATGGACAACTGTATTGCATATGTCACATGTCCAGATAGTCAGTACTGTGTTGCCGACCCCTTCATTCTACACAGACAGGTGTCATGCTGTGTCTACAGGGTAGCTAATGGTCATGTGGCATTGACAGTTGCTACATGTCTGCATAGCATGGGGGGACATCCAACCGCATCCACAGTCCTACACTGCACCATGGGTGGTGCACATGACTCTCACATGTGTAGGTTGGACAGGGGGCAGAGCTGACAGTTGTACACATCTGCTGCTACTGTACTGGTATGCCAGGTACTCCATGTCAGTGTGTGGACCTACCTAAATTGTTGGTTGGAGGGATACCAGTGTACGTCAGATCCCAGCGTTAAATACCAGCACAGTGGTGTTGGACATCCTAGCTTTCACAACCTACATCAAACTGCCTGGCCTGCTGTAGTCTGTGTGTGTCTTTAGGGGTTGGGGTCATTCATTGGGCATATCCATAGACCATTGTATATCATTTGTCTGTATTGGTCTACACCTGTCCAGCTGCATGGAACGTGCGTGGGCTGTACGGACACACATGATGTTGAGCTCATAATCTGCAGTGGGTTAGGACACCCTGTGTACTACTGGCTACCATTGTGTCCCCCATATGTGAAACAGATGTCATGGTGCCACTATGGACGTGTACTGTCTTCTGCCCTAACAGTCAGCCACCAAAGTCTCTTGTATGCTCATATACATACCATAGCAATTTGTAAATACACATTCTAATACAACTGCCAATTTTTAGGTTGATAGACATACCGTGGGGGTGTTCTGGACCTGAGGATGGTGCTGGAGGGCTTCCTATGCCAGATGCACACAGTGCACCTCCTATACATGGCCAAGCACAGGTAGTGTCATGTTTGGCATCCATTGTACTGTGTGCAAGTCAGAGAGGGGAAATCTGTGGGTACCTACTGTGTCAGTGCATATGCCTTGTGTTGCCTCTTTGCCAAGGGCAGGTCATACTGTGCATGGTCTTGCGCTGACTGGGCCCTGTTCAGGTAGTTCCTTCACCAAGTCACACTGTGCCTGTACAGGCCTTTGCAGTGGTGTTGGGCCGTGTGGCCCTGCCCCATGCTGTTTCTGCTGCAACTGTTACTGCAGGATCAAATTGTATAGCATAGCAAATACCATAACAAATTGTGTGCATGTAGCTAGTGAATACTGCAGGGCTCCACCAGATGTGTCCAGATACCAGAACCGTGAACTGAGCATCCCAAACAACATGCTCAATTATATGTCTTGCCTGTGCATCCGCCTCATTATGGTGTGAGTGTTCAGGTGTGTGTGCATTGCTGATGGGTGTCATCAGCCACGACCCCAGTGGTTACCCAGCTTCCCCCACTAGGACACTGTAGGGGATGTCCATATTGGCAAAGGTGTGGTACAGCTGTGTCAGAAGCCATATATCGAAATCATCATAGCTTCCAGGGCAGACAGCACATACATTCAATCTAATGCCCTGGCCATTGCATATGGCCTAGCTGTTGGAGGTTATGCCCCTGCAGTTAATGTAGGCCCTACCCCACTCACCGTGTGGTGCTTTGATTCATATGTGTGTGCAGGCTATAGCACCCAGTACCCCAGGGTAGTCATCCATGTGGTTGAAGAGATGCATATTGCTGGTCTACTAATCACGTGTGTTGAGGACATGTATGTGCTCACTAGCATGTGTTGACATGGTGTCTGTGAACTGGTGCAATACTCTGGATGCAGATGCCTGTGAGATCCCCATGATATCCCAGTTGTGCTGTGTGAGGTACCTGTGGCTAGTATACCTATGCCAAGACATACCGTGGTATCCACTGAGATGGGTTCGCCTCTGCCTGTTTGATGTGTCAGGTGTGGCAGGCACAGGTCAACAAGCCACTGTAGGAGGTCTCTGTCCACCCCATAGTGCTCCACCATCCCCAGCTCACGTAGCCCCTGGTAAGTCACCCTGGGTCTATAAAGTCTTATGTCACCCCAGTAAGGGTTGTCCAGCAGCATACACATCCTCACTGCCCTCAGCCTCCTCACATGTTGGTCTATGTTGCCTGCTGCAGCCCTTCTCATTTGGTTGGACTGTGTCGTGAAATTTTCCCACAGGTATACACCGGTGGTGTAGAGTGTGGAAGAAACTTGTGTGTATGCTGCTTGCTCACATTACCTTAGTGTCCAGGTGCGGGCTGGCCATGTCATCTGCTGATTGTGCTGATCAACACCTGTTTGTGCAGCCTGTATACCCTGACTACCCCACCACTGCTGTCATCCCTCCCAATGTCACCAGGCAGGTATAGACACACCCCTAGCTTAGGCGTGCAAAGGCAGGAGCACTCCTGAGGCACAGTTCTGCAATATACGTACAGTACGTACTCCACAACCCACCCTCAAAAAACCTATCCAGTGGCAGCATTTTAGACTGGATTTTAGTCTCCCACCCTCATTATTTCTCTGACAATGGTACACTTCCAGACCCTTTTAGCGACCACCTACCCACATTCACATACTGACTCCCTTCACCGATACACCAAACACATAATTATATTACTACTCATAACCAAAAAAACGTCAACCCTATAACCTTCTCAGACTCCTTAAAAGCTATTAATTGGAACATTCTAAAAACTATACCTTTAGATCATGCTGTTGCCCACTTCAACTCAACCTTCTTAAACCTTCTTGACTACCATGCTCCTCTTTGGACTAAGCAAATAAAAATCAAAATTGCCCCTTGGCTATCCAAAAGTACTCTAGTCACCATGCAATGCAGAAACAAAGTCTGGGCACTCTACCACAAAAATAAGTCTCCCCTCATTCATATTGAATATAAAACACTTAGAAATAAAGTCAAAAGGCTTATTATCACTGACCGACAAAATTACTTCTCCATACTCCAAAACAGCAATAAAACAAACCCGCAGAAATTCTGGAAAGGAGTCGCCACCCTTATCAATCCAGGCAAAATTGACAACCGCAGCCCAGACTCCAGTGCTCCCGACATAGATTTGGCCACACAATTTAACTCTTTCTTCATAAATTATATTTCTAAATTAACCTGAACATTCTCTGACACCACTCATTCCATTTCACCCTCAACTTCCTCTACTAACCCTTCTACCTGCACTCCTACTACTACACTCTCTTCTTCTCCACTATCATCACTCTCTAATACCCACCCTACCCCTTCCTCTCTAATACCCTCCCTACCCCTTCCTCTTTAATACCCTCTGTACCCCTTCCTCTCTAACACCCTCCCTACCCCTTCCTCTCCTTGTTCTTTCAAACCTATACCCATATCCACCATAAAAAAACTCCTTTAAAAACTTAAGCCAGGATCTAATGCCCCTGACAACATCCCATCATACTTTCTTAGCATAGCTGCAGAACCCATTACCTACCCCATTAGTATCCTAATAAACCACTCTATCCAAGAAAGCATAGTACCCAAATCTGGAAAAAAGATTTCATCATACCCTTGCATAAAGGTGGTAATATTAACAATGCAACTAATTTCAGACCCATCGCTATCCTATCTCCCATTTCTAAACTCCTAGAAAAATGTATCCAACTACAACTCCTATCATATCTCGTAGACAATCACCTACTAACTCCAACACAGCATGGTTTTAGGCCTGGTCATAGCACTATGACAGCCCTCCTCTCCTTCCTGGAAACTGTAAACAAAGCCCAAGACTCTGGTCATATTGTCTCTACCCTCCTACTTGACCTTTCTAAGGCCTTTGACATTATCTCTCACAAACTTCTTCTAACTAAACTCTCTCAGCTTAACCTATCTTCTTCTTCTCTGAACTGGTTCTGCAGTTACTTATCTAATAGATATCAATCAGTAAAATGGAAAAAAGCCACCTCTTCTTTCCTTGCTATCCCAACTGGAGTACCTCAAGGTTCCATACTAGGTCCTCTCCTCTTTAATATATTAATAAATGACTTCCGCAATTCTATTCCTTTCTCAAATATCATCCAATATGCAGATGATTCAGCTGTTATCTGTTCTGCCACATCCCTCTCCACACTGCAAAAACTTACACAAGATGCATTCTCAATCACAGAACAATGGATGAAAAGAAATCACCTAGCACTAAATGCCTCTAAAACCAAATTAATGGTATTCACTCCCTCTAAAGTCACCTTCATGAATACAAACACTTTCTATATCACTAGTAATAACAACACATCTCTTGAACTGGTGCCTGAGACTAAATTACTTGGGGTCCAAATTGATAGTAAGCTTAAATTCAACTCCCACCTACAACTAAATATAAAAAAAAACATCAAAAATTAGGCATGCTCTATCGACAAAATCGTTACCTCACACCCTCCACTAAAATCACTCTCTACCTCATTTCTTATCCCCTCCCTTCTCTATGGAGCCCCACTCTTAACTAATCTGCAATCTTCCCTTAAAACACAACTTTCCTCATGTTACAACAAAATCACCAAATTCGCTACTAGCCACAAATCATCTAGTCACCACTGTTCTTCTCTCCACAAACTAAAATGGCTAGAACTTTCCAATAATCTCACCTGCACTCAACTGACTCTAGCACATAAACTCATTTTCAACCCCCTTCTCTGCCCATCCCTTTCTTTTGCCTTTAAAATGCACCTACCCAACAGAGTACTAAAATCTAACAACCAAAATCTAATAGAATTGCATAAACCTACTCACCCCCCAGGTAAAAATCTCCCATCCTATGGCCTAGCACGTCTCTGGAACTCCCTACGCCCATCCATTCGTATCATCTCTAACCACTTCACTTTCAAAACATCTCTTCGCTCTCACCTACCATCCTAGTGGAAATGCTCCTGTTCTCATCCAGCATAATATAAACTGGCAAACTCTTTTTTCCCTCCCTTCTGCTAACTTCCTCTACTGCCTCTCCTAACTCATACTCTCTCTACTTGTTCTAGCCAAACTTTTTATAAATTGTATTATGTGTCATACTTTCAAGCTTAGTCAAGATTTAGGACCTCTCAGTACTTATATAGAAATGCTTCCATTACCAATATTATATCTTCTGAAACTTTCATCACCTGTCTGTACTACTTGAAACATTATGCTTTAAACTGCATCACTTGAAAATATTGTAATATAACCTAAAAGCTACTTGTAACCTTGTTTCTCAAGCCATACTACATGAAATGTCTTGCTCTAATTTGTTCACTTGTAAACATTGTAATCTGATGTAAAACCTATTGTAACCTTCTTACTGGAGCTTTTCTCCCCAGGACTCCATTGAAAACAGGTTCATCTTGGCCCAATGGACTATCCTGGTAAACCAACTGCAAATAAATAAATAAATAAATAAATAAATATGCCTGACCCCCCCCCTCCCATGCTGCCAACTATATTCGAGCCCTGCACCTGGCTAACTACACACATACACTCCAGGTATCTGCATCACACCCTGGGGATAAACGGGATACACTATTGTCAACCTCATCTGCATAGTATAGTCTTCTAATGAATAATTATATGACCCATACCGAACCTCCAAATTAATAACCACTGCTTAGTGTCGCTCATTTCCGTACACAACTGGTAATAGGTGCCTTACTATCACCATATTTGAAGTCCCATGGTCTACCCAGCAACAAAATAACTGGTATCTACATGACTACAACCCGGGACCCTGCACACAACAGACGATGTGCATTAGCACTGTGCCATGGCACATATACATACATCCCAGGTCATCACGTACAGATCATCCGGCACAAACATTCAATAGTGCTGATGTCCCCAGACATATATGTTTATATCTATGTCTATCTGTCTATATCTACATATATCATATATATTTTATTTTTATTTTTATTTATTTAACATTTGTTGACCGGGAAAGTCCGACTAGGTTCCACAGATCCTGTTTTTCAGTGGAAGCCCGGGGAGAAATGCTCCAGACGCATGTCTTTAGAATGTGGGAGGAAACCAGGGTACCCAGAGGAAACCCACGCGAACACAGGGAGAACATGCAAACTCCACACAGAAGGCATCA
>NC_056726.1:1082065855-1082310855 GCF_019279795.1 Protopterus annectens
AGCCAAGTACTATTTACAAAGGTTTTGGGTAGTGTGCACAGTCAAGGAGGGTAGTTACAGTGACTTAGCCAAGTACTGTTTACAAAGGTTTAGGGTAATGTGCACAGTCAAGAAAGGTAGTCATAGTGACTTAGCCAAGTACTATTTACAAAGGTTTTGGGTAACGTGCACAGTCAAGGAGTGTAGTTACAGTGACTTAGTCAAGTACTATTTACAAAGATTTTGAGTAGTGTGCACAGTCAAGGATGGTAGTTACAGTGACTTAGCCAAGTACTGTTTACAAAGGTTTTGGGTAGTGTGCACAGTCAAGGAGGGTAGTTACAATGACTTATCCAAGTACTATTTACAAAGGTTTTGGGTAGCATGCACAGTCAAGGAGGGTAGTTAAAGTGACTTAGTCAACTGCTATTTATAACAGCTTTGGGTAGTGTGCAGTTAAGGAGGGTAGTTACAGTGACTTAGCCAAGTACTATTTACAAAGCTTTTGGGAAGCGTGCACAGTCAAGGAGGGTAGTTACATTGACTTAGCCAAGTACTATTTACAAAGGATTTGGGTAGCCTATATTATTCCGCTACACAAAGGTGGAAATAATACTGACATCTCCAATTTTCGTCCTATAGCTATCCTCTCTCCTATTTCTAAAGTCTTGGAGAAATGCATCCACCTTCAACTCCTTCCCCACCTCTTGGACAACAATCAAATAACCCACACCCAACATGGATTCAGACCCCACCATAGTACTATGACAGCCCTTCTATCTTTCCTTGAAACTGTTAACAAAGCTAGGGATTCTGGACTCATTGTATCTACCACTCTTCTTGATCTTTCCAAGGCCTTTGATACTATATCCCACAACCTACTTCTTACTAAACTATCTAATCTAAACCTTTCTCTCACTTCACTCCACTGGTTTAACAGCTATCTCTCCAGCAGACAACAAGCAGTCAAATGGAAAAAAGCCACTTCTTCCTTTCTAAATACCCCTACAGGTGTCCCACAAGGCTCCATCCTGGGCCCACTTCTCTTCAATATTTTCATTAATGACTTTTATCACGCCATCCCTCAAGCTAATATTATTCAATATGCAGATGATTCCACAATCATCTGCACTGCCTCATCCATACCAACTCTACTAAAGCTTACCCAGGAAGCCTTCTCCACCACTGAAAATTGGATGAAAGACAACCATCTAGCCCTTAACGCTACTAAAACCAAACTCATGATATTTACCCCTTCAAAAAATACTAACATTGATCTTAAATCATTCTCCATCTATAGCCATAATAACATTCCCCTTGAACTTGTATCAGAAACCAAATTATTAGGAGTCCAAATCGATGACCAGTTTAAATTCCACTCCCATCTGCTAAAAAACATAAAAAAAACACACCAAAAACTTGGAATGCTCTACCGTCGTAATCGCTTTCTTAGCCCAGCTACCAAACTTACACTCTCAACTACATTTCTCTTACCCTCCCTCCTCTATGGAGCACCCCTTCTCACCAACCTCCAATCTTCCCTCAAAACCAAACTATCCTCTTGTTACAATAAAATTGCCAAATTTGCAACTTCTAACAAATCATCTATACACCACTGTGAACCACTCCACCAACTAAAATGGTTAGAACTACCCAACTACCTCTCATATACCCAACTCACATATGCTCACAAACTGATTTTCCAGCCAACCCTCTGCCCCTCACTCTCTTCTACCTTTAAAATTCACCACACACAAAGACAACTAAGATCAAACAATCAAAACCTCATAGAAATACACAGACCCCACCACCCTCCTGGACAAAACCTCCTGTCCTTCTCTCTAGCACGCTCATGGAACTCCCTTCCTCCCTCTATTCGTACTATCGCAAGCCTCCCATCCTTCAAAAAATCACTCCACTCCTATCTATCTTCCTCACGGCAATGCTCCTGCTCTCACCCTTCATAACATATTATTTTCATCTTGTAACTCTTTCAGCTCTGACTACTCGGACTATAAGAACACCAGGCAGCATATTTTTGTTTTTTAATTTGGTGTATCTCTTATTGCCTTGTTTCAGCTGTTTTCTGCATGATTTCTTATGTACATTGTATTATGTTTTACCCCATCAAATGTATTTCCCCTGTACTTGTTATTTTTCTCATGTTGAACCCCATGTAATGTCTATGTTTATCCTCATTCTCTGTTAATTATGTATGTGGAGCTTTTCTCCCCAGGACTCCATTTAAAACGGGTTCTTTAGCCCAATGGACTATCCTGGTTAAACAAATGCAAATAAATAAATAAATAAATAGTGTGCACAGTCAAGGAGACTAGTTGCAGTGGCTTACCAAGTACTATTTACAAAGGTTTTGGGTAGCGTGTACAGTCAAGGAGGGTAGTTACAGTGACTTAGTCAAGTACTATTTACAAAGGTTTGGATAGTGTGCACAGTCAAGGAGGGTAGTTACAGTGACTTAGCCAAGTACTATTTACAAAGGTTTTGGGTAGTGTGCACAGTCAAGGAGGGTAGTTACAGTGACTTAGCCAAGTACTGTTTACAAAGGTTTGGATAGTGTGCACAGTCAAGGGGGGTAGTTACAGTTACTTAGCCAATTACTATTTACAAAGGTTTGGTTAATGTACACAGTCATGGAGGGTAGTTACTGTGACTTAGCCAAGTAATATTTACAACGGTTTTGGGTAATCTGCACATTCAAGAAGAGTAGTTAGCATGACTTAGCCAAGTACTATTTGCAAAGGTTTTTCTAGTGTACACAGTCAAGGAGGGTAATTACAGTTACTTAGCCAAGTACTATTTACAAAGGGTTGGGTAGTGTACACAGTCAAGAAGGGAAGTTACAGTGACATAGCCAAGTGCTATTAACAAAGGTTTTGGGTAGTGTGCACAGTCAAGGAAAGTAGTTACAATGACTTATCCAAGTACTATTTACAAAGCTTTTGGGAAGCATGCACAGTCAAGGAGGGTAGTTACAGTGACTTAGCCAAGTACTATTTACAAAGGTTTTGGGTAGTGTGCACAGTCAAGGAGAGTAGTTACAGTGGCTTACCAAGTACTATTTACAAAGGTTTTGGGTAGCGTGTACAGTCAAGGAGGGTAGTTACAGTGACTTAGCCAAGTACTATTAATAAAGGTTTTGGGTAGCGTGCACAGTCAAGGAGGGTGGTTACAGTGACTTAGCCAAGTACTATTTACAAAGGTTTTGGGTAGCGTGCACAGTCAAGGAGGGTAGTTACAGTGACTTAGCCAAGTACTATTTACAAAGGTTTTGGGTAGCGTGCACAGTCAAGGAGGGTAGTTACAGTGACTTAGCCAAGTACTATTTACAAAGATTTTGGGTAGTGTGCACAGTCAAGGAGGGTAGTTACAGTGACTTAGCCAAGTACTATTTACAAAGGTTTTGGGCAGTGTGCACAGTCAAGAAGGTTAGTTACAGTGACTTAGCCAAGTACTGTTTACAAAGGTTTTGGGTAGTGTGCACAGTCAAGGAAGGTAGTTACAGTGACTTAGCCAAGTACTATTTACAAAGGTTTTGGGTAACGTGCACAGTCAAGGAGGGTAGTTACAGTGACTTAGTCAAGTACTATTTACAAAGGTTTTGGGTAGTGTGCACAGTCAAGGAGGGTAGTTACAGTGACTTAGCCAAGTACTATTTACAAAGGTTTTGGGTAGTGTGCACAGTCAAGGAGGGTAGTTACAGTGACTTAGTCAAGTACTATTTACAAAGGTTTTGGGTAGTGTGCACAGTCAAGGAGGGTAGTTACAGTGACTTAGCCAAGTACTATTTACAAAGGTTTTGGGTAACATGCACAGTCAAGGAGGGTAGTTACAGTGACTTAGTGAAGTACTATTTACAAAGGTTTGGGTAATGTACACAGTCATGGAGGGTAGTTACAGTGACTTAGCCAAGTACTGTTTACAAAGGTTTTGGGTAGTGTGCACAGTCAAGAAGAGTAGTTAGCATGACTTAGCCAAGTACTATTTACAAAGGTTTTTGTAGTGTGCACAGTCAAGGAGGGTAGTTACAGTGACTTAGCCAAGTACTGTTTACAAAGGTTTTGGGTAGTGTGCACAGTCAAGGAGGGTAGTTACAGTGACTTAGTCAAGTACTATTTACAAAGGTTTTGGTTAGCGTGCACAGTCAAGGAGTGTAGTTACAGTGACTTAGCCAAGTATTATTTAAAAAGGGTTTGGGTAGTGCGCACAGTCAAGGAGGGTAGTTACAGTGACTTAGCCAAGTACTATTTACAAAGGGTTGGGTAGTGTGCACAGTCAAGGAGGGTAGTTACAATGACTTATCCAAGTACTATTTACAAAGGTTTTGGGTAGCATGCACAGTCAAGGAGGGTAGTTACAGTGACTTAGTCAAGTAATATTTACAAAGGCTTTGGGTAGTGTGCAGTTAAGGAGGGTAGTTACAGTGACTTAGCCAAGTACTATTTACAAAGGTTTTGAGAAGCGTGCACAGTCAAGGAGGGTAGTTACAGTGACTTAGCCAAGTACTATTTACAAAGGTTTTGGGTAGTGTGCACAGTCAAGGAGGGTAGTTACAGTGACTTAGCCAAGTACTATTTACAAAAGCTTTTGGATAGTGTGCACAGTCAAGGAGAGTAGTTACAGTGGCTTATCAAGTACTATTTACAAAGGTTTTGGATTGCATGCACAGTCAAGGAGGGTAGTTACAGTGACTTCGCCAAGTACTATTTTCAAACATTTGGGTAGTATGCACAGTCAAGGAGGGTAGTTAAAGTGACTTAGCCAAGTACTATTTACAAATGTTTTGAATAGCGTGCACAGTCAAGGAGGGTAGTTAAAGTGACATAGACAAGTACTATTTACTAAGGTTTGGGTAGTGTGCACAGTCAAGGAGGGCAGTTACAGTGACTTAGCCAAGTACTATTTACAAAGGTTTTGGGTAGTGTGCACAGTCAAGGAGGGCAGTTACAGTGACTTAGCCAAGTACTATTTACAAAGGTTTGGGTAGTGTGCACAGTCATGGAGGGTTGTTACAATGACATAGCCAAGTACTATTTACAAAGGTTTTGCTAGCATGCATTGTCAAGGAGGGTAGTTACAGTTACTTAGCCAAGTACTATTTACAAAGGTTTTGGGTAGCGTGCACAGTCAAGGAGGGTAGTTACAGTGACATAGACAAGTACTATTTACCAATGTTTTGGGTAGCATACACAGTCAAGGGGGGTAGTTACAGTGACATAGCCAAGTACTGTTTAGAAAGGTTTTTGGTAGCGTGCACAGTCGAGGAGGGTAGTGACAGTGGCATAGACAAGTACTATTTATAAAGGTTTGGGTAGTGTGCACAGACAAGGAGGGTAGTTACAGTGACTTAGCAAAGTACTATTTACAAAATTTTGGTAGCAGTCTTCAATTTTTGAAAGTGATGGATATAATCTGTTGTGGGAATTTATTCCAGGACTGGGCTAAAGAGTAGTTGTAAATGTAATGTCCTATTTTGCTTTTGGGTTTGTAGATTTGAAGACTGTTTTGGTCAGAGCTACGGAAAGTTCTTGGAGGGATGTAGAGGGAAATTAGTGAGACAATGTCAGGACAAAAAGAGGGTAGATATAGTATGGAATGTATGATCTGAATCTGACTGTGAAGCAGTTGATGAGGAAATTCTAACCAGTTTAAGCTTTTAAGAGCAAGACAGTGGTGACCAGAGTAAATAAGATCAGCTGCTAATCTGGCAACTTTATTGTAGGTTGTTTCTAATTTAGATTATAGAGTGTACTGAAAATTGGTGAGGATTTATGATCCATAGAGTAGGCTTGGAAGAAGGTATGCTTGGGATAGGGAGATTTTAGCTTTGCTCAAGAGAATTTTTTTGTTTCTTTAAAGGAGTCCAAGTTTTTCGTGGGTTTTCTTGATGCTGTTGAGAATGTGCAGGTTAAATTTGAGTTGGTCATCAATGATGACCCAAGAAGCTTGGTATGAGAGTCTGCTGTGATAGGGGTGTTATTTAGGGAACAGATTGATAAGCAGGGTTTAAGATGATTCATGGTTTTGGGAACAAAAAGCAGGAGTTATTTCTTTTTAGGATTTAGAGTCAGCTGATTTTTGTTGATTCAATTTTCAATGGAATAGAAGGATTTTTGTGTGATAATGTTTAGGTCAGAGAGGGAATTTGCAGTTGTGAGACTGCGGAGTCATCTGCATATTGCACAAGTGATGATTGTGGACAGGATGTAAACAGTTGCTAAAGTTGTTGAACAGTAATGGGCCAAAGATTGATCACTGAGGTCCTCCCATTTTGACAGGAAGGGGAGGAGATGTAGTTGAGAGCCATTTAACAGACTGGTGTCAACCATTGAGGTAACTGGAAAACCAGGAAGCAGTGGAAGCAGATAGCTTTAGTTCAGAGAGCTTGGTCAACAGCAGAGAGTTTGAGAGAGTGTTGAATGTTTTTTGAGAAATCATGAAATAGGACAAAGATAAGTTGGTTATTTACCCTGGCTTGGGAAATAGTGTTTATGAAGGATATGAGGGCTGTGGAGGTGCTATGTTTAGCTCAAAAGCTATGTTGTGTAGAGGTAAGTACATTTTCTTGTATGAGGTAGTGCAGGATTTGATTGTGAATGCATTTCTCTAATATTTTGGAAAGACGAGATGGAATAGCAATTGGCCTGAAGCTGCCAAGTTCAGAGGAGTTATCTCCTTTGTGAATGGGTAGTGTATGTAATTGTTTCCATATTGTGGGAACTTTTGATTCAGTAATGGAATGATTGATAAGTATGAAGATGGGGAAAGCAATTGAGTTTGCTGCTTTTTAAAATAAGAGTGGAGGTAGATTATCGACGGATGGGGAGGTGCAGAGTTTTAGCCTAAGAAGCAAGGATTTAATATAGTTGGTAGATACAGTTTTCAAAGGGAAGGCCTGTTGGGAATTAGAGGATGTGGGAGAGTCAGGTGGGATGTTAACATTACAGCTGAAGTTGGCTTGTGTTGATAGTTTGCTGATAGTGTCTATGAAGTAAGTATTGAAGTTAGATGTTGCTTCTTGTTAGGATATGGGTTGGGAGAAGAGGGGTTGCCCGGAAGAAGAATTTAGTTTATGGAGTACCAGAATTTCTTTGCATTGAATGATTGCGTGGTTGAGGAGCAGCTGTAGAAGTTCTTTTTGTCATTGTTGATGTATTTGTGGTAAGGCTGTGTAGTTCTTTATAGTGCTACAGGTGGGAGGTGAGTTTAGTACTGGAACCGATTTTCCAAGCTTTGTGTCTTTTTTGCATTAAGGAATAAGTGGAGAAAGTCAGCCATGGAGATATGATTGATTTGACTCTAACTGAATGTGAGGGGCAAGAGCAGTGAGAATGTTAAGGAATATGGTATTGAATTTAAATACAGCCTCGTCAAGAGGTAAATGCCTAAGGAAGGACCGATTTATGGCTGAGAGATGGTTGTTGAAGATGTCAGTGTGGACGTTACAGAGGTTATGACATTCAGTGAACTTATGTGCTCTAGTATAATGTGAAGAGAATCTGAGGACTTTGATGGGACAGTGACCACTGAGACAGTCAAGCATGTTCAATGGACTTTGCAAGCGAATGTGTATGTAGTCCACTATCCAGGGTCACTAATATTAACTTACATCTTTTGGTTTACATTTATCTCCCCTTAACCATTCCTGAGTCAAATCTTGACTGATGTGAGGTAGTTTCCGTAGTTTTCTGTACCTGCAACTATACTTATGCCTTTTCCACATTTCTTGCCTTCTCATCGGATCCTGCTCCTTATATTTCTTCTGTTTTTTGTTTTGTTTTTTTTTTGACACAGTTGCTGCCTGATTTTTTTATCTGTTTCTGGTTTGCTTTTGATTCCTGCTTGACAACAATATGCTTCTGCTAAAGTAAGCAGGGAGTCATTTTAGATTTGTTCACTTTGTGTTTCAAAACTTTCACTATGTTTGAATCTGATGAGGTCATCAGATATGTATGCTGTCCTATGATTGCAGATCTGTACATGTAATCAGTTTAAATGAGGCCCATACCTCCTTCAGAACAAGGGATAAATAGTCTTAGTATACACTGATTTTTATATATATTTAATAAGCGTGAAGCATTTTTCTTGTTTTCTTGTCCAACTGATCCAATACCTTTTGGGGCCAGACAATCACCCCAAAACTGTTTGGAGAGCAAGAACAAACTGGTTTATAGCCTGGACTTTGTTCCTAGATGTCAGGGCTATTTTCAGCATTAGTTCTAGTCTTCTAAAATATTCTTTACTGAGTTTTGTTTGTATTTTCTGACATTTTATTGTTGATCCTTCATCAAGTCATAGATATTTAGAGACTCCCCCTGTTCAATTCCTTTATATTACATTCCTGTCCCAGACTGATATTTTACAGTGCCAGCCTGATGCCCAACCTTCAAGGAAGTCACACCCATTCACGCACGCACCTACCTGCATGTCTTTAAATGTCACTTGACCATGGGGAGGACATGCAGACTCCACACAGAAGGTTCTCCCAGTGAGAATTGAACGAGAGAACCTCTTGCTGTGAGGCGACAACGCTAACCGCTGCTTACATGGAAGAACTAATTCTAAAAACTCATGTACATTTGGTCAGCACATGATAATTTACTACTAGCAGTCTTTTAAAACAAAATACTATGAGTCATAACAAAATGAAAAAAATAAGAATTCAAAAATGAGCAGAAAAGGTTGATGGCCCATAAGATAAAAATAAAACTTAAATCTTGCATATGGTACATGAATTTGCAAAATCTGCTACGTATGATCTCAAACTCAAATAGCTAGAGATAAGTACACTGCCGAGGGATGGACCTCTGGTGAGGAAACAGGAAAACCTCTATCTTATGGTTAAGTAGAACCCCCCCCCCACCACCACCAGTTTTGTTACTTCCTTTGCGCTGGGCAAACTGACAACCGATCCAAACCAAAAAAAATTGTTTAATTTCATGAGTCGTGCAGACAGAAAACTGAACATTAATAAATGTTAACACATTTAAGCATTAAATACATTTAACTTTAAAATGTCAAATACATTAAAACATTTCAAATAATTTCAGTAAAGCAGAAATAAACATCTTTGCGCATTACATTTCAAATTCTGAGTATATACACTTAAGCCAAGTTTTCTAAAACCACAACTCCTTTCCTATATCCACAACTTCTATAAATTATTTGTATTTTAAACTTATGCATCCTTTTCATAAGTACAACTTTATTGTCCTACACCATAACCTCTATAAATATAAACCGACTTTTGTACAATTAAATCTTCTATAGCATATCTCCAGTACCATATATAAATATATATATATATATATATATATATATATATATATATATATATATATATATATATATATATATACAAAACGTATTGCTACTACCAGGAAAATGAAACTTATACTTTGTGGTGAGGCCTGGGTGGCCTGTCTGGAGCAAAGAAAACGCTGACACGGAAAGTAGATTTAAGCGCTTTCGTTCGCTGCTTTTATTGAGCAATATGAACTTCTTCAGAAATCTACTTTTCAAAGTTTTACTTGCAGTATTTATAGCACAGTTAAAAAGAGGAGGAGACAAGCTAATCATGCAGCCATGTAAAGGAGGAGATATGTATGTGATCTGTGGGGGTTGGTAACCCTTGTGTGAACTTAGCTGAGCCATTTAAGAAGATGTGTATGTGATCTGTGGGGGTTGGTAACCCTTGTGTGAATTTTATCTGAGCCATTTAAGAAGGCTTTTGATATGTGTATATATATATATATATATATATATATATATATATATATATATATATATATATGTGTGTATGTATGTACACACACACACACACACTCAAATGCTAGCTACTGTATTTTCACTTTAATGATGGCAGTGTAGCTGACTCCTAGCAGTACAAATCATGTCAGCAATAGCCTTTAAAACTGGATCAGAGGAACAAAAACAGTCCCCTTTCAGACTAGATTGTTAAGTGATATACCTCACATACATAATATTATTTATTTATCATTTGTTTACCAGGAAAGTCTGACTTGGAACAAAGCCAATTTTCAGTAGAGGCCTGGGGAGAAACACTCCAGATGCTTGTCTTTTGTAATGTGGTAGGAAACCAGAGCACCCAGAGGAAACCCACACAAATGCATGGAGGATATGCAGACTCCGTACAGAAGGCCCGAGAAGCAGACCAGAGAACATCTTGCTCTGAGGTGACAACACTACTGCTGCACCACTGCTCCGTCCAATATTAGAAAAGGCTTTATATTATTTACTTTTACATCTGCACACATGGACAAAAGTAAATCAGTACAAGTGAAACAAGAAAAAAAGTAAAATCTGACAGCAAAATCCATGGCACTTTTCATAAATGTGACAGTATCAGTGAGACAGCAAGCAGCTCGCTCAGCAGGTAGCATTTTCACCTTTGTGCAGGACCACTAGAAGGTTGTGTGTTCTATTCTCTGTCCAGGTGATTAAATTGATGACGTTGCAATGCAGCATTAGAGGGATGTTGCTGTCCTGAGTGTGCAGTCTTGATGAGACATTAAACCAAGGTCCCATCTGCTAGAGCTTGGGATAGTTCAGGAAGATGTACAAGATGTTACAGCACCTATCAAAAAGATTAGGGTAAGTTTAAAAAAAAAACATAATAATATAAATGTTTATAGACTGCTAGAAAATAGAATATATATGATATATATATGATATATATATATATATATATATATATATATATATATATATATATATATATATATATATATATATATATATATATATATATATATATATATATATATATATATATATATATATATATATGTATACAGGTTTACTTCTGTTATTTGAAAACACTTTTTTTTAAATAACAAAAGTACGAAGCCACTTCACCGGTTCACAGAAAAAAACACACACACACACACACACACACACACACACACACACACACACACACACACACACACACACACACACACACTGCAAACAGACTTTTGCAGGGGGGACAAGCCCCCCACACCCCCGTTATTTCTAAATACTAACTCTGAGATCACACTATAGGGGGGAAACCAGTATATGTCCTTATCCCCAGTGTACTGTGCTTCGGTGGTGGAAAGTACACTTCCACTAACACCAGTTCACCAAAACATGGTAAAGTGGGTATAAGGAAATATACCCATTTCCCCACTGTAGTGCAATCTCAGAGTTAGTGTACATAAATAGCAGGGGTGTGGGGGGAGCAGCCTCACACATGGAGGGTGTGCAAAACTGTATATAGAGTGTTTTTTCTTTTTTTTTTTTTTTTTTTATATACTAAGTCCACAATCCAACTACAGTGGGGAAGCAGGTATATTACCTTATCCCCTCTGTAATGTGCTTTGGTGAAATGGTGTCGCAAAAGTGCACTTTGGGTTAAGTGCACTTTTGCTGAAATGGGTTCATATTTCTGTTATTCAAAAAAATGCATTTTCGAAGAACAAAAGTGGGCCCATATGCGTGCGTGTGTGTGTGTGTGTGTGTTTGTGTGTGTGTGTATGTGTATATATATATATATATATATATATATATATATATATATATATATATAAATATACAAAATAAAAGATAAAATATAATAATAATAAAAAAACAAGATGTTCCCAACCTTTATGCCATAACAATTTTTTCAACAAATCTAAAGACAAAGCACTGTTCCGCGACTTACAAAGCAACTCATCACACCTCATTTTCCATAAAGTATAAGTGGTACTCACCACAGATGTATAATACATATCTCTCATACATTGTGACCGAAAAGAGTAATGACTGTGCAAATGGTACTCACTACAGATGTATAATACATATCTCTCATACATCGTGACCGAAAAGAGTAATGACCGTGCAAATGGTACTCACTACAGATGTATAATACATATCTCTCATACATTGTGACTGAAAAGGGTAATGACCATACAAGTGGCACTAAAAGGGTAATGACCATACAATTGGCACTCACCACAGATGTATCATATATATCTTCCATACACTGTGACCAAAAAGAGTAATTACCATACAATAGCATATTCATAGTAAGTAGAAGTGAAACTCCAACATTAAAATGAGTGAATAAAACATCCCAGAAATTCTGATTTCTAGGACAAAAAAAAGCAATGCATGATCTATGGATTCTTCTAATGGACATATTACACAAAATCTCGGAGGATGTATTTTATTTGACTCTTTACGGGCAGTTTTTTCAGCATCACTCTTCATAAGAAATCATGAAGCTCAACACCATACAAAAAATGCTGTTGCCGTTCACAAATACTAATTTTGGTATCACTGGCACGGTGTTTCAAAATAATAAGAATCCATTACCTGTACATACCATAGATGTCTAAACTGAAGAAGATCAGTGCTACGTAATTTCCATGCAAACATTTTATCAATCTATTCTTTCATTATCACTAAATAAGCTATCTTTCTTTTGGCTAAAAAAAATCACTCTCCCAAATTTCTTTATACTTTTTTCATAAAAAATTCCCCAAGATCTTTTACAGGACCACAAAAAAGAAGCAATATTTTACATAGATGAAGCTTACAAAAACAGAAAATGGGCTGAGTTAAACCTAACAATAAAATATATTACATTCTACAAGATTCAAGTTTCAGCCCATAAAAATGTAAAAAGCATACTTTACAAGTCTTTCTCAATTTTTTGAGATAAAGGATACACTTGCCCAAAAGTAGCTTCCTTATAATAATTGCGAGTAAAATGTATACTTTCTTTTTAAAGGACATTGGGAAGGTTGACCATTTCTCCAAATCAAGGCATGTACTAATCAACAAGTTTTCCCATGTAGAAAAAAACAGAATCCATAGAAACAAAGGTAACATTCAAAATTGTAATACGTATCCAATACCAGAAATGTCATCATTTCTACCATAATATTTCTGTTCATTTTAATGTAATCCAACACTAAGCAACAAACAAGTCAATAAATGAAAACCAGAAATCATCTATTCCTTATTTCTAATTACAAACGTGAGATCGTCTACATACGAAAAAGATAATAATAACGCTAGTCTAACGCCATGAACAGGGTCCCAAAATGGGCCATAGGATGTCGTCTAGTTATATCGCATATAAACGCATTCATTGCTAAACTAATAATAACTCCACTTAAAAGGCATCCTTGCTTAACACCTGTTTGGATTAATATCTTTTGCCAAGCAAACCATTAATTAAAAGGATTACATGAGAACAACTACACGTTACATAAAACCGTAAGCAATTGTACAGGTAAACCATAACATTTCAAAATGTCCCAAATAGCTGTATATGCCAAATTATCCAAGACATTGTGAACATCACAGTTTAGTAATAAGCCTTAATGAGACTTATTAATAGAAATAACAGTCTCCCTTAGGATAAGTAATATATCAATGAAGGAATACCGCAACACACAACAGAGTCTCCGGGTGAAGAAAATATGAACACTGGTAGAAAAACACTAGGAGTCTCACCACGAGTAAGGCTGTAGGTCAAAAATAAATACTGCTGTATCCAAAAGTGGGCAATTTTTGGATACAGCAGTATTTATTTTTGACCTACAGCCTTACTCGTGGTGAGTCTCCTAGTGTTTTTCTACCAGATAAGTAATATATGTTGTAGAGATTTTCATTTTAATCCAAAAATACCACCCAAAAAAGTGGCATCAAAGCCTTACATCAGCATCGTTAACCTCCTTTTTCCCAGTTTCTGGATGGGGTGGAAGTGTCATACCAACTGTTGTCGTCTCTCGATTCACTACCACTCTCCTACCTTCTTAAACAGTCATGCCTGACTTTCACAGCTGTTCTGTCAAAGAATCAATCCATGTCTTTGTTGGATGCCTGTGTTTCCTCTTGACTTCTCCCTGTCTGTCCCAGATCTTTACCATATTGTCTTCTGTTTTTCTGCACGTGTCTGAACCACCACAGTCTGCTCTCTTTGACCTTTTCTGCAATTGGTGCTACTTTGGCTTCTGCTCTTATGTCCTGATTTCTTCATCTGTCCCACAGTGTGCATCTTACCACCCATTTCAGGCACTTCATTTCCATTGCCACTAGCTTCCTCAAATGGTTTGCCTTTACTGCTCAGGTTTCTGTACCATGCAGTAGTACTGGTTGTATCACTGTTTTGTACACCTTACATTTCAGCTTCTTTGGCTTTCTTCTGTCATGCACTACACCTGACACTCTGTGCCAGTTGGCAGTAACCTCTCTCATTCTAACTTTGACCTCCTCATTAAGACTTCACTTCTCCTCCACCAGCCCTCCCAGATACTTGAAGTGTTAACCTGTTCTACTGTCTTCCTGTCTGTCTCAATTCTCATCTTTTTTCTAATTTTCCCCAGTTGCTCTCTTATCTGTACTCAGTTTCATCCCATGTTCCTTACATTTTGCAATTCAGTCCCCTATTCTTTGCTGAAGATCTTTCCCAGAATTTGCTTGCAGGGCCATGTCATCCACACATAGCCCCTTTGCAGATCTGCCCCCCAACCTGTTTGCTAATGCAGACCATCACCAGTATGAACAATAATGGGATCAGAGCTGAACCCTGATGCACACCCACTCCACAGGGAACTTCTCTGAGTCCAAACACTGTTCATACTTGAGTCACTGGGTCCTTGTACATAGCATGCACTCATTCTACCAGTGTTTCTGGAACTTTGATCCACTGCAGAACTGCCCAAATATGTCTCCTGGGACCTTGTCATATGCTTTCTCCAAGTCTAGGAATGCCCGGGTGGACTCTTTCCTCATCTCTAGCTGTTTCTCAACTACCCGCCTCACTACAAACAGTGAGTAGTTTGTGCTGCACCCTGAGCTGAATCTGAACTGCTCGTCTCCCATCTTATTTTCTACTGCTCTGCCTATTCGTTTATGTCAGCTGTTTCGAGGTGTTTTCATTCTTCTTCCAGCTCCATCTAGTTACTGTTCTTCCCGAGGTTCTAGACCCCTGAGTAATTCTTTGAACTGTTATGCTTTCTCTCCTTTCAACTTCCTTGTCTTCAGCCTGATCTCTGATGACCTTGGACCTTCTCTGACCACTGCTTGCAGCTGATTGTGGCAACCAGTGATTTATGCTGTAGGCCGACTGTTTCACTGGGGATGACTTTGCAGTCACTGATTCTACCCCATTGCCCTTTCCATAATAGAAGACAGACTAAATGAACTGTATGTTGGCCCTTCTTGTAAGTCATCTTGTGATAATCTCTGCCTCTTTCTGTATCATGTGTCGGCCACCATCAAGCCATTTTCCAGACAAAAGTTTAGAATGGCCTGTCCTTCTTTATGCCTGTTGCTCAACTCATGTGGACCTTGGCTCTGTCTAGATACATATATTCAACACACCCTCCAATTCATGTTTTCCTGCTTTATCTATTAAGTCCTGCAAATGCTGACATCTCTCACTGTCTTCAGAAACATTTCCTTTACCACATTTCCCACACAGTTTCTAGTTTGTCCTCCTCCGGTGTGGTAGACTCTGGATCCCAAGCCAAGTGACTTTGCTGCTCTGTCCTGAATACAGATGATGTCAGGTCTCCTTACCATGATGTCATCCACTTCCAAACTCCATCATGTCAGTGAACCCACACTGAGTGCAACGATCCTTAGTTCATGTTTGGGAGGGTTTTATGTTCAGCTTTCTCTCAACAGCGTTATCCCAGAGCAACCAGCCATTACCTTATTGACCCAGGGCAACTGGGTGTTATGGGCTTTATGGTGGGCACACACTGACAAGTAGGGACACCTGCACCCCTTGCACTGTTAACATGGGTCTCTGGCACATGTCAAAGTATGCAATCAACCCACTTATCACCAACAAATATCCTTGCCATTTTGGTGACATTAGTCAACACAACTGACTCACCTAGACTCATTTTTTTATACCATCAGGTTGCTAGCCCTGACATGGCATGCAGCCTATGATCTGCATCCTCTTATCTGGAAGATAGTAGTCATCACAATTGGTTTATACAACTCTTCCCCCTACACTCATCATCTACAGTCTGTGCTGCGGCCCACAACTCCATTGTTGGGTGAGTGTGAGGTGGAAGCACTCAACATGTTCTTAGGAGATGGGAGACAGTGCACAGAGACACAGGGAAAACACGCAACTTCTGTTCAGGCATTGTCTGAAGGTCAAGATTGCACCTTTAACCTTGTGTATGACCTTTGAGAGTGCCTTCAAGAACTGGAACTTTATGAGAGCTGGGGTTGTATGATTTCTTAATATTTAAAAAACGAACAAGCACAGGAATCTGTCTGGTTCCCACCTTACCACCACAAATGTTGATGGAAAAAAATAAAAAAATAGAGAAACTAATGAACTTAAATCTTCGTTGATGAGCTCAGTCACAACAATTTCCAAAGATCATGAAACCCAGGTAGTGTTCCAAAGCAACAAGCCTTTATTCATCACAGAAAAGTGCTCCTTAGTGGGAAGGTGGTATAATGGTTGTAGTATTTACCCTAGAGACACAAGGTGCAGTTAGCCTAGAACTAATATATGAACCTATACAAAGTCAGAAATATTTTAACAGTGTTAAACCTGTCAGCTTTTATGTATAATTGTAAACATCCCAGCTCTGATTTACTTAAAAGTAGATATGAAAATGTACATATTATTTAATTTTAAACCAGCCTACTCAAGGCAAATAACATAAACTGGGCCGTACAAAAGTGCGTTTTAGAACAAGTACCCATCCCTACACACTACTACTGATAGATCAAATTAAAAATCCTAGTTAAGGAAAACACTACCTAAAATTAGATATTAAGAAAAGCATAACATGCATATAAGACTTTTAACTCAAATTGCTTTCGGCTAACTAATGCAATAAAGTCTTCATCAGGTCTGTGACAAGAACTAAATCAAGAAAAAACACACAGTTATCTAACCATAAACATAATCTAACTAGAACACTATAAATATAAAAATACATTTCTCTAATAATATCATCTAGCAAATATCCATCCATGTGTATTAGTGTGCATAAAAAATTTAGTAATTTACAGCTCAAAATAAAAGTCAGTGTTTTTGATGGGTGTTTCAATTTTTATTTGTGGCTGCTATTTTCTGCTGTTATTTTAGACCTTATATCTGTTGTAATTCCACCAAGGCAGATTGTTTCTATGGTTTGTTTCACATTTGCTTATTTTGAGTACAGCTGTTTCTATGCAGTTGTGTACATGCTGATGAAAATTGGTTGTTTATATTTCCACATAAATAGCAGAGCTTTACTGGTTTGGGGGAGTTTCAGTCGAGCCAGGGAATGACTCTGAAATGGGAAGTTAGTCTTACAGAAGTTTTTGAAAAGTACCTGGGTCCATGTGGAACTTTGGTTTTATCTTTATTATGCTGGAGATGGATTTATTGTTGGACCTGAGGTTTGAGGATGTTATAATGTGGAGAGAGTATAATTCTCCCATATTAGTGATTAGAAGGTCAAAGATGCTATTCCCCTAGTGGGTATTCTGACTAGCTGTCCCACGGCATTTGTATTGATGAAGTCGGGAATCTCTGGGCTTGCATGTTAGAGGTGGTATATATTTCCCAACCTATGGTTGGATAGTTAAAGTCACCAAAGAATATGGTATTTGGATTAATGCTAAGTGACTCTAATTTGTTTAGGTAGATGCTGTGACATTCCTGGGTCATCGAGGGCATTCTGGGGCTCACCGGGATATGCTAAGGGACTTTGTTGATGGTAAGATGGACTTGAAGGGCATCATGCTGTTTATCACCCTATATGTGATCTCAAGGGCGTTGTGCCACTTTATCACCCTATATGTGATCTCAAGGGCGTTGTGCCACTTTATCATCCTATATGTGATCTCAAGGGCGTTGTGCCACTTTATCATCCTATATGTGATCTCAAGGGTGTTGTGCCACTTTATCATCCTATATGTGATCTCAAGGGCGTTGTGCCACTTTATCACCCTATATGTGATCTCAAGGGCGTTGTGCCACTTTATCATCCTATATGTGATCTCAAGGGCGTTGTGCCACTTTATCATCCTATATGTGATCTCAAGGGCGTTGTGCCACTTTATCATCCTATATGTGATCTCAAGGGCGTTGTGCCACTTTATCACCCTATATGTGATCTCAAGGGCGTTGTGCCACTTTATCATCCTATATGTGATCTCAAGGGCGTTGTGCCACTTTATCATCCTATATGTGATCTCAAGGGCGTTGTGCCACTTTATCATCCTATATGTGATCTCAAGGGCGTTGTGCCACTTTATCACCCTATATGTGATCTCAAGGGCGTTGTGCCACTTTATCATCCTATATGTGATCTCAAGGGCGTTGTGCCACTTTATCATCCTATATGTGATCTCAAGGGTGTTGTGCCACTTTATCACCCTATATGTGATCTCAAGGGCATTGTGCCACTTTATCATCCTATATGTGATCTCAAGGGCATTGTGCCACTTTATCATCCTATATGTGATCTCAAGGGCGTTGTGCCACTTTATCATCCTATATGTGAGCCTTTTCTGAAGGATGCTTGAGATACCCCCACCTTTCTTTCCTTCTCATGTAGTCATTGGTCTAAACTTATGGAAGGTGTTATAGCTCTGTACCACCAGATTGCTTTCTGCCAATTTTATCCCTGTCTTGGTCACTACATGTATGTCTCTGCCCCAAGCATGTATGTCTCTGCCCTCTAGGGTAAGTACAGCTTGTAGAGAGTGGTGATTTTTGTTTAGACTCCTAGCATTGATCATTAGTAGTTTTAAGTTTTCCTTAGTTTGTTTTGTTACATAGTTAGTTTGGTCCAGCCAGTATTGCCTAAAAAAGGAAAATATTTTAGCCAATGTATGGAAGCCTAGAGAGGACAAAGGCCATCCCTGATGATAAGGTATGATCTGCTGACCATGTCCTCCCTGGCTGACAGATATTGTACATCCATGACTGGCAGCAAAAGTTAAGCCAATTATTGAAGTTAATTATCTTTTGCCCATACTGAGGTATCACCCTTGGAAAAGGTAGACTGTTGCTGAAAGCTAGGGTCATATCTGGCTGGGTCGCATAGTTAGAGAGCTCCTTTATGTCCCTGTTCATATAATCAAGATGGGTATGTCTGAGGTTGTTAACTCCCACGTGACAGAATCATAAAGGTATTTGATGTTTAAAGACTTGAGTGCCTGTGTGAGCTGGTGAATCCTGATTCCAGACAAGCAACTATCCATCACCTTTTCCTTAATCAGGGGGAGACTGATGCAGCTGTATGTCTCACTATGGAGACACCTATGACTAGTTTTGTGGATGTTTGCCTTATGAGTATAGCATGTGAGACAATGTGACTTCAGTTACTTAGAAGATGGTAGGCTTTGCCCATTTTGTAGGCAGGTTTTTCATCTTTTGGCTAAAAGACAAATTGTCATAGTGCACTTATTGACTTAGATTGTTTTATGCAGAATAATATCTTTAATTCCATTTGGTAAGCTCTTGGCACAGATAAACATTTTCAGATCACATGAAGACAGTAGTCCTACTAGGTCATGTGACAGATTAGTAAGGTTATTACAGCTAGCACTCTGAAACAAGGACTGACAACTTATAAAGATAGAAAAGTTACACCTTTCATGGAGACAGTAATCAAAAGCCAAGATCCAATACAACTTCATCCTGAGGATGGATATGTTATCATGGCAGCTGATGAAGCCTTATAGTCCTGACCAAAATTCCAGACCCATTTCAGTGGCTGTAAGTATCTGAGATCACTGGTCAAATACTGATTTTTAATGGAAAGCTTTTCTTTTTTTGCCTCCTCATTTTTTCACCTTCCACCAGATCATTTGATGATTGTCACTCCAATTGCCCCTAACTTACTGCCCCAGGGATTACCCAGGGGTTGGCACCATGATGGTGGTAGGTTGGTTGAGAAGGGGACAATGAAAATATGGAATAAAGCTTCTAGTAACATTACCTACACCACTGTGTACATGGAAGATACTCTGTGATGGTCTCACTGGGTGTAGCTGCTGATATCATGTATGTTACCACATGTAATGCCAGTTTGCTCCAGTTGTATACTCTAATACTGAACTTAATATCAGTCCATCTTATGATTACAGCACACCTTCATGACCAACACAATATCAGGTCACAGACAGAAATTCCAACTCTCCCCCTGGAATGATCATGAGAACAAAATGCCACTCCTTCTCACCTCAGCCCTTCCACACCCTTCCAAAACAGTAATCAATCTTGCTGGGTCATCTGGGTCACATTCAGGGCTCCATCACTCTTTGCCACAGAATTAGAAGTCACACCATTCTCTTATGTAAATACTTCAAGCACATTCAATTTATCATTGTAAAACATTTCTCATATAAAAGAATTTATATTGTGAAACATTATACCCTTTACAATTGCCTTCATGTGGTTGAAAATTATGTTTAAATGTTCTTATTCTTACTTGGGCTGAGCTTTTGGCCAATTCCTGCCACTCTGTATTGAAGATGCAAATGGGTTCCAGGAGATGAAATTGGTGGTTGGTGTCTCTATTGTTCATTCAATTATCTCAGTCACTGGACTCATAACACTGAAGCATGTAACAGAACTTTGTTGATTCACTCTAATAACATAATTTTTAATATTATAGAATATAATGTTTGTGACTTTTCACTTACTTCAAAAAGTTTATGGACTATGAATCAGCAGGACTATCTTTTTTAAAATAAGTTTATTAAAATCATTGATGAAACTTACAATTATTGTAAGAGAACATTTTTTGTTGATATTTTAGATAGAAAACAAGAAAAGCATTGACATAAAAGAACAAGGTAATAAACTATGTACATTGATGTTCACTATACTACCATCAAATAATACAGTTAAAACTAAATATAAAAGTTAATTGCATTCAACTTGTTATTTTTGTAATAAATCATTTATACTCTTCCATTGATTATATATTGTTGTATTCCTTGAAGATCTAAATGTAATTGTCAACAATTCTAATTTAGATCCTTCCATGAGAAGATCTTTAAAATTTTGAAAAGAGGGAATGTGCGAAGACTTCCAATTTTTTTGTAATTTCTTTCCTGGCAATGAATAGAACAGACCAAGGCAGTGGATATTTACTTGATGTTACACAATTTGGGATTGGAGAGTTAAATAAAACTAACAATTTAGTAAGTAAAAAGTTATCAGTAAAGATTGCTTGTAAGAATTTGTTAATATCTTCACAAAATTTCTTTAAGCATAAGCAATCATACAATATATATGTCCAAATCTGCATTTTCTACCTTCTTACATCTCCAACAAAGTACTTTTTGTTTAGATATCTTATTTATGGTATATGGAGTGAGAAATGATCTGTTTAAGAATTTCCAGGTAAAAATTTTCCATTTAGGTGATGAAGTAGTTTTACCAGCTGACTGAAGCATATTTGATTTATCTTTTAGGTTCATAGGTTCATAGGTTCATAGGTTCATACTAGGCTATCTGCCCAAGGGCATTTATAAGCCTAGCCCATAGTTATGTGGCTTTCGCCACCCCTTTAGTTTGAATAAAAACTATGCCTATCATTTTTCTGTGCCTCTGTCAAGCAGTGACACTGAAGTAATCCCTGGGGTATATCTGCGATCTCCCATCCATTGGTCAAGATTCCTCTTGAACAAGGCCAGCGAGGTGCTCTGCCTCACATGTACCGGGATTTTGTTCCACAGCATAGGGAGTCTCTGGGTGATGAATCTGTCCCTCCAGCACGTTCTATTTATAACCGTGTCAAGGTTTAAGTCTCCGCCCTTGTGGTTCTGAGGGATCTAGATTTTTGAGGTGAAGCATATTCATCAAATCTGGGTTTGACATGGCCTTATATGTCAGGCACAGGTCACCTCTGAGCAAGCGGTATGAGACTGAATAAAGCTGGAGTTCTTTCAGTCGGGCAGCATAAGACATATTTTTGAGACCCTTTATCCTTTTGGTGAGGAACTTTTGGGGCCTTTCAAGCTGCATCAGGTGTCTGGTCAGATACATTCCGAATGGGGCATTGTACTCAATCATAGGTCTAATGAGTGATGAGTACAGGGGGACGATGACCTCCCTTGATCTAGATGTGAATCCCTTCATGATCAGGTGGGCGATATAGAAGGTTTTCCTAACTACTTTAGCAACATGAGTGTCAAACGAAAGACTACTGTCAACTTGGGTCCCCAGATCCCTGATGACTTTTTCTGTGCTCAGTGGATTGTCACCTATATGGTAGCTAGGGGTAACCTTGTTTTTCCCGAAGGGTATGACTATGCATTTTTGGCGTTTAACTTCAGGCCATGGCTCTGGCACCAGTTATCCATTTCTGTGAGGCCCTTCTGGAGGATATCTGTGTCAGATGTGTTTTCGACTATGGCCCAGTTTGCAGTCATCTGCAAACTTTGTCAGCCATAACCCTCCTGTGTTTGCTTGTACTTCAGAAAAGTAGATGCCGAACAAGAGTGGACCCAGGACTGAGCCCTGTGGGACACCACTTGTGACAGGCTTTGAGTCTGACATGGCTCCAGCAACTCTGACCCTGTGGGTTCTGTCGCTTAGCCAGTTTGCAACCCATCTTGTGATGTATGGGTTTACATTCAAGCTGATGAGTTTTTCGATGATACCTGAGTGGGGTATTGTGTCGAAGGCCTTTGCCAGGTCGAGGTAGGCTGTATGGACTGCCTTTCCCTCATCAATGGCCTTGGTGACTGTCTCGAAAAAGTCAACCAAGTTTAAGAGGCAGGATCTGCCTTTGACAAAGCCAAACTGGGTTGGATCCAAAGTCTGCAAGTTCCTATGTCTTTATTTATGAGTTCCATTATGATCCTCTCCATGGCTTTGCAGATAAGGCTTGTCAAGCTAATGGGGTGGTAATTTCCAGGGTCTGTGGAGGCACCGCCCTTATGAAGTGGGACCACAGTCGCCGTGCGCCACTCCTTGGGTATGTATCCTGAGGTGAGGCTAAGATTAAACAGCTGTCCTAACTGTGGGTTTAATTCCTCGTTGAGTTCATGAAGCACACAGCCGGGGACACCATCCGGTCCCATGGATGCTGTGTTTTTTGCCTTAGTGAGGGCAGTTCTCACCTGGGCGTTGGAGATGTTTGGGGGGCTACAATCCTCTGGAATAGATATCTCTCCTTTGGGGAGGGGGAGTTTGCACTGAACCTGTCAGCCAGTATGTTAGCAATGTGTGTAGGTTCAGTAATTTTCACATCATTTTGAACTAATTCTGAGCATATCTGGGAGTTTCCTCCTAGGTTTCTAACATAGCTAAAGAAGGCCTTATGATTGTCTTTAGAGTCCTTGGCGATTTTTCTCTCAAAATTTGCCTTGGATGATTTTATGAGAGCTCTTAGTTTTTACTTATAATGATCAAAGGTGTCTTACCTTTCAAGGATTTTGCTCTATCTTGTAGTAGCTTCCTCCTTTTGTTGTAGAGCTTGTTTATGGCTGGGGTCCACCAGACTGGACGCTTGCCTTTGGTACAGAGAGTCTTAGTTTTGTTTGGGATTGCCTGATCCATGCAGTCCTGTAGGTGCTGGTAGAAGGCATTTGTAAGTGATTCAGCAGTTTGAGTAATGTTTACCACTGGCTCAGGGGCCTTAAAGGAGACCACACTAGTTTTTAGAAGTGTGAAATCGGCTTTTGAGAAGTTTTTCACTGTGGTCTTTTTGTTTCAGGTGGGGCGGGATGAGGACCTCCAGCGAGATTAGTTTATGATCTGATCTCACCAGTGAGGGGTATACTTCCGGTGTTGAACATTTTGATCCCATGTTCGTGATGATGAGATCAAGTATGTTTTCACCTCTTGTAGGGATGGTGACTAGTTGTTCCATGGCATTTGAGTTTATGAACTCCAGGAATCTTTGGGTTAGAGTGTTCGGGCTTGAGTAGTGTTCCCAGTCTATATTAGGGTAGTTGAAGTCACCTAGTATGATGGTGTTTGGAGATACATTTATCCTCCAATGTTTTCAGGAAGGCCATGTGAGGTTCCTGAGTTTGAGAGGGTGGCCTGTAACATGCTACAAATTGCAGAGCAGTCTTGCCTATGGTTAATTGCACCTGGATGGTCTCCGATGCATCGCGGCGTTGCCACCAACCTTGAGGTGTGGGTGTCCTTTATGAATATGGACACCCCCCCTCCTTTCTTGGTGTTGTCCGGATTTTGGGGCCGGAACGTATGATATGAGGTGAAACCTGTTAGTGCTGGGGTGCTCTCAGGAGCCTTGAACCAGGTTTCTGTCACAGCACAGACATCGATGTTCTCCATATTGAGAAGGGCCTCGAGTGCGTGCATCTTGAGATTGAGACTTCTGGCATTGAGCAGCATTACCCTTAGTTTTTTCCTTTTGGTGTTCTAGGGTGGTAGGTTTAGAATTTGAGCCTTGCCTAAAAAGGCACTATGGGGTGGCAAGAGCCTTTGCCAATATCCGAAGCCCAGGGTGACAGGTGCAAGCCGTCCCTTGTGAAGCAGCGTGGCTTGTCCAACATGTCATCCCAGGCAGACAGACATTGGATCCCCTTTGAATGACACCAGAATTTAAGCCAATTATTAAAGCTGATCATCTTATCACTGTATTGTGGCATCATTCTAGGTGAAGGTAGGATACTGCTCAAGGTCAGGGTCATACCTGCCTGGGCTACATAATCAGAGAGCTCCTCGGCGTCCTTTCATGTAGTCCAAGGAGGTACGTCTCAGGTCGTTGACACCAGCGTGGACAATGACTGAGTCGTACTTGTACCTGCTGTTGAGAGACCTGAGTGCTTGCGTTATGTGGCGGATTCTAGCGCCCGACAGGCAGCTTACTGTGACCTTCTCCTTACTCAGTCTGGTGAGCGGGACGTCAGTGTGTCTGACTATGGAATCACCAATGACAAGTGTGTCTGGCATTTTGTTTGGCCTTAAGGGCTGTGACTGTTTGACACTCTGACTGTGTGGTCTATGTGTTGCATGTGTTGGGTCGTGAGGTGGTAGTTGTTTGGGTGTCTGCTTTGGTGGCCTCTGCTGTTTTGGTAAATTTTTGACCAGAGCCTCCGAGTATGTCTTTGTGTGAGTATGTGTATGATTTGAAGTTGTGATGGTACCATGTGTGATTGGGTATGTATTGTGTGTGGTTGCCTTCTCCTCCTGTCTGGTCTTGCCAGTCCTATGTTGAGAGAGCTCAGCCTCCAGTTTGGCCGTATAGTTGCATCTCTCGCATGTATTTGTGTTTTGTGGGAGAAGGAGAGGATTGTCTGTGTACATGAGGCAATTGTAACATTGCCTCAATATTCCCAGGTTCACCAGTTGAGCTGGAGAGGACACTAGCAACTGATCCCTCGACATACTAGAAGTAGTAGATAAAGAACTTTCAAAGGACTCCGGGGGAAGTGGGTTTTGGGCTGGTGGGGTACTATCTATAATAAGAGTGCTTTATCAAGGTGCAAGTACTGTAGGAGTAAGTGCTAGGCTTTACAGATAGAGAATAGTCTACTTGGGAATCAAGTAGAGATGAACTTTTCAGTTATATGATATGCTGGTTAGATCAGCAGTACAGTTTAGCGTGTTTTATAGCAGGGGGCTGAAGGGAGCTAGGAATTGGCCCAAAACGACCAATGGACTACTAGTTTCTGGCTGAAACTTCACCAAATCGGACAAAGAGGCCGCTCAGTGCTTCCCACTCCCACTGGTAAGCAAAGAAACTTCCCTCCTTCCTAATAAGGCAATGGATCAGTAACAGGAACTAAAAACAAAGCCCAGGGATCAGCAACTCTGAAACTGGACTACTCTAGTTCAGTAAAGTGGGAAAACAAGAGATTTTTTGTTTTATTACAGAGATAAGGAAAAAAAACAGACAGTAAATGCTATAAATGCTGTAAATCGGCTAGCGCACTTTAGTGTGTAGCCTACAGAAACAATTTGCAACAATTAGTAACTTAAAGTGCAATAAACAGTGTAAAATGCAGAAATCACTTAAAGTAGCAGTAAAACAGGCGAAATGCAGTCGCTAGCTTAATAACAGTGGGAAAGCCACAAAAATACTTATATCTGGTAGAAAGTCACTCTTTTAGCTCTCTGCTGCTTGGATCACTCTGCAGGCCACCACGAGGATCTGTGCAGAGTTGGTACAAGCTGGAAAACACGTGTTTAGCGTGTTTTATAGCAGGGGCTGAAAGGAGCTAGGAATTGGCCCAAAACGACCAATAGACTACTAGTTTCTGGCTGAACTTCACCAATTCGGACAAAAAGGCTGCTCAGTGCTTCCCACTCCCACTGGTAAGCAAAGAAACTTCCCTCCTTCCTAATAAGGCAATGGATCAGTAACAGGAACTAAAAACAAAGCCCAGGGATCAGCAACTCTGAAACTGGACTACTCTAGTTCAGTAAGGTGGGAAAACAAGAGATTTTTTTTTTTTTTTTTTTACAGAGACAAGGAAAAAAACAGACAGTAAATGCTATAAATGCTTTTAAGTGGCTAGCACACTTGAGTGTGTTAGCCTACAGGTAAAATTAAGCAACAAATAACTTTTAAGAGTGCAAAACAGTTAATCAACACAAAAACAGTTTAAATAGAATGCAGAGCTGTATAAACAGGCTAAGATGCAGTCGCTAAGCAGTAATTATTCAAAAAGCCAGAAAAAAATACTTAAATCAGTTATAGCAAATACAGTTATAACAAATGCTCTGAAATATACTGTATATTTCCAATATGTTTGAGAAGGACAGTCAGAACACAAGAAGGTTCAGGCGAAGAAGAAAAAAAAGTTTTGTTTTACTTTTTGAAAAGGTAAAAAGGAGGAACAGAAGGCCTTATCAAATGTTCTCTCTGTATTAAGAAGAATGAGCTAATGACACTAGACTGGGAGGTGTGTCACAGTAGGGGTGGGCAACTGCAAAGCCACCAAGTATAAGAGCAAGACACCAACAGGGAGGGAGGGTGGGACAAAATAGCCTAAGACAACAAGCTATGAAAGTTTTTAAACAGAAAAGATTTCTGAAGATTCTGAATAGACAAAGTGCTTTATATATATTAAATTATAAAACAGTAATCTGTTAAAATAATCAAAAAATACTTATATTTTGTAGCTCAGTTGCGGTCAAACAACTTCTCCAGCCTGCACCAAAGACCAGAACAACAACTTTTTTACAAGAACACAAAAGAACCAGCCCCACTAGCCAAGAGATAATTACACAGAGTAAATGTTTCAGTTTATACAATAGCCTAAGACAACAAGCTATGAAAGTTTTTAAACAGAAAAAGATTTCTGAAGATTCTGAATAGACAAAGTGCTTTATATATATTAAATTATAAAAACAGTAATCTGTTAAAATAATCAAAAAATACTTATATTTTGTAGCTCAGTTGCGGTCAAACAACTTCTCCAGCCTGCACCAAAGACCAGAACAACAACTTTTTTACAAGAACACAAAAGAACCAGCCCCACTAGCCAAGAGATAATTACACAGAGTAAATGTTTCAGTTTATACAATAGCCTAAGACAACAAGCTATGAAAGTTTTAAACAGAAAAAGATTTCTGAAGATTCTGAATAGACAAAGTGCTTTATATATATTAAATTATAAAAACAGTAATCTGTTAAAATAATCAAAAATACTTATATTTTGTAGCTCAGTTGCGGTCAAACAACTTCTCCAGCCTGCACCAAAGACCAGAACAACAACTTTTTTTACAAGAACACAAAAGAACCAGCCCCACTAGCCAAGAGATAATTACACAGAGTAAATGTTTCAGTTTATACAATAGCCTAAGACAACAAGCTATGAAAGTTTTTAAACAGAAAAAGATTTCTGAAGATTCTGAATAGACAAAGTGCTTTATATATATTAAATTATAAAAACAGTAATCTGTTAAAATAATCAAAAAATACTTATATTTTGTAGCTGAGTTGCGGTCAAACAACTTCTCCAGCCTGCACCAAAGAGCAGAACAAGAACTTTTTTTTTACAAGAGCACAAAAGAACCAGCCCCACTAGCCAAGAGATAATTACACAGAGTAAATGTTTCAGTTTATACAATAGCCTAAGACAACAAGCTATGAAAGTTTTAAACAGAAAAGATTTCTGAAGATTCTGAATAGACAAAGTGCTTTATATATATTAAATTATAAAAACAGTAATCTGTTAAAATAATCAAAAATACTTATATTTTGTAGCTCAGTTATGGTCAAACAACTTCTCCAGCCTGCTCCAAAGACCAGAACAACAACTTTTTTTACAAGAACACAAAAGCACCAGCCCCCACTAGCCAAGAGATAATTACACAGAGTAAATGTTTCAGTTTATACAATAGCCTAAGACAACAAGCTATGAAAGCTTTAAACAGAAAAAGATTTCTAAAGATTCTGAATAGACAAAGTGCTTTATATATATTAAATTATAAAAACAGTAATCTGTTAAAATAATCAAAAATACTTATATTTTGTAGCTCAGTTGCGGTCAAACAACTTCTCCAGCCTGCACCAAAGACCAGAACAACAACTTTTTTTTACAAGAACACAAAAGAACCAGCCCCACTAGCCAAGAGATAATTACACAGAGTAAATGTTTCAGTTTATACAATAGCCTAAGACAACAAGCTATGAAAGTTTTTAAACAGAAAAAGATTTCTGAAGATTCTGAATAGACAAAGTGCTTTATATATATTAAATTATAAAAACAGTAATCTGTTAAAATAATCAAAAATACTTATATTTTGTAGCTCAGTTGCGGTCAAACAACTTCTCCAGCCTGCACCAAAGACCAGAACAACAACTTTTTTTTTACAAGAACACAAAAGAACCAGCCCCACTAGCCAAGAGATAATTACACAGAGTAAATGTTTCAGTTTATACAATAGCCTAAGACAACAAGCTATGAAAGTTTTTAAACAGAAAAAGATTTCTGAAGATTCTGAATAGACAAAGTGCTTTATATATATTAAATTATAAAACAGTAATCTGTTAAAATAATCAAAAAGTACTTATATTTTGGAGGACAGTTGCGGTCAAACAGCTTCTGCAGCCTGCACCAAAGGCCAGAACGAGAACTTGTTTTTTACAAGAACACAAAAGAACCAGCCCCACTAGCCAAGAGATAATTACACAGAGTAAATGTTTCAGTTTATACAATAGCCTAAGACAACAAGCTATGAAAGTTTTTAAACAGAAAAAGATTTCTGAAGATTCTGAATAGACAAAGTGCTTTATATATATTAAATTATAAAACAGTAATCTGTTAAAATAATCAAAAATACTTATATTTTGTAGCTCAGTTGCAGTCAAACAACATCTTCAGCCTGCTCCAAAGACCAGAACAACAACTTCTAGTTTACAAGAACACAAAAGAACCAGCCCCACTAGCCAAGAGATAATTACACAGAGTAAATGTTTCAGTTTATACAATAGCCTAAGACAACAAGCTATGAAAGTTTTTAAACAGAAAAAGATTTCTGAAGATTCTGAATAGACAAAGTGCTTTATATATATTAAATTATAAAAACAGTAATCTGTTAAAATAATCAAAAATACTTATATTTTGTAGCTCAGTTGCGGTCAAACAACTTCTCCAGCCTGCACCAAAGACCAGAACAACAACTTTTTTTTTACAAGAACACAAAAGAACCAGCCCCCACTAGCCAAGAGATAATTACACAGAGTAAATGTTTCAGTTTATACAATAGCCTAAGACAACAAGCTATGAAAGTTTTAAACAGAAAAAGATTTCTGAAGATTCTGAATAGACAAAGTGCTTTATATATATTAAATTATAAAAACAGTAATCTGTTAAAATAATCAAAAATACTTATATTTTGTAGCTCAGTTGCGGTCAAACAACTTCTCCAGCCTGCACCAAAGACCAGAACAACAACTTTTTTTTACAAGAACACAAAAGAACCAGCCCCCACTAGCCAAGAGATAATTACACAGAGTAAATGTTTCAGTTTATACAATAGCCTAAGACAACAAGCTATGAAAGTTTTAAACAGAAAAAGATTTCTGAAGATTCTGAATAGACAAAGTGCTTTATATATATTAAATTATAAAAACAGTAATCTGTTAAAATAATTAAAAAATACTTATATTTTGTAGCTCAGTTGCGGTCAAACAACTTCTCCAGCCTGCACCAAAGACCAGAACAACAACTTTTTTTTACAAGAACACAAAAGAACCAGCCCCCACTAGCCAAGAGATAATTACACAGAGTAAATGTTTCAGTTTATACAATAGCCTAAGACAACAAGCTGTGAAAGTTTTTAAACAGAAAAAGATTTCTGAAGATTCTGAATAGACAAAGTGCTTTATATATATTAAATTATAAAAACAGTAATCTGTTAAAATAATCAAAAATACTTATATTTTGTAGCTCAGTTGCGGTCAAACAACTTCTCCAGCCTGCACCAAAGACCAGAACAACAACTTTTTTTTACAAGAACACAAAAGAACCAGCCCCCACTAGCCAAGAGATAATTACACAGAGTAAATGTTTCAGTTTATACAATAGCCTAAGACAACAAGCTATGAAAGTTTTTAAACAGAAAAAGATTTCTGAAGATTCTGAATAGACAAAGTGCTTTATATATATTAAATTATAAAACAGTAATCTGTTAAAATAATCAAAAATACTTATATTTTGTAGCTCAGTTGCGGTCAAACAACTTCTCCAGCCTGCACCAAAGACCAGAACAACAACTTTTTTTTACAAGAACACAAAAGAACCAGCCCCCACTAGCCAAGAGATAATTACACAGAGTAAATGTTTCAGTTTATACAATAGCCTAAGACAACAAGCTATGAAAGTTTTTAAACAGAAAAAGATTTCTGAAGATTCTGAATAGACAAAGTGCTTTATATATATTAAATTATAAAACAGTAATCTGTTAAAATAATCAAAAAATACTTATATTTTGTAGCTCAGCTGCGGTCAAACAACTTCTCCAGCCTGCACCAAAGACCAGAACAACAACTTTTTTTACAAGAACACAAAAGAACCAGCCCCCACTAGCCAAGAGATAATTACACAGAGTAAATGTTTCAGTTTATACAATAGCCTAAGACAACAAGCTATGAAAGTTTTTAAACAGAAAAAGATTTCTGAAGATTCTGAATAGACAAAGTGCTTTATATATATTAAATTATAAAACAGTAATCTGTTAAAATAATCAAAAATACTTATATTTTGTAGCTCAGTTGCGGTCAAACAACTTCTCCAGCCTGCACCAAAGACCAGAACAACAACTTTTTTACAAGAACACAAAAGAACCAGCCCCACTAGCCAAGAGATAATTACACAGAGTAAATGTTTCAGTTTATACAATAGCCTAAGACAACAAGCTATGAAAGTTTTTAAACAGAAAAAGATTTCTGAAGATTCTGAATAGACAAAGTGCTTTATATATATTAAATTATAAAAACAGTAATCTGTTAAAATAATCAAAAATACTTATATTTTGTAGCTCAGTTGCGGTCAAACAACTTCTCCAGCCTGCACCAAAGACCAGAACAACAACTTTTTTTACAAGAACACAAAAGAACCAGCCCCCACTAGCCAAGAGATAATTACACAGAGTAAATGTTTCAGTTTATACAATAGCCTAAGACAACAAGCTATGAAAGTTTTTAAACAGAAAAAGATTTCTGAAGATTCTGAATAGACAAAGTGCTTTATATATATTAAATTATAAAAACAGTAATCTGTTAAAATAATCAAAAATACTTATATTTTGTAGCTCAGTTGCGGTCAAACAACTTCTCCAGCCTGCACCAAAGACCAGAACAACAACTTTTTTACAAGAACACAAAAGAACCAGCCCCCACTAGCCAAGAGATAATTACACAGAGTAAATGTTTCAGTTTATACAATAGCCTAAGACAACAAGCTATGAAAGTTTTTAAACAGAAAAGATTTCTGAAGATTCTGAATAGACAAAGTGCTTTATATATATTAAATTATAAAACAGTAATCTGTTAAAATAATCAAAAAATACTTATATTTTGTAGCTCAGTTGCGGTCAAACAGCTTCTCCAGCCTGCACCAAAGACCAGAACAACAACTTTTTTACAAGAACACAAAAGACCCAGCCCCACTAGCCAAGAGATAATTACACAGAGTAAATGTTTCAGTTTATACAATAGCCTAAGACAACAAGCTATGAAAGTTTTTAAACAGAAAAAGATTTCTGAAGATTCTGAATAGACAAAGTGCTTTATGTATATTAAATTATAAAAACAGTAATCTGTTAAAATAATCAAAAAATACTTATATTTTGTAGCTCAGTTGCGGTCAAACAACTTCTCCAGCCTGCTCCAAAGACCAGAACAACAACTTTTTTTTACAAGAACACAAAAGAACCAGCCCCCACTAGCCAAGAGATAATTACACAGAGTAAATGTTTCAGTTTATACAATAGCCTAAGACAACAAGCTATGAAAGTTTTTAAACAGAAAAAGATTTCTGAAGATTCTGAATAGACAAAGTGCTTTATATATATTAAATTATAAAACAGTAATCTGTTAAAATAATCAAAAAATACTTATATTTTGTAGCTCAGTTGCGGTCAAACAACTTCTCCAGCCTGCACCAAAGACCAGAACAACAACTTTTTTTTACAAGAACACAAAAGAACCAGCCCCCACTAGCCAAGAGATAATTACACAGAGTAAATGTTTCAGTTTATACAATAGCCTAAGACAACAAGCTATGAAAGTTTTAAACAGAAAAAGATTTCTGAAGATTCTGAATAGACAAAGTGCTTTATATATATTAAATTATAAAAACAGTAATCTGTTAAAATAATCAAAAATACTTATATTTTGTAGCTCAGTTGCGGTCAAACAACTTCTCCAGCCTGCACCAAAGACCAGAACAACAACTTTTTTTTACAAGAACACAAAAGAACCAGCCCCCACTAGCCAAGAGATAATTACACAGAGTAAATGTTTCAGTTTATACAATAGCCTAAGACAACAAGCTATGAAAGTTTTTAAACAGAAAAAGATTTCTGAAGATTCTGAATAGACAAAGTGCTTTATATATATTAAATTATAAAAACAGTAATCTGTTAAAATAATCAAAAATACTTATATTTTGTAGCTCAGTTGCGGTCAAACAACTTCTCCAGCCTGCACCAAAGACCAGAACAACAACTTTTTTTACAAGAACACAAAAGAACCAGCCCCCACTAGCCAAGAGATAATTACACAGAGTAAATGTTTCAGTTTATACAATAGCCTAAGACAACAAGCTATGAAAGTTTTAAACAGAAAAAGATTTCTGAAGATTCTGAATAGACAAAGTGCTTTATATATATTAAATTATAAAAACAGTAATCTGTTAAAATAATCAAAAATACTTATATTTTGTAGCTCAGTTGCGGTCAAACAACTTCTCCAGCCTGCACCAAAGACCAGAACAACAACTTTTTTTTACAAGAACACAAAAGAACCAGCCCCCACTAGCCAAGAGATAATTACACAGAGTAAATGTTTCAGTTTATACAATAGCCTAAGACAACAAGCTATGAAAGTTTTTAAACAGAAAAAGATTTCTGAAGATTCTGAATAGACAAAGTGCTTTATATATATTAAATTATAAAAACAGTAGTCTGTTAAAATAATCAAAAAATACTTATATTTTGTAGCTCAGTTGCGGTCAAACAACTTCTCCAGCCTGCACCAAAGACAAGAACAACAACTTTTTTTTACAAGAACACAAAAGAACCAGCCCCCACTAGCCAAGAGATAATTACACAGAGTAAATGTTTCAGTTTATACAATAGCCTAAGACAACAAGCTATGAAAGTTTTTAAACAGAAAAAGATTTCTGAAGATTCTGAATAGACAAAGTGCTTTATATATATTAAATTATAAAAACAGTAATCTGTTAAAATAATCAAAAATACTTATATTTTGTAGCTCAGTTGCGGTCAAACAACTTCTCCAGCCTGCACCAAAGACCAGAACAACAACTTTTTTTTACAAGAACACAAAAGAACCAGCCCCACTAGCCAAGAGATAATTACACAGAGTAAATGTTTCAGTTTATACAATAGCCTAAGACAACAAGCTATGAAAGTTTTAAACAGAAAAAGATTTCTGAAGATTCTGAATAGACAAAGTGCTTTATATATATTAAATTATAAAACAGTAATCTGTTAAAATAATCAAAAATACTTATATTTTGTAGCTCAGTTGCGGTCAAACAACTTCTCCAGCCTGCACCAAAGACCAGAACAACAACTTTTTTTACAAGAACACAAAAGAACCAGCCCCACTAGCCAAGAGATAATTACACAGAGTAAATATTTCAGTTTATACAATAGCCTAAGACAACAAGCTATGAAAGTTTTTAAACAGAAAAAGATTTCTGAAGATTCTGAATAGACAAAGTGCTTTATATATATTAAATTATAAAAACAGTAATCTGTTAAAATAATCAAAAATACTTATATTTTGTAGCTCAGTTCGGTCAAACAACTTCTCCAGCCTGCACCAAAGACCAGAACAACAACTTTTTTTACAAGAACACAAAAGAACCAGCCCCACTAGCCAAGAGATAATTACACAGAGTAAATGTTTCAGTTTATACAATAGCCTAAGACAACAAGCTATGAAAGTTTTAAACAGAAAAAGATTTCTGAAGATTCTGAATAGACAAAGTGCTTTATATATATTAAATTATAAAACAGTAATCTGTTAAAATAATCAAAAATACTTATATTTTGTAGCTCAGTTGCGGTCAAACAACTTCTCCAGCCTGCACCAAAGACCAGAACAACAACTTTTTTACAAGAACACAAAAGAACCAGCCCCACTAGCCAAGAGATAATTACACAGAGTAAATGTTTCAGTTTATACAATAGCCTAAGACAACAAGCTATGAAAGTTTTAAACAGAAAAAGATTTCTGAAGATTCTGAATAGACAAAGTGCTTTATATATATTAAATTATAAAAACAGTAATCTGTTAAAATAATCAAAAATACTTATATTTTGTAGCTCAGTTGCGGTCAAACAACTTCTCCAGCCTGCACCAAAGACCAGAACAACAACTTTTTTACAAGAACACAAAAGAACCAGCCCCCACTAGCCAAGAGATAATTACACAGAGTAAATGTTTCAGTTTATACAATAGCCTAAGACAACAAGCTATGAAAGTTTTTAAACAGAAAAAGATTTCTGAAGATTCTGAATAGACAAAGTGCTTTATATATATTAAATTATAAAAACAGTAATCTGTTAAAATAATCAAAAAATACTTATATTTTGTAGCTCAGTTGCGGTCAAGCAACTTCTCCAGCCTGCACCAAAGTGTCTGAAGGGTTGCAATTATTGATGTCAGAGAACATTTTCCAATAATTATCTGGGTATATATCCAAATCTGATTTTATTACTTTGTATGTGTGCAATAGGCTCGTTTTAATTGAATTGTTCTGCTGAGTAAAAACAATCAAATATTGTATATGTTTGGGAATTAAACCTTTATATGAATAAGGAATTAAGTCAAGTTTATCTTCAATATATTTTCTAGCTTCTTGTAAATCAAGTCATAGTATTGAGTCAAAGTGATTCTCTTCCATAAGAGTATTAATAAATTTTAATTCATTGCTGTTCAACATTTGATGCCAAGAGATCAGATGATTGTGTTTAAATAATGACATTTTATAATAATTTGTAGAGAAAATGATCCCCTGTATATGTGCTATGGGGTAAACAAGGAACATCAAACTTTCATATAATTTAAATCTTAGGATAAATTGTTTAAAGGATTTTAAGATTAGTATTATATAATTGGATTTAAAGTTTCATGTGGGACAGTAGGAAAATAATTATTTCAGTCTCCAGATGAATGAGTTATTTACTACGTTTTGCATATAGGTATCGTTATTATTATATATGTTTTGAGATAAAGTTGGAATATTCTCTTTCCATTTTGTTGAGTATTTGCCATCTATGAGATATGAAATTGTTTTAATTACTGAAGAGATTGAATAAATTTCTAGGTTTGGTAGTGCTATTCCTCCATTTTTCCAACTGTACATATGATATGACAATGCTATCCTTGGTTTAATTGGATACCAAAGGAAGTTTTTAAACATAGAATTAAACTTTTTAATTATTGAAAATGTAGGAGGTATAAAACTAGATTGAATTATGTATACAGTTTTAGGCAGTAATACCATCTTTATAAGTAATAATGTATCTTCCATTGATAATTTTATTTTAAACCATTTATTTATTAAATTATCTATTGCTGTTATACTTTTATTGAAATTTATTTTTAGAGTTTATTTTATGTTGTTATGTTATTTGTTAAGATTGTGCTACGTATTTTTCAAATTTATTTTGTATATTGTATTTTTTTTGGACCAACTAACAGAATTTGTGTTTTATTATGGTTGAATTTCAGACCTGAGTTAGCAGGATTATCTTGTAAGCATTTGAAGGTGAAATAAAGCATGAAAGGGGTTAACAGTCATGTGTTACAAATACCGACCTTCCACATTAAACATGTAAGCTCAGTTTAACTATTTGGAATATTTTGTATGAGTTGCAGCTTTTAAATGGTTTCAGTGTCAGCAGTGTTTAAAGCGGAATTATAAAATATAAAGTGTGACACACTTGATAGATTCCTACACAGAAATAGTTGATGATTTATTGACTAGTTATTATAATGCATACGTTTTAAATATAAAATATTGGGGAAACATCTTCTGGAAGACATAGATGAAATCAGCAAGTAAAAGTGTTACTTTTTTTCCTAGGTTTAATCAATGTGTCTACACAAGCCAGTAAGTAACAAATTTTTGAGCTGTTTGCTTTTCGCTGTTGCCAGTTGAAATGCTATTACATTAATGTGTACTAAGCCGACTGTTTTCACATGTTTTTGGAATAGAGGGTACTGAATACTTAACAATGCTACTTTCTGTTTTCTCGCACTGATGGAATCAGTGGACATTTGGTTATTGTTGCCTACATTTTGAAAACATTAGGCTAGTTTTCTACTAACTGCTTTATATTACCGGCTATTACCTTATAAGGACACAGACTTTTAAACAGTTGTATACGATGACTATTATTATGTTTTTCTTTTTCTTACTTAATGTTTCAGTAGGGTTATGTAAATCAGTTCTTTTAGATACTAAATAGAAAGAATATGGATGCTTTTCAATGCCTTCTCTACTGGAGTCCTTTATATTCAAAGGCATCAAAATGCTAAAAATCAAATGAAGCATGCCCAGTTACTCTCCTCTCTTTAAACAGGAAACACAGTGTTCATTGAGGAAATTTTACTTTATTGTTACACAATTGCTTAACTAGATTCAAGAACTGACTGTACTGGGATTGAGGGCTAACAGTTACAGGCAAGAAGAATCTGAGGGTATTGCTACTCAATGCTAGAAGTCTAAACCTCAAAATGCACTCTATCGAGGCACTCCTTAAAATGGAGAACATCGTCATCTGTGCAGTGACAGAGACCTGGTTCATGGCTCCAGAGAGTACCCCTGCATTACCAGGCTATAATTCATACCACACCTTTCGGCCACCTAACCTGGACCGAAACACTAAAGGCAGAGGCATGTCCATATTCATTAAGGATATCCACACCTCCAGGCTAGTTGCTCAGCATAATGCATCCAAGATTATCCAAGTGCAACTAACTCTGGGCAAGACCGCAATCCAAATTGTAGCTTGCTACATATCCCCCACCATGCCCCAGGATTCCCACTCCTCATTTCTTAATACACTGGAAAATATTAGAGTACAACCTAACACCCTAATAATGGGTGATTTCAACTACCCTTCCATTAACTGGGAAAACTACTCATGTACCAACTCTTGTGCTCAACGTTTTCTGGAATTCATAAATTCCAATGCCATGGATCAGCTTATCCACATCCCCACCAGGGGCAGCAATATCATAGACCTGGTTATTACCAACATGGGCAACCGGTGCTTCACACCAGAGGTCAATTCCTCATTGGTCAGATCCGACCATAAGCTAATCACCCTAGACATCCACATCCCTCCCTCACCCCCCCCCATTAGGGAAACCACAGTAAATAATTTCTCCAAAGCCAACTTCACGCTTCTTAAGACAGAAGTGGCAAACTTCATGACACCCAATAGAGGTATGACTGCTGAATCCTACACAAATGGACTTTATAAGCACTTACATGAGTGCATGGATCGTGCAATCCCTAACAGAACCAAGATGCTATCCTCCAAAAAAAGGAAGCCAATCTGGTGGTCCCCTGCCATAAACAAACTCTACAACAGAAGAAAGAAAGAAAGAAACTGTTGCAAAAAAGAGTAAAATTAGATGATTGGAGAAACTCCCTGGTCAGCTTCAGTAAGAAGCTGAGATTCTTCATAAAATCCTCCAAAGCTAGTTATGAAAACAAAATTGCCACTGACTCTAAAGACAACCACAAAGCATTCTATAGCTATGTCAAGAATATCAATGGCAACACTCAGATCTGCTCTGAGTTGCAGCATAATGGCACTAAACATACAGAACCAACGGATATTGCCAACATCCTGGCAGATAGGTTCAGTGCTAACTTTACCCCTCTGTCATCCCCTAAAGGGCCCATCTCTATACCAGAAGAATGCAAAGTTCCTGTAATCATGGCTGCACAGGTAAAAAACACACTATCCAAAGCCAAGAACACAGCATCCATGGGACCTGACGTCATCCCAGGCTGTGTTCTACATGAACTACAGAACGAACTGGCACCCTACCTAAGTACCATGTTTAATCATAGCCTCACCTCAGGCTATGTACCCACTGAATGGTGCACAGCAACAGTTATCCCACTCCACAAAGGGGGAGCCACTACAGACCCCAGAAACTACCACCCCATTAGCCTAATGAGCCTGGTCTGCAAGGCTATGGAGCGTATCATCATGGAACTTATAAACAATGACATTGGTAATCTCCAAACTCAGGACCCCACCCAGTTCAGGTTTGTAAAAGGCAGACCATGTCTCCTAAACCTGATAGACTTCTTTGAAGCAGTCACCAAAGCCGTAGATGAGGGTAAGGTGGTTCACACAACCTATCTATATCTTGCCAAGGCTTTTGACACCATCCCCCTCTCTGGAATTATAGATAAACTCACTAAACTAGGTATAAATCCCTGTGTCACAAGATGGGTTTCAACTGGCTCACTGACAGAACCCACACTTTGAAAGTAGCAGACTCCAAATCCAGCTTCAGACCAGTGACAAGTGGAGTAACACAGGGTTCACTCCTGGGTCCTCTCCTGTTTGGTATCTACTTCTCTGAAGTACAGGCCAACACAGAAGGTCTTTGGCTAACGAAGTTTGCAGATGACTGCAAACTAGGAGCCATAATCAAAATCCAAAAGATGTGGACATCCTACAAATGAGCCTTGCTGAGACAGATGCCTGGTGTCAAAGCCATGGCCTCAAGCTCAATGCCAAAAAGTGCATTGTCATTCTTTTTGGTAAAAACTCAGTACCCATGAACTACCACATAGGTGGTAGTATACTTAACACTGAAAATGTGATAAGAGACCTTGGGACACAGGTGGATAGTAGTCTCTCCTTTGATAATCACATCACCACAGTAGTCAGGAAATCCTTCTATGTAGCACACCTTATCACAAAATGTTTCTCATCCAGGAAAAAAGAGGTCATTGTTCCCCTCTACTCATCACTCATTAGACGCATTATAGAGTACAATGCCCCTTTTGGTATGTACCTCACAAGACATCTACAACACCTGGAAAGGCCACAGAAATACCTCACAAAGAGGATTACTGGCCTCAAAGAGATGCCCTATGCAGACTGTCTCAAAAAACTGCAGCTTTACTCTGTTGCATATCGCCTACTCAGAGGCGATCTCTGCCTAACACACAAAGCTATGTCAAACCCAGAGCTTTTAGACATGCTCCACTTAAAGAAATCCCAATCCCTATGAGCTACACGCTCTAGGGACCTAAACCTCATCACCACAATAAACAGAACATGCTGGAGGGATAGATTCTTGTCCCAGAGACTTCCCATACTCTGGAACAAACTACCTATCTATATCAAACAAAGTTCCTCATTAGTACTGTTCAAGAAAAATCTTTATGATTGGATGGGAGATAGGAAATTCACCCCGGGGATCACTTCTGTGGCTCTGCTCGACAGTGGCACAGGAAAATAATTTTCTTGGGTGGCAAAAGCCAGGGTACCTTTGGCTAGGCTTATATAGGCCCTAGGACCAATAGCCTAGTACCTACCTATGAACCTAAGAACCAGTCCATAATTGTGTCAAATGATTCAAGAGCCTTTTTATAAAGCTACAGTTATCTCTCTCCACAAGATGGGATCTACCTTGGATCCCAGGAACTGCCACACCATCAGTCTGACAAGCCTGATCTGCAAGGCCATGGAACATATTATCATGGAACTTATAAACAAAGACATTGACAACCTTCAAACACTGGACCCCATGCAGTTTGGGTTTGTGAAGGGCCAATCTTGTCTCCTGAACCTGATTGACTTCTTTGAATCAGTGTCCAGAGCCGTGGACAAGGGTAAGGTGGTCTGCACAGCCTATCTGGAACTCACCAAGGCCTTTGACACCACCCCCCACTCTGGAATCATAGATAAACTTACTAAGCTGGGCATTAATCCCTACATCACTCGATGGGCTACCAACTGGCTTACTGACAGAACCCACACTGTAAAAGTAGCTGACTCCAACTCTAGCTCCAGACAAGTGACAAGTGGAGTACCTCAGGGTTCAGCACTGGGACCACTCTTGTTTGGCATCTACTTCTCTGAAGTGCAGGCCAACACTAAGGGACTCATGTGATCACAGCTACTGAGAAGAAGCTGACAATGCAGAAATCTAGCTGAACAGTTATGGAAAGAATTTTGTGGCTGACATATGGTGTGTAATAGGTAAGTTATGTAATGGTGTTAGTGAAACAATATGCATGCCATTATGGCAGGTTAGGAGAAACTCAAAGTACTAACTGGCTTGCTTTGCACTGAAAGCAGATCTTGGTGTGATCATGGGATTACAGGATCATAGAAGGTTACTAGGCTAATGGCCTTGGGGCCCTTACAAGCCTAGCCAAGAGTTTATCCCCAGAAAAGAAACCTCAATTAGAAACTGTCACCCCTGTCAATGAGAGACACAGGTGGAACCCCTGGGATAAATTTGTGGTTTTCCATCCACTCATCAAGATTGCACTTGAAGAGGATCAGTAACGTGCTTTGACGTGTATGGGGAATCTATTCATAGGATTATAGGATCATAGGGGATCATAGGAGGATACTAGGCTATTGGTGCTGAGGCCCTTATAACCCTAGGCAAGAGTTTAGCCCATGTTTAGACAAATCAGCACATGATGACCCTGTCCAGCAGGGACATGTGTGGAATCCCAGGGGTATATTTTCTGTTTCCCATCCAGTTTTCCAGATTGCGCTTAAAAAGGGGTAAAGAGGTACTCTGCTTGATCTGGAGAGGGAGTCTATTCCATAGATGGGGGAGTCTCTGGAACACAAATCTGTCCTGCCACCACGTCTTGTTGATGTCACAGTCCAGGGTGAGGCCACACATGTGCATTATTTGAGTGGTGCTTGATTTGTGGATATGCAGCAGTCCCATCAACGTGGGGTTCATGATCACCTTGTATGCCCAACAGAGGTCACCACTGAGGAGTCTGTATGAAACTGAGTAGAGGGATAGGGCTTTTAGCCTATCTGTGTATGGTAGATGTTTGAGGCCCTGAATTCTCCTGGTGTGGAACCTCTGTGGTCTCTCCAGCTGTTGCATGTGCTTTGCCAGGTACATGCCAAAAGGGGCTTTGTACTCAATGATGAGGGAAGAATACAGGGATGTTATGACCTCCTTGTCCCAGGATGGGATGCCCTTACTTATGAGGTGGGCCATGTAGAAGGCTTTCCGTACAATGGAAGCAACATGGTGGTCAACCGTCAGGTTGCTTTCAACAGGGTCTACTTCACTATGTAGGGGGAGATTTCCATTTACCTCAATGTAGTGCGGTCTCGGAGTTGTAATATTTAAGTAGGGGGGTGTGGGGTGCAGGGGGGCTTGCCCCCCTGCCTACGCTAGTTAGTTTTTATTTTTGTTTGCTTTTTGTTTTTTAAGCGTTATTCAATGTTTTACTACATCGATCACTAGAGGTTGACCTTTAGTGATTCGATGTAGTAAGATTTCGATAACGTGATATAGACGCTATCAACATGGGTGCCCAAATCTCTCCAGACTGATTGCATACTTAGGACATTGTTATTAATGTGATTATTTGTGGGGACATCACAAAGGGGATTATGATGCATTTTTTGGTATTCAACTTAAGGCCACGTTTCTGGCACCACACAATCAAATGACAGCAACTGCCAAAGGTGTCCCAAAGTGGTACAACAAAGTAGGAAAATCTTCAAGGTACAGTACCATGAGCTTGCACTGTGTCAACAGCAATAAAAACTCTTTATTTGAAGAAAAACAATAAAAGTGTTAAAAACACATGAAATTTCCAGCTGAGATAAGCACTTCCGGCTTCTTAAGCCTTCTTCAGATCATAAATAACAAGTGCTGGATAAAAACATATATATTGTGTTGCAGCCAATCCAGTGGCTTAAAAATATTTTTTTATCCTATCAGAGTGCACCTCTTCACTCTTAGTCCTTGGTCAGAAACAGACTCTGCACAGGATCTAGCTTCCAATCAAAATCCTTTGCTGCTGCTGCAGTGTCCTCAATCAGGAACATACACTCTCTGTTCTTTACATCTCTGCACTCATAGAAGGTAAACACCCTGCAGTGTATAAGTACCAATCAAATTGTTTAAGTATTGTTTCCTTCCAATCACTGGTACAACCTATTAGAATACTGTTACCAAGCCTTCAGCCAGTCCTGTAAACACTACCATTTTTTCATTGTTCATAACAACTTTTTCATTACTAACCATGCTGTACAAAATTGACAATGTAAACATAATAAAGTGGTTTAACCACTTTTTAACTTAGTTTTAATATTTTTATTTTTATTATTCATGTTTATTTATGCTTCATCTATATATTGCCATCTAATAGCAAAAACTTCCTAGTGAACAAAAAAAAAAAAATTAAAAGACCCACGTTAAGCAAAACGTCGTAATTGCTTCATACAAGGAACAAAAGCCTTACAAAAAGGTTCTCATCCTGGTAATAAAAGCCTGTTGATAGAGAATGTCCACCAGATAAGTTTGTGTTTCCTTGAGCAGCAGGTTTTATAGGTTCATAGGCTGGAACTAGGCTATTGGCCCTTGGGCCTATACAAGCCTAGCCATAACAATTTCCTGGCTATTTCTTCCCACAATATTTACTTCCTTGGAACCCTGTCTATCAGGGTGACTGATGTGATCCCCAGGGTGAATTTTCTATCTCCCATGCTATCATAAAGGTTCCTTTTGAAGAGGGCCAAAGATGGGCAGTCTATTCCAGAGTCTGGGAGTCTCTGGGTCAGGAACTTATCCCTCCAGCATGTTTTCTTCATTGTGATGACAAGGTTTAGATCCCTGGAGCATGTGTCTCTGAAGGATTGGAATTTCTTTACGTGTAGCATGTCCAACAGCTCTGGGTTTGATATGGCCTTGTATGTTAAGCAGAGATTGCCTCTAAGTAGATGATAGGTGACAGAGTATAGCTTGAGTTTATTTTAGATGGTTAGCATAGGACATCTGCTTTAGGCTTGTGATTCTTTTAGTGAGGTATTTCTGCAGCCTTTCCAGTTGTTGCAGATGTCTTGAGAGGTACATACCAAATGGGGCATTGTACTCTATAATGGGTCTAATGAGAGATGAGTACAGTGGGACAATGACCTCCTTTTTTCTGAATGAAAAGCCCTTAGTGATGAGGTGTGCCATATAGAAGGATTTCCTGACTGTTGTGGTGATGTGGTTATCGAAGGTGAGACCACTGTCCACCTGTGTCCCTAAGTCTCTTATCACACTTTCAGTGTTTAGTGTACTGCCAGCTATGTGGTAATTCATGGGTATATGTTTTTTTCCCAAAGGGGATAACTATACATTTCTTGGCTTTGGGCTTGAGCCCATGACTCTGGCAGCAAGCATCTGTTTCTGTAAGGCACTTTTGTAGAATATCCATATAATTTGGGGATTCAGTAATGGCTCTCAGTTTGCAGTCATCGGCAAACTTTGTTAGCCTGAGTCCCTTAGTGTTGGCCTGCACTTCAGAGAAGTAGATGCCAAACAAGAGTGGTCTCAGTGCTGAACCCTGAGGTACTCCACTTGTCAGGAGCTGGATTTGGAGTCAGTTACTTTTACAGTATGGGTTCTGTCAGTAAACCAGTTTGTAACTCATTAAGTGATGTAGGGATTAATGCCCAGTGATTCCAGAGTGGGGATGGTGTCAAAGGTCTTGGCGAGGTCCAGATAGGCTGTGCAGACCACCTTACCCTTGTCCACGGCTCTGGAGACTGATTCAAAGAAGTCTGTCAGGTTCAGGAGACAAGATCGGCCCTCTCAAACTCAAACTGCATGGAGTCCAGTGTCTGAAGGTTGTCAATGTCTTTGTTTATAAGTTCCATGATAATATGTTCCATGGCCTTGGCTTTGGAATCTTTGGCAATTTTATTTTCGTAACTAGCTTTGGAGGATTTTATGAGGGAATCTCAGCTTCTTACTGAGGCAGGTAAGGGAATTTTTTGCATCCTGGGATTTTCCTCTTTTCTGCAACAGTTTCTTCCTTTTGTTGTAAAGTTTGTTTATGGCAAGGGACCACCAGATTGACTTCCTTTTTTAGAGGAGAGTGTATTGGTTCTACTGGGGATAGCACCATTCATGCACAAGCGGATGTGCTCATACAGTGTCTTAGTGTAGGATTCAGCAGTCGAACATTCAGTTCCCGTCTGCATGGGTGTCATGAAGTTGTTGAGTAGCATGAAGTTGGCTTTGGAGAAGTTTTTTATGGAGGTTTTCTTAATGGTGGGGGGGGGGTGGGATGTGGAAGTCAAGGGTGATTAGCTTATGGTCAGACCTGACCAACAAGGGGGTGACCATAGGTATGGAGCATCGATTTCCCATGTTGGTAATGACCAAGTCAAGGATATTGGAGCCCCTGGTGGGACTAAGGATTAGTTGATCCATGGTTTTGGAATTTATGAATTCCAAGAACCCTTGGGCAAAGGTGTTGGTATACAAGTAGTTTTCCCAGTTAATGGCAGGGTTGTTGAAATCACCCAGTGTTAGGGTGTTTGGTTGTATCTTAATATTGTACAGTATGTTTCCCTCTCCCACCCCCATTCCCATCCACCCCCATATCATTTCCTTTATAGCTAACTACTTTGCACCTCCCACAACATAACCCACCCCCTCCTGTCTTTCACTCCATAATAGACTATACCTCAACCCATTTGCTGCTACAACAAAATATTCTAACTTCACCCCCCCCCTTTCTGGTACTAGCTGGTATACACTATTATCCACTATCTAATAGACAAAATAACTGTATTCCCGTACATTTTATTAGCTAAAACACCCTGCAATATGTACTCCTCGAACAGTAAAATCTATGCATTTCTAACTACATCCATCCTATTACTGCCTGTCTTACTCCTTCTCTTTATACTCACATCACTTAACATCCACTTACACCCCAAACATATCTCCTCTGAAAACCCAGAGTGCTGTAGCCATATAATCACCAAACCATTGCCATTTATCCATCTATTGTCTCATTAAATACTCCCTTACCAAAAATGCACTTACCTAACACCCAACTCACCCCTACCAAACACAAAACCAAATACCACATCCCCACTGCTAATATGCTCAGACTCATCTACCTCCACAAAAAATTCTCTTAGCTGGAGACATTCATCCCAACCCTGGTCCAACACATGCCACTGCTAGCCCTCCTAACCCCAAAGTTAATAATCTCCCAAACAAACATCTTTCCTTCTATTCAATAAACACTAGGAGTATTCTGAACAACGTAAGTGAACTACATGCTTGGATCTCCCACCATACTCCTGATATCCTTGTTCTGACTGAAACCTGGTTGAAATCCCAACACCAAGACATCGAGATCTTGCCCTCTGGCTATAGCAAACACCATCTAGATCGACCAAAAAGGAAAGGTCGAGGCGTTGCTATCATACACTCTAACCACGTTACCATTTCTAACTCTACTTTTACATCCCAGGCCTTCTCTCCAGACAAATAGTATCTGTAAACCTAAATATTAATAGCCATTCCACTATCACCATTGTAGCAATTTACATTCCACCAGGTGAAAATATCCCCTACTGGAAAATATGCTTGCTAATATCTCCCAACATATCCCAAGTGAAACTATCATTCTTGGGGATGTCAACATTAACTGGCTATCTCTCTCATCTCAAAACTCCTCACAACACCTTAATTTCTACGGCTTTACTCAACTCATCCCTGATCCCACTTATTTCAATAACTCCCATACAGCCTTGTCTCTCCTTGACTGGATTCTTGTCTCTCACCCTTCCAAACACCATAACCCTGAAATGCTACCAAATTCCCTATGTGATCCACTGCTAGCCCTCCTAACCCCAAAGTTAATAATCTCCCAAACAAACATCTTTCCTTCTATTCAATATAGTTGTTCTATTCAACAATATAGCTGACTTTCAGTGTAAGTATTTAAATACTGTACATATGTAACAAAAACAATTTTTTTTTCTTTCTTAGTAGACTCTGCATTTTGGACATTGTACTTTTCATGATTGTATTTTATGTAATCCGTTCTGTATTGCCTACTACTGCATCTCACATATTCTTAACTGTTTGTGACATTGTATTATCATCCATTACTGTATGTTACCTTGATTGTACTGTCTTTGGAGCTTTTCTCCCCGGGCCTCCACTGAAAATGGGTACTTCTTGGCCCAGTGGACTTCCCCGGTAATCAAACTGAAATAAATAAATAAAAATAAATAAAAAATCACTGCCCAGTAAAAATACTAAGATACACATCCCATCAAGCTAAACCTCAAAGGATTATCAAACACCAACAACTACCAAACTTTAATCCTGAAACTCTCAAGCCTTTATTATCAAAAGTGAACTGAAATCCCTTAAAACTACTCCCCTTGGATGAAGCTGTCTACTTTTTCACTCCACTTTCCTTAGTATTTTAAATTCTCTGGCACCCCTTAGAACAGTCCACATAAAGACTAACATAGCCCCATGGCTGACCGTAAACACACATGCACTACTAAAAAATAAAGACAGAGCATGAAAAATTTGGACTAAAACTAAACATCAACCAGACCTCCAGAAATATAAAAAACTTAGAAATCTTGACAAGAGTCACATAAATAAAGATTAGAAAAACTTCTATAATAATTCATCTTCTACCTTTAAATCCAACCCTAAAAAGTTCTGGCACTCTGTAAATCAAATACTATACCTAGGTACGCAAGCCTCCCCTAATCCTCACCCTGACAAAACACATGAGCATACTGCCTCCACATTTAACAACTACTTTATAGACTCAATATCCAAATTACTAAATCAAGACACAGACCATCCCACCAACAATAATAGAACTAATAGCTTAAACTCTTCCATCAGTAGTAACCTTACCACTACCTTCTCCCTCAAACCTGTCTCCACTAACTATATTAAAACTCTACTATCTAAATTAAAACCTTGCTCCACATCCATAGACATTCCCTCCGCATTCCTTCAGGCTGCTGCTGATGTTCTTGCTTTCCTAGTTTATATTCTAATAAACCGCTCTGTTATGGAATCCACAGTCCCTTCCATCTGGAAGCAGTTTTACACCATTCCAATACACAAAGGAGGAAACTCCACAGATATAACTAATTTTAGACCCATAGACATACTCTCACTACTCTCCAAAATTCTGGAAAAATGTATACACAATCAAGTCTTACACCACCTTCTGCAAGAAAATCTACTCACACCTACCCAACATGGCTTTTGTCCCATGCACAGTATTACAACAGCTCTCCTGTCTTTCCTAAACTCTGTATCACTAGCTAGAGACAGTACTAAACTTATTTCCTGTCTCTTCATTGACCTCTCTAAAGCCTTTGACACAGTCTCTCATAAACTCCTTCTCCTTAAACTAGCAAACTTGCACTTCTCTCCATCCACCATATCTTGGTTTAACAGCTATCTCTCTGATAGACTCCAATCAGTCAAATGGCTCTCAGCTTTCTCCCCTCTTCTTCCTGTTAAAATGGGTTTTCAACAAGGCTCCATCCTTGGGCCCCTTCTTTTTAACATCTTTACCAACCTTCTCTACTCTTCCTGTCATGGATCCTCACTGATACAATACGCAGATGATTCTACACTTATCACTATTGCTGAATCATTAACTCAACTAAAATCAGACACACAGTCCTCTTTTAACTCTGTAGAAAACCTGCTATCTGAAAACCAACTTATCCTTAATCCAAAGAAAACCAAATTACTACTCTTTCTCCCTAAAAAACATAACCACATAAGGTTCTCCATACTGTCACAAAATAATACTCAAAACCAGGTGGACACCAGTACAAAACTCTTAGGTGTTACTAATGATTATAGACTAACTTTTAATTTACATGTCAATAATTGTATCTGTAAAACACATCTCAAGCTAGGTCTCCTCTACAGAAACAAAAAAAATCTCACCAAAACAGCAAAACGAACCATTTGAAATGCCTACCTCTTACCCACTTTACTTTATAGCTCCCAAATTCTCACCAGCTTCAACACTGGACTACTAAACAAGTTAGAAACAACTTATAACAGGATCGCCAGATTTGCTGCCCAAAATTCTTACAAATCCCATCACTGTCTCTCACTAAAAGAACTAAATTGGCTAGAATTAGCTAATTTGCTTCGGTATAATCAGTTTCAGATTATTCATTCCATTTTCTACAAACTCTCTTTCAGTCCAACTATCTCATCTCTAATCTCTCATTACTTACCCACTAGATTACTCCGCAGTTCTGAAAAAGGCCTACTAAAAATCTACAAACCAAAGATCAAAATGAGTCACCTAGTCTATAGCTTTAACCCTTCCAAGGTCTGGAATAGCCTACCACTAGATACAAGATTCCTTGAACATCCCAATCAATTCAAAACCGCTACAAAAAATACCTTCATGAAAAATGGACTTGCCAATGGAATTATCTCCGTAAACACTCCCCTATAACCTTCTACTTCTCTTCTCTCTTCCCTTCAATCAACAAACTTACTACTTTATCTTCTCCTCTTGGTACATCACTGTACAAACATAACTAGTAAAATATTTCAGCTGTGTAACTATTGCACTATTATGTATGTAATATGTAATTATGAATGTATCCCTCTGATGAGTGTATTTCTATGTATTTCACTTGCCACCATTTAATGTATGACACTGTAATGCAGTAATCTGTGGTACTGATGAATGTATTTCTATTTAATATGTAACATTTCTATTTTCTGTTGGAGCTTTTCTTCTTGGGCATCCACTGAAAATGGACATTTGTAGCCTGGTCAGACAAACCCAGTCACCAAATATAAAATAAATAAATAAATGTTTAGAAAGGTGTAGTGAGAATATTGGACCATGGTGGGGGATCTATAACAAGCTATAATTTGGATTGCAGTCTTACCTAGTGTTAGTTTCACCTGGAGAATTTCAGACACATTGTGTTGGGCAACTAGCCTGGTGTTGTGAATATCCTTGGTGAATATGGACACTCCTCCACCGTTAGTGTTTCGGTCCTGGTTTGGTGGCCGAAAAGTGTGGTAAGAGTTGTAGCCTAGTATTGCAGGGGTGCTCTCTGGAGCCCTGAATCAGGTCTCAATTATTGCACAGATATCGATGTTCTCCATTTTTAGTTCTGCTGGGTATGGCTGGGTCTATGCATTTGTACAGATGCTTGTATACTGCACTGGTGTACTGTTCAGCATAGTTGTTTGCATCCTCTGGGGGGGTGTGAAGCTACTGATACCCTCCCTTAGAAGGTTGTAGTCAGCTTTTGAGAAGTTTTCTAGCTTGGTTATGGCTGGGGGAGTGGGATTGGATGAGATAGAAATTTCAAATGGGACAGACAGATGGTCTGATCTCACCAGGGGAGAGCTTACTATGGGGGGTGTTGCAACGGTCTCCCATGTTGGTGAGAATCAGGTCTAGAATATTATCTTCCCTTGTGGGAGATGAGACAAGCTGGTCTAGTACATTAGAATTGATGAAGTCATGGAATCATTGGGTGAGTACATTAGAGCAGGAATAGTTCATCCAGTCTATGGTGGGGTAGTTGAAGTCACCAAGGGTCAGGGTGTTAGGTGGTACCTTGATGGAGTCAAGTAGGTCCAGTTAGGAGGATTCAGTGTCCTGAGTGATGGTTGGGGGTCTATAGCTGGCTATAACCTGGATGGGTGTCTTGCCAATTGTCACATGCAACTAGAGCAGTTCTAGTGCATCATGCTGGCAAATCAGTCTGGAGCTGTGCTTGTCTTTATTGAAAATAGAAACTCTACCACCCTTAGTCTTCCTGACCTCATTTTGGGGTCAGAATGTGTAGAATGAGGTGTAGCCTAGTAAGGCAAGGGTGCTTTCCACAGCCTTGAACCAAGTTTCTGTGACTACACAGATGTTGGCATCTTCCAATATGAGGACAGTGTCCAGTGAGTGCATTTTCAGATTACGACTCCTAGCATTAAGCAGCATGACCTTAAATTTGCTTTTTGACAGATCTTTTAGGTTGCAAGATTTGTCTTTGGGACATTGCCTTCAAAAAGGCACAATGGGGGAGGCAAGAGCCTTGGCCATAATCCTGAATCCCAGGGGTGGAAAGTGGAGTCCATTTCTGAAAAAGCATCGAGGCCTGTCTATCATGTCATCCCAGGCAGATAGAAACTGGATCCCCTTAGAATGACGCTGGAAACTAAGTCAATTGCTGAAGTCAATTATTTTTTGTTGGTATTATGGTATCATTCTTGGTGAAGGTAGGATGCTGCTTAGTGCTAGGGTCATGCCTGCCTGGGACACATACTCTGAGAGCTCAATCACATCTGTCTTCATATAGTCCAGGGAGGTACATCTCAAGTCATTCACACCAACATGGACAATGACAGGGTCATACTTGTACCTGTTGTGGAGGCACTTAAGTGGATGCGTGATGTGGTGGATTCTGGCACCTGTCAGACAACTGACCATGATCTTCTCCTTGTCGAGCCTGGTGAGGAGAACATCATTGTGTCTCACAACTGAGTCACCAATGACTAGTATGTTTGGTTTATTGTTATGTGTTAATGGCTGAGTGAGATTATTGTTATGCCTTATGGACTGTGTTCATGAGACACTGGTGTGTTGTCTACTGTCTGTGATGTGTTTGGTGTTGTGTGTGAATTGTTTGTGAGTGTGTTTTGGAGGTCTCTGCTGTTTAGGTAACTTTTTATTGAGGACCTCTGCATAGGTGGGTGTGTGTTGTGCTTGGCTTTGTGATGCAGGTGGTGTGGTGTTTGTGCTGGTAAATCTCTTTGTCAGGAGTACTGACTGTGGTGCGAAAGGGCATGTATTCCAGCTTACTGATGTACATGCATTTCTCACAAGTAGAAGAATTATTTGCTAGGAGAAGAGGGTTGTCAGTGAACATGAGGCAGTTGCTACACTGTCTCAGTATGCCCATGTTGACCAGGCTGGCAGGAGAAACTGATGGAATTGTCCAGAAATAGTGTTCTGAAACTTGGATGGATTTATAGAGAGAGGGTTTTGATAAGTCTTTGTCCACAAGAGTGTAGACCACAAAAGCCTTCTTAAATGTAAAATAATTGGCCTGAAGCCTAAGTGCTAAAACCAAAACTAAGAGGCTTAGAATAACAGACAAATTTCATCAGAAGGGTTGCCACCTTGCTTCACGGCTAAAACCGGAGCAAAGCCACGCCCCTCGCGTCACTAGTAACCCTGCCCACCCCAACCCCCTCTCCCGCCAACATACCTCCTATTTTGTGATGTCACGACAGCATCATCAACGGGAACGCCCTCTTTTTCGTTCTGATTTACTATGCTTTTCTGTAAAAAGCATAGTAAATCAACCGATTAAACTCCGATAGTCTGTTTCCTTTTTGAAACAGAATACCGGAGTTTGTACAGTGTTTTCCGGACTACCGGAGAATCAGTTTAATTTCCTGATAGTCCGGAAAAAAAACGGAGGGGTGGCAAGCCTATTCATCAGGCTATTAACAAGCAGTAATAAATACAGCAGAATAAAACACTTAAGAGCAAGCAGCAAGGCAAAATAAGGTAATAAACCAGGAAGAACACAATTACACTAAAAGCAGTTGAATAAAGTGTAATTTTTGTAGTGGAGAGGGAAGAAACAGAAGATAATTCAAGATTAAGAAAGTAAGGGGGTTGGCCTTCCCAAATGATCACACTGTAGTCAGTATAGTGAGCAAATGAGATAGGACTGGGAGCAATGCCCAAAATCAAATTTACAGCAGGTGAGGGCAATTGCAAAGCCACCAAGTTTAAGAAGAAAACAGCACTTTGGGCAGGAGGGATAGGGGAAAACAAAATGCAGACCCAGATACCAACAATATCAAGCAAATAAATACATGCAGCACAGTTTTGTTAACTTTCACTGAAACAGGTTAAGTGCAAAAAAAGTATACTCTTTTAAGCTTTGTGTATCCAGGTGGCTAATGAATCAGTCATGTGCCACAAGGAGCAGCTACAATAATGATACAGTCTCACAGAAATGTAACTCCTTATAACAGTAGTATAAAGGAAAGCTTAAGAGGCTCAGGCAATCAGATAACACAAAAAGCTGTGCTCACACCTTGGATAGGTTGGCTTCAACAGAAGTAAAACAACCCCCACTTATGAAACCAGCTGAACAGAATCCAGACAGTAGCCAGCAATATCAATCAAGCAAATAAATAAATGTAGCACAATTCTGCTAACTTTCAGTAAAACAGAAAAACAAAATGCAGACACAGAGACCAGCAATATCAACCAAATAAATAAATGCAGTACAGGTTTGTTAACTATCACTAAAACAGATTGTGGAAAAAAGGATAATTATAAACTTTGTGTATCCAGATGGCTAGCACTTGAGACAGAATGAGACCTCACACCAACAACCCTCACATACACATAAAGGTACCTCTCAACCATAAAGATTTTTACAGAATATTCAGATTTTTGCCACATATTTTGGTCTGTTCTTCTTAAAAATTGTGTTTTTTGACAAATCACTGGGATGGCCTAAGGATTTAAATCACTAAATAATGACATGCATTGCAGTTTCAGACTTATATCCTTCAAAAAATGCATGCTAATCAAATCCTGTTATTCTAGCAACTTCTTAAGTTTATAAAAGCGATATTTAAAATGTGTCACTATTTTGGGGCCTTTGTCCCACATAATGTCAGGCTTTGCCCAGATTTCTTGCACTAAGAGGTGAGAGGTATGCACATAACATTTGTGAGTAAAATAGATGTATAAGAACAGCTGACAGTCTTTACTAATGCTTTACACGCAGTCACATGAAAATCAGACTGAAAGTGAATCTAACTTAAAAAAAAGCCAGTGATATCCCACAATCCACTTGGAACTCCTCTTAGTGCTCTATTAAACACGTAAAAATGCCTGCAAATGGGTGCACCTTAACAACTGCAGTAATCTGCAAAATAGTCTTATAAAACAAGTTTCAGTGAGAGTGCCAGATAACATAAGCATACTGTCTTCCTTTTGAAAGTACAGTAAATACATTCGTGTTGCAACCAAGAAAACACAGAAAGATGGTCCAGCAAAAAAATAGAAAAAAAGAATATGTGTTTGTAGACCATCATACTGATACAAGATATGTCTAACTGTTTTTTGAAAAATGCCTAAGAAAGTAAAGGCAGCATGCATTACCCGAGCCATGCAAATACAATGTCTGACAAAGGCTATTTAAAAAGATCTAGAAGGATGGAATGTGTCTATACCAGTAGGTGTTTGCAATAACCTGTAAGAATTTCTTGAAACTTCAGCTAAGAGACATGTCTTCAAGTCATAATGTTACTATGACCAGGAAGAGGACTCAATAGCCCATAACCCTTGAGTGTGAAAGCTCTGCTCCTAAAATACAGCCACTTAGTAGTAGAACAATGTCACCAACCTCAAACAACAAATGGCAGGATAACCTACCGTGGTACCAGAGCTTTTCTCCTCCGGTATGGTATTCTACTGCAACAAGGTCTAGAAAACAGGACACATGAATCTAATGATAACCAACAGTGAAGGAATTTGTTTCTGATATTTAATACACACGTCCTGAACTCCTTTCTGAAAATGTCTCAATAAGGAGGAAGAGAGCTAGTGGAGGAACTCCCAAAATAATTTCTAGTAAGGAAAGTATTGTTGATATGCTGAAAAATGCACAAAGAAATGTCACATCTCAGTTTACAACTTAGTGTCCTTTAGAAGGATTGACTTCCATAACACTTTAACCCAATGGATATATCTATCTAGTGATCTCCCTATCTATCTATATGTCTAGAGATTTATCTACCTCTCTTTCTATCTATCCATTTATCTATCTATATATGTGTGTGTGTGTGTGTGTGTGTGTGTGTGTGTGTGTGTGTGTGTGTGTGTGTGTGTGTGTGTGTGTATATATATATATATATATATATATATATATGTGTGTGTGTGTGTGTGTGTGTGTGTGTGTGTGTGTGTGTGTGTGTGTGTGTGTGCACCACTTCACCCCCCACCCCCCGCCACAGCCATTCAAGTGTCACATTGCTTGGCTATCTCTCCCAGTTACCATAAACACTGTTCAAACCAAAATATCCTGTTTATGTCACAAGTAAAAATTCAAGTCTTTGGATCTATTAGTTATGATGTTGTCTGTTTTGCTAATGTGCAAAACGTTCATCAGATCTGACCCAAGGATGACCTGTAAGCCAGACAGAGGTCACATGTCAGTAATCTGTATGAGACTGAGAATAGTGATACGGCTTTGAGGTGATCTGTATAGATAATGATGTTTACTCCCTGTATTTCTTTTATAAGGAACCATTGCAGACATCCCTGTTGCACCATGTGTCTGGACAGGTACATTCTGAAGGGGGCATTATACTCTATGATGGGTCTGATAAAGGCAGAGTAAAGTGGTATGATCATACCTCTCAGCCTCTTAGTGCAAGAAATCTGGACAAAGCCCAACAAAATGGGGGGACAAAGGCCCAAAAATGGACACATATTTTAAATATTGCTCTTATAAACTTAGAAAGTCACTAGAGTAGCAGTGTTTGTTTTAACATGCATTTTCTGAAGGTTTTGAAGTCTGAAACTCAAATGTATGTCATTATGTCTCAGATCATCCCAGTGATTTGCCATAAAGCCACATATTTTATGAGGAACAGACCAAAAATATTAGGCAAAAATCTGGACAGTTGACAGATATGGGTATGATGAATGCATGTTGGTCAAAGGCTAGGTTAGTCCCTGCATGAGTTCCCAGATCCCTAAGTAATGAGTCACTTCTAGGGGATGTTTTCTTAATGGCATAGTTTATTAGGGTGACCATCTTCCCAAAAGTTACTATTATGCACTTCTTGGCACTGAGTTTTAAGATGCGGCTTTGGCACCAGTGATTGTGTTAGACCTTCTGTAAGATGTTGGTACCATGAGAGGGGGGGTTTCTATGATTGCTCCTAGATTGCAGTCATCTGTGAACTTGGTCAAACAGAGGCTTCTGACATTGATTTTGACCACTGTGAAGTAGATGCCAAAGAGGAGCGGTCTCCACACAGAGCCCTGAGGGGTTACACTGATGATTGGCCTCTTTGTGAAGAGGGTCTCACTGATCCTAACCTCCTGGTTCCTATATGTGAGCAAACTGGCTATCAAGTGCATTATAAAGGGGGTTTATTTATTTATTTACTGACTTTTGATTACTGGGAAAAGCCTGACTGGGTAGAAGCCTATTTTCAGTGGAGGCCTGGGGAGAAAAGCTCCAAATTACTACAAACCATTTTAAGAACAATAATTATACAATCTTCAAAAATAAAACAAAGACATCTGCAGTTTAAATAATTGTAACAAAATAGACATAATTTAAAAACATTGGTTAAGAATCAGTACAAGGTACATGACACTCATTTAATATTAGAGAATTTTTAGACAGTTTGTAGAGAAATTAAAGGTAAGTTAGTCTAATACAAACACGAATTGCATTAGGAAGTGAGGGGAAAAAAAGGCTTATGGTATATTCAGACAGAGAGTCAGGGAAGAGAATTTAGATAGCAGTAAGGAAAAAGGGAGAGTGAGGAGGTATAAGGAATGAAAAGGTACTTGTTCACATTTAGGGATATAGTTTATCCTGGTTTTGAGCAAGAACAGAGACAGACTTTAGCTAAGAAGTCTTTCAGAGTAGTTTTGAAAGATACAGGTAAGGAGTTCCAGGCCTTAGCAATCTTGTACAAGTATAGACAATGCCTAGCAGATTTTTAGGTATGTAGACGAACAGGAGCTTTTAGTCACTGGATCACAATGACTGACTGGGAACATAGTTTTGCGGAATTTTTTTAGTGCTGGAAAGGGAGATGGATGCAGGATAATTTTGTAAGTGGTAAGAAGTTGTGTATATTGGTTGATGTAGCAATTGTAACCCATTTAGGCTTTTCATGCTATACACTGGCGGGTTCTGAAAGGGATATGTGCTGCAAATTTAGTAACTTTGTTTATGCCTAGTTCCATGATTTTATTATCAATGTCTGCATGGGGTATTGTATCAAATGCCTTAGCCAGACCAGGTTTAGTAGTGTGCACCACTTTACCTTTGTCCATTGCCTCAGTGACATTTTCACAGAAGTCCACCAGGTTCAGTAGGCATGACCTTTCTATGACAAAGCCAGACTGGGATGGATCCAGTGTTTGTTGATCGTTTCCATGATAATTATTTCCATTGTTTTCCAAATATGTCTATAGGATCCTGACATTCAGCAGTAACACCTTGAGGTTCATTTGAGTTGATTATGCTATGTTGGTAGGTTTGTCAATATGACATTGCCTAAAAAAGGCACTATGGGGATGGATAAACTTTTAGCCAGTATTCAAAAGCATTTTTAACAGTTCCACAGAGTGAGGCAGCCACCCACTGCTCTGCTGTGTTTATCTGTGCAATCCAAGGAATCTGTTACATTCTGCTAACCATAAGTACAATGTTATACTGTATTTTGAACTGTATATTTGCTTGATTGCTATTTTTTTAAAACTGTTCTTGCTGATTTGTTGCACTTTTTCTCTGCTGTAGCACAGACTTGATTCAGACCTATTGAAATGGGTTTTGTTTGTTAAACTGACCACTAAACCAGGCTATCCTCCATTGAAGAGAGTCCCCCTGCACCTTTGTGGCAGGAGTGTGCAGTTAGGACTCATCTGATTGGAGGTTGTTGGAACATGACTTGGTTTGAGCTTTTTTATTGGTTAAAGTGTTTTATTTACTTTTGCTCACTGTTTTAGCACAGCTCCACAGAGTCAGGCAAACAGCCACTGCTCTGTTGTGTTCATCTATGCAATCCAAGGAATCGGTAGCATTCTGCTAACCATAAGTCCACGTTTATACTGTATTTTGCACTTTTAAACTGTATTTTTGCTATACTTCTGATTTTTTTAAAACCGTTTTTGCTGATTTGTTGTACTTTTTGTCTGCTGTAGGATAGATTAGATTCATAACTACTGAATCTGGTTCTGTTCATTAAATTGAGCACTAAACCAGGCTATATTTTGTTGGAAAGGGCTCCCCTCAACCTTTGTGGTAGGAGAGTGCAGTTAAGACTTATCTGATTGAAGTTTGCTGGAACAGGGCTCAGTTTGAGCTTCTTTATTTGTTAAATTGTTTAATTCAGTTTTCCCACTATTGCTACACAAGCCACATATTTCCATGGGTTTGTGCTTATTTTAACTCAGCTCCACAGAGTTAGGTGACCAACCACTTCTCTGCTGTGTTCATCTGTTTATGGGTAGCATACCACCATGCACCATTGCGCACTAGTACACAGTGAGGGTAACCACTCACAGGTTACAGATGCAAAAACTTAATTACATAAATGTTCCCTTAGTAACTGCCCGTGATCCAGCCAAGAAGTCCTTAAATTGTGCCTAGCTGCTCAGAGAGCACCTCTGCTGCACTTTTGCACCTTAAGCAATCCCAAAACCACCAAATCTACAATGGTCTCATACCATTTAGAAACCCTGCTTGTTTAAACCCTTTATAGTGCACCCCATTATTATAGAGCCCATTTAGAGCACCCAGTTATACCACACCCCTCCATTTTCTCTTCCCACTGTGAAAGCAGGATTTAACTTAGGATTATGGATGGCCAGTTTCCCTCCATTTCTTCTCCCAGCCTGGCTAATATGGGTATCCTGAGGCAGTGTAGCAACTGCCTCATGTATACTGACAACCCTCTACTCCTAAATCACCCAAGTACAATTTGTGAGAGATGCATCTACACTAAGAATCTGGAATCCTTGCTGTTTCGTGCACAGAACAGTAACACTGAACAGATTGTCAGCTCACATACTACACCTCCTATGCAAACCATGCACTCAACACATAAACAATCATATTTAGATATACTCACCAGAAACCTACCTTAACACCAGAGACCTTTCAAACACAAACGTGTCACACCTTATACAGCACCTACCAAACTCAATATACATAAAAACACAAGCACCAGTGTCTCACCAAATAAGCCCCTAAGACAAAGCACATCTAAACCAAATTTTTTAGCCATAGATGACTCCATTGTGTGAAACACAGATGTCCCACTCACCAGGCTGGACAAGAAAAAGGTTATGATCAGCTGTCTATTGGGTGCCAGGATCCATCAGATCACACATGCACTCATGTCTCTCAACAACAGATACCATTATGACTCCATTGTAGTTCATGTTGGTGTGAATGACTTGAGATGTACCTCACTGGATTATATGATGGGAGACATGATTGAGCTCTCTAAATATGTGTCCCTGGCAGGTCTGTCTCTACTCATGAGCAGCATTCTACCCTCACCTAGGATGATACCACAATATAAACAAAAAAAAAAGGATCGACTTCAACAATTGGCTTAGTTTCTGGTGTTATTTTAAGAAGATACAGTTCCTGTTAGCCTGAGATGACATGGTTGAGAGACCATGCTGCATTGCCAGAGATGGTCTTCACCTGTCACCTCTAGGCTTTTGTTTACTGGCTCAGGTACTTGCCACCCCCATAGTGCCATTTTTAGGCCGATGTGAAAATACCACTAACAAATAAATTAAAGGTTATGCTGCTAAACACTAGAAGTTTAAATCAGAAACTGCACTCTCTGGAAGTACTCCTGTTCTTGGAGGATGTTGACTTCTGTGCAGTCACAGAAACTTGGTTCAGAGCCACAGATAATACCCCGGCCTTGCAACAGTAGAATGTCTTCCACACTTTCAGACCACAAAATGAACCTGTGAGAACCAAAGGAGGAGGAGTATCTATCTTCATCAAAGATACTGTAAATACACCTCTAGACTAGTTAGACAGGAAAACTCCATGGAGTTACTCCAAGTTCAACTAATTGTGGGTAAGAACCCCCCTTTAAGTCATCATGAGCTATAAGCCCCCTTCAGTGAACCAAGATATGTGTGCTGTTTATTTAGACCTACTTGAGTCAATAAAATTAGAACACAGCACTCTAGTCACAGGTGATTTTAACTCTTCCTCCATTGACTGGGAAACTTATACAGGTAGCAACATGCTCACAAAAAGGTTCCTGGACTTTGTTAACACTAATGCCCTGGAACAAATAGTATGCAATACCACAAGGGGCTCAAATATTTTCGACCTGATCCTCACCAACATGGGTGATTGTTGTGCCACCACAAGTATAGGACCATCACTGATTGAATCTGATCACAAATCAGTCACATTTGAAGTATCTATAACACCTGAACCACTCTTAGGAGAAATCTTGCTAAAAATTTCACCAAAGCTAATTATACCCTCTTATGGGGTGGCATAAATAATTTCCAAGCTCCTGTTCCCACAAATGGCATTGACAGCTATACTAACATATATACAAATGCCCCTTACAAACACTTATACGAATGTATTGACCCAGCTATAACTGATAGGATCAAAACAAGATCCTCAAGCAAAAAACAAGCCTCCTTGGTGCACATCTAGCATTAATTAGTTATCCAAGAGGAAGAAGTTGCTCTCTAAGAATAAAAAAGAAGGGTCCTAAGCACTGGAAGAACACCCTCCTCTGCTTGAACAAACAAATAAGAAGATTTTAAAATCCTCTAAGGGCAACTAAGAAAAAAAATAGTAACTGTAGCTAAGCATAACCATGGGGCATTCTTCAGCTATATCCATAACCTAAAAGGTAGGACCCAGGTGTGTGCTGAACTAGCTGTGGATGGTGTGAAGACTGCCAGCCTAGCTAGATAGAAGTTTGTAAATAATTCTATGTCATTTGTAAATATTAATGTAAATCACAGGCTGTTTTACAAATGTAAGAATACTAAATGTAAGAAAACTGTGTTATATGTTCTGAGCTTCAAAAATGTAACCACAGTGCACCATGCTGGAAGAAAGCTGATAAGTCAAGCATTTTAGGACTGTTTGATCTCAAGCTTGGAGACAGGATATCTGGGCTAGCAAATTCTTTCTACCGTTATCAAGACAGAGATAATTGCTAGGTTTTACATGTAAATGTGTATCTTATTGCCGTGGCTTCTTGGTCAGGTGCAGCTTACAGAGAAGCTTACAGAGAAGCCTGGGAACTAAAGGAGGACTGATAAAAATGATGTAATGTGAAATGACTCAGCAGTATTGGGTGTTATCAATTTAAGAACTAAAGGAGGACTGATAAAAATGATGTAATGTGAAATGACTCAGCAGTATTGGGTGTTATCAATTTAAGAACTAAAGGAGGACTGATAAAAATGATGTAATGTGAAATGACTCAGCAGTATTGGGTGTTATCAATTTAAGAACTAAAGGAGGACTGATAAAAATGATGTAATGTGAAATGACTCAGCAGTATTGGGTGTTATCAATTTAAGAACTAAAGGAGGACTGATGAAAATGATGTAATGTGAAATGACTCAGCAGTATTGGGTGTTATCAATTTAAGAACTAAAGGAGGCCTGATAAAAATGATGTAATATGAAATGACTCAGCAGTATTGGGTGTTATCAATTTAAGAACTAAAGGAGGACTGATGAAAATGATGTAATGTGAAATGACTCAGCAGTATTGGGTGTTATCAATTTAAGAACTAAAGGAGGACTGATAAAAATGATGTAATGTGAAATGACTCAGCAGTATTGGGTGTTATCAATTTAAGAACTAAAGGAGGACTGATGAAAATGATGTAATGTGAAATGACTCAGCAGTATTGGGTGTTATCAATTTAAGACTTTCTCAGAGAGAAAGATTTGAGCATTTTGTACTTGTCTTCAGAGATGACAACCACTCACCAGGCACTTGCTTTGCTCTGTAAGTAGAAGATCTTAGTATTTCTCTTAGAGAAAGAAATAGTAAGATTAGTCTAGCTGTTTTCTATATTTATGTCAGACTATCATACAATATTATTTTAAATTTCCCTTGATTTCTGAACTATTGATTAACACTCTGTTGAATTGATGAGATTTGCCTTGTGCTTTTGTTATGTATTATTAAATATTTTTAAACCTTTCACCTGTGGCTGTTTTGTGTATAGATAATTTAAGCTCTTAAAGTACATTGCATGTATTTGGTGATACTGTCCAAACCACTCCAGTAGTCTTGCTGTGCATTACACTTACTATTTGGATAATAGTAATATTACACAGTGAAATTGGTAACCCTTTGGGAAGGGCCTTATAGTAGATAATAAGGATTGGTGGCAGTGATGTCTACCTTATAGTGTGGGCAAAAAGGGTGCATAGTTGGAGAACCTGTGCCAGCCTTCCCCAGGAGTGTCTGTGTGTTTGTATCTAAATGAAATTTTAAAGTGTGTCCATGTGTGTGTGTGTGTGTGTGTGTGTGTGTGTGTGTGTGTGTGTGTGTGTGTGTGTGTGTGTGTGTGTGTCAGCTACTTGAGCAGGGACATGAAGCACTGGTTGGACAGAGACAGTGCTGGAGGTTTTAGCTTGACCACTAGGCTGAGATCTGGACTCTATAGCTGTGCCAGTGGGGAGTCTTATTGGGGATCTTGAGAAAAAGGGAGAAACCAACCCCAGACTTACTGTGTTCTCTGTGTGCTCTTAAGGGAAATTGTACTTAATTGTGTGTGTACTTTTTATCCCCCCAATGTGCACACCCCTCACTGCTGTTAGTGGTGAGGATTGAGACTCCTTGATTACTGGGCCAGTGCATGGGTGTCACATATTAATTGCTTGGCAGTGGTGGGATATCCACATCAGATACAATTTTCTTGAAAGTGGTGAGTTAGCCACATCACATACTAATTAGCTTGTAGTGGTGTGGATAGTGAATTCCTGTAGCTTGTGGACAGTGATCACTGAAGGTGTTTTGGTACTCTAAATCAGCCATGCAGTGAGTATTCAGAGTTCAGATCACAGTTGTTTTATTTCTTTTGTTAGCTTAGTTAGTCAGGAAGAGCAGGCAAGCATGTCAGCAGAGGAGTATAGCAAGCTGACAAGGAGCCAGTTGGCTGAGATGTGCCAGGCTAAAGGACTGGTGCATGGAAATTACTCTAAAGCAGACACGATTGCAGCTTTGGTCCCAGCTGCAACTGAAAATAGCAACCAGGAGGATGATCAGAATGGCCATGGAGATGTACAACACTCAGAGAATGCACAGCTCAACCTTTCTGCAGAGGGCTTAAAAATCCATCTGGAGCTAAAGAGACTTGAACTGGAGGCAAAGCATTTGGAAATAGAAGCAGCAGAGAGACTGAGATGTCTACAGGCTGAGGAGAATGAGAGCTGAGAGAAGGAAAGGCAGAGGCAGCATGAAAAGGAGATGCTGACTCTTCTCCAGAGTCATGGAGGTAATGGGGAGGGGAGTAACCGGACCTCAGAAGCACAAAAGGTTAGTACATTTCTTCTGGAGTGTAAAGAGGGGGATCATTTTGATAGTTTCATTCATGTGTGTGAGAGGGGATGTAAACAGTATGATGTTGACCAAAGGCTCTGGGTATGGTTGCTGACCCCCTTACTCCATGGCAAAGCTGTAATTGTGCTGTCTAAATTATCTGATCGTGAATTTTTGATTATACTGCTGTTAATAATTGTTTGCTAGAATTTTTTAAACACCTGAAGCTTACAGGAAAAAGTTTTGTGAGCCTAGATGAAAGTGTGTGTGAATATGTTGCTGAACTATGCACTTATTTTCATAGGTGGGTGAGTGGATGTCAGGCCAACACTTTTGAAGGGCTGGCAAACCTTTTGGTGAGGGCACACAGCCTTAGAATTTTGACTGAGGACAAGAGGATATGGTTAGCTGATAGACAATGTGCTACTTCAGATGAGGTGGGGAAGAAGTGAGACCTGTACCTAGCAAGCAGAGCATTACTACACAGAAAGGGACACCCAGTATTGCTCATGGTTCTATAGGAACCCATGGTGGGCAGCCCAGATTTTCCCAACTGAATCTGCCAGTAGCAGGGGAAGCCACTAGTCCGGGTACACATGCAGGACCTAGGGTTACATGTATTGAATGCAACTAGTAGTGCCATGTGGCATATAGATGTCCATGGGTGTAAGGTCAGGAACAAAAGGTGAAGAAGCCACTAAGTGGGGAATGACAAAATGCCAATAGTAGGTTGTCTTGAGACAACAGGGATACCAAACAACCATCCTGCAGATGTCCTGATAGGGAAGGATTTTTAATGAGGCAGTACCATGTGTTTATGCAGTTACACACAGTCAGGCTTGGAGACAAGCATGTGGGTCTGGTAGCCTGCGGGAGACCCAGACAGACTACACACTTGCAGCCAGGACTGGTGAGGTGGTTACTTCAGGGAGGGAGCTACACTGTAACAGTGAAACAAAGTGAGCCACAGCTGCTTGTGGGTACTGATGGTCCCTTGGACAGAGTGACTGCAAGGGTAGGGGGGAGTAGTAGTACCCAAGCTGACAGTGAGGCACCGCTGTCAGAGAATACCAGACTTCCTGTGGAAGGGAAGCTGGGAAGGGTTACTAAGTGAGAGTTGAGACAGGCTCAGCTCTCAGACTCTACATTACAAGGCTAAAGGCAGATAGCTGGTGAGGTACCTGATTCTCAAGGGAAGGGGGAATGTGTATACTGGGACAATGGGTTACTGTATAGAGAGTGGACCCCTGATGAAGGGCTAGAAGGTGAAAGGATACAGCAGTTGGTAGTGTCTAAAGCCTACCATCTGTCATTTCTAACCATAGCCCATGATATTCCCTTTGCAGGTCATATGGGCATAAAACATACAAAGAGATGTATTATGCAGAACTTCTATTGGCCTGGAATTTCCAGAGATGTAACATGGTATGGCAGGAACTGTGAGCAGTGTCAAGAGGTATGCAAGGCAGGAGACAAGGTGAAAGCTCCATTGATGCCTTTGCCTGTGATTGAGCAGCCATTTCAGAGGGTAGCTATGAATATTGTGGGGTCTTTGAGTACCCTAGGTTCCACAGGGATAAAGTATATCCCAGTGGTAGTAGATTATGCTACAAGATACCCTGAGGCAGTAGCTGTGTCCTCCATTCAGGCAGAAAATGTGGCAAACGCTTTGTTAGAGCTTTTCACTAGGGTAGGTTCCCAAAAGCAATACTGACTGACAGAGGTACCAATTTCATATCAGACCTGCTGACTTGTCCTTCAATGTACTATGGGGTGAAGTACCTAAAGACCACCCCCTACCATCCCCGGACTAATGGTCATATAGAGAGGTTAAACTGTACACTCAAGTACATGTAATGGGCATTTACTGACCAGTTTAAGAGGGATTGGGACAAATATTTGGCCCATCTGTTGTTTGCTTACAGAGAGGTTCCCCATGAATCCACAGTTTTTTCACTCTTTGAGTTGCTATATGGGCATAGGGTAGGGGGGGGCCTCTAGACTTAATTCTTGATGACTGGGAAGGTGAGTGTGAAGCTCACAAGGAGTCTGTTGTGGCATATGTCCTAAACCTCAGAACAAGGTTCTTGGAACTCATGGGCTTGGCATAGGAGATCCTGGGCAAAGTCCAACAGCAAAAATAGGTCTGGTATGAGATGAATGCTCAAGCTAGAGAGTAGCTGTAGGGCATCTGACAATGGTTTTCATTCCTGTCAGACACGAGCTACAAGCAGTCTGGGATGGACCCTACAAGGTGGTGAGGAAGGCCGGTGATGTTAATTACCTGGTAGAACTGCTAGGCAGGAGGCAGGGGCAGAAATTGTACCATGTTAACTTGATGAAATATTACCATGATAGGGGGGCCCTTGTGCTGAGTATTTGCAGTGGATTGCAGGAGGAGTCTGATGGAGATCTGGTGACTGATCTCAGTGAGGCTTGGACTGACACCTCAGTGGAAGGGGTAGCAATGTCCCAGCAACTATCTCCTACTAAGGTTCAAGAAATCCAAGCAGTGTTACAAGAGTTTGGGGACATGTTTACTGGGAAACCAGGGTGCTCCCACCAGGTGCAGCACCAGGTGGATACAGGACCTGAAAGGCCTATTAGGCAGGTCCCTTACAGGGTGCCTGAGAAAGTCAAACAGACTCTGAGGGAGGAGATATGGGAAATGTTGGAACTAGGGGTAATTCAAGAGTCCAGCAGTACCTGGACCTCCCCAGTGGTGCTGGTGCCAAAGAAGGATGGCAGCACCAGGTTCTGTGTGGACTACAGGAAACTACATAATCACATGCTTACCCCATACCTAGATTGGATGAAGCCCTAGAGCACCTGGGTGGGGCTAAGTATCTTACCACCATTGATCTTATCAAGGGTTACTGGCAGGAGTCCTTGACTCCCAGTGCTAGAGAGAGAGGTCAGCCTTTGGCTTGTATGAATTTGAAAAGATGCCCTTTGGGATGAAAAATGCCCCAGCAACTTTCCAGAGGCTGGTAGATCATATCCTAGCAGGAGCAGGAGGGTTTGCCCTTACTTACCTAGATGATATTGCCATCTACAGCCATTCCTGGTAAGAGCACCTTCAACATGTCAGGGAGGTGCTGGACAGACTAGGGGGCAGGGTTGACCATTAAGCCAAGCAAATGTCAGATGAGTGTGGCAGAGGTCTCCTACCTGGGACATAGAGTAGGGAGTGGTATGATCAGGCCAGAACCTGCCAACGTGGAAGCCATTCAGGCATTCCCTGCACCTGTTAACAAAAAGCAGGTGAGGGCATTCTTAGGGACAGCAGGGTACTGCAGAAAGTTTGTCCCCAGTTCTAGTACCATTGCTGCTCCCCTTACAGACCTGACAAGGAAACACAGCCCAGACAACGTAGTGTGGACCGTAGCATGTGAGCAGGCATTCCAGAAGCTTAAAGAAACTTTTGGAGGACTTCCTGTGTTAGTCCAGATTACACCAAAGAATTTGTTGTGCAGGTAGATGCTTCGAACCATGGGGTGGGGGCTGTACTTAGCCAGATTTCATCAGAGGGAGAGGAGCACCCAGTGGTTTAGCTCAATCAAAGGCTTCAACCCAGGGAGGAATACTGTGCAGCTGTAGAAAAGGAATGTCTAGCCAGAATGTGGGCACTGCAGAAACGTCAGTCTTATCTGTATAGTAGGAAATTCACTGTAGTTACACAGGACAATCCCCTAACATGGTTATACTGAGCCAACCAGCCAGCAAAATGCCAAGTTGCTAAGATGGACCCTAGGGTTGCAAGTATATGATATTTCAGTTCAGCACCTCAGTGGGGTTAGCAACATTAACACAGATCGGCTTTCAAGACAGGGAATGGGGTAAGGTATACTCAGATAAACCTAACCCTCTCAAGCAACGTTTCTCAATGGTCACTTGAAAAAACTAGCTAGAGTTCCCCGTGTGTGTGGGGGTATGTGAAGGCTGCAGCCTAGCTAGATATAATTTTGTAAATAATTCTATGTCATGCGTACATATTAATGTAATACACAGGCTGTTTTACAAATGTAAGAAAACTGTGTTATATGTTCTGAGCTTCAAAAATATAACCACAGTGCACCCTACTGAAAGAAAGCTGATAAGTCAAGCATTTTAGGACTGTTTGATTTCAAGCTCGGAGACAGGATGTCTGGGCTAGCAAAGTATTTCTATTGTTATAAAGACAGAGATAATTGCTAAATTTTACATGTAAAAGTGTATTTTATTGCTGTGGCTTCCTAGCCAGATGCAGCTTACAGAGAAATGTAAATTTTTAGTTTCTGTTAGCCTGGGAACTAAAGGAGAAATGATAAAAATGATGTAATGTGAAATGACTCAGCAGTATTGGGTGTTATCAATTTAAGAACTAAAGGAGGACTGATGAAAATGATGTAATGTGAAATGACTCAGCAGTATTGGGTGTTATCAATTTAAGAACTAAAGGAGGACTGATAAAAATGATGTAATGTGAAATGACTCAGCAGTATTGGGTGTTATCAATTTAAGAACTAAAGGAGGACTGATAAAAATGATGTAATGTGAAATGACTCAGCAGTATTGGGTGTTATCAATTTAAGACTTTCTCAGAGAGAAAGATTTGAGCATTTTGTACTTGTCTTCAGAGCTGACAACAACTCACCAGGCACTTGCTTTGCTCTGTAAGTAGAAGATCTTAGTATTTCTCTTAGAGATAGAAATAGTAAGATTAGTCTAGCTGTTTTCTATATTTATATCAGACTATCCTACAATATTATTTTAAAGTTTCCTGTGATTTCTGAACTCTTGATTAGCATTGTGATGAATTGATGAGGTTTGTGTTTTTTTTAAATTTATTTATTTATTTCCAGTTTGATTACCGGGGAAGTCCACTGGGTCATCCTGGCCCATTTTCAGTGGAGGCCCAGGGAGAAAAGCTCTGAGAATTCATTGAAAAGCAGTTTACGTAATAAATTTGCAAGAAAAAAGTTTACATACACATAGAAAAACAGTTTACATTACCTTACGAGTTTGGAGTTCATTCAATGTGTGAATATTAAGCAGTTTTACATGATGTGACATGCAAACTAGCATGCCTGCCAGTCATTGGACATTTCCACGGCCATTTTCCCTGTCAGTCACTACTAACACACCCATATCTGCGCAGAACTAAATGTGAGGTACTTCTCTAATATTATGCCGCTGATTGGACACAAGAGTCCTTTTTCAGGAGCAGTCCATGGATATTGTCTGATGAAGTAATTTGACAAAGTCAAATAAAAGGCAAATTAAGGCCGAGGGAATCAAACCATATACTGCAGGAAGCAACCCTTTAACAACTCATAGCCTTACTCATCTGCATGAAGTGCTCCACAAACTGTTATAGCCCAAATACACTGCATTTCACTCTTGTGTGCCTTCAAAAACAAGCTAAATATAAATGTATTCTTTGTTAAAATATTAATATTAAACTCACAGACTTCATGTTGTCAACAGCTAAATAATAATCACACTGTAAACATTCAACAGGATAAGAAAACCAGGGATCACATCCAAAAATACGACTCATGATGATACCTCCATTTACTAAAATCTACTTCCTTCCTTTACACTATAATTACTCTGGTTCATGGGTAGCTACTAGACTTGTAGTCTGCAAGACCATTGAGGAGACTTTCCCAAATCTCAAGCTGTTCCAGTCCACTGTCTGGCTAAGTGACTTACTCAAGGACAGAGCAGTTCATAAATATGAGGAAAAAAATCAAAGATGTTCTGCAAAATTGCAGACAGATAAAAGCATATGGGTCTACATCACTTCATCAAAGTGACTAAACATTGAATCTCTATTCATCTAACTTAATACGTCAAAAGCTAAATCCATCGGACATTCACATCTGCAAATTTTTTTCTCAGAGAAAATAACAAGTTGGCCATCACTGGGGATTTCTCCTTTCCCCCACTGTAGTGTGATTTTGGAGTTGGTATATTTAGTTGGGGGAGGTTAAATAATGTGGTTCTTGTGATGGTTGCTAGGTTGGTCCACTAGTTAGTTTCCCTGGGAAAAAAATTCATGGAAGTGAATATTTGATGGCATTAGCTTTAACCATATAAAGGTTGATGAATAGAAACTTGATATTTAATCACTTCGATGAAGTGATATAGACCCAAAGGCAGACTACTCTTGTCTATATCACCTAATACATTAATGGAAGAACAGATTTTGCATCAACATGCATTTTATAAACCACATAACTATGAAACTCTGTAATTGACATTAGCAGACTGTAATCCTCAGTGATTTTTACCAAAAAAAAAATAAAAAAGGGAAGCTAAAGGAGGCCTGGCAGTTGGTGTGGAGGATTAAGACGCTTGCCCGACATAGCTAAGGTAAAGGATTTGAATCTGTGTAACCCTGAGCAAGATGCTGAACTAGACAGTGTCCCCAACTGGGGTATTACAGACACACATACACCATTAGTTCATTCAAGCAACCAACCACTGTATTTAAGGCTGTAAAAATAAATAAGTAACTTCTTTCTTATTGCTGAGTGGGTGCATAATGCTGTAAGTCTCTCCAGGCTTGATTTCAATTTCATGTCTGGCCTGAATGCTCTTGTGAACTGGAAATCAAGCATCTGTACAAGCACTCATTTTAATGCATGCAGAGCAGGAGAGCAAAGAGAAAAATGAAAGGAAATGGAATTGATTAAAAAATAAACAAATATCGTTGCATGTATGGCCGGGACCCCAGTCAGCATCAAGCCTTAGGCAGCTACATAGATCACCCTGTTTTAGATCCAGCCCTGTCAATGAGGTATAAAGTGCTCAGTAATCAGAGTAGAGTGAAAAGATATGCCTGGAGATTCAATAAACTCCGTGTAGGTTTAGCGCGAAGCCTACATGGAGTTTACAGGTTTGAGCAATGAGCATCAGCACTAATAACATATCCATGCCATGCATACATGAATACAAGAGCAGTTCTATGGCTGGCAACAGTGTTGCCAGTCAGGAAGTCATGTTAAGCAGCACAAAAACGTGCATATATGCAAACCTATTTACCTAAGGGCAAACTAGTTCTGCAGGAATGTGTGAACAGTCACAGTGACTACTAGGGTTTAATATAAAGCAATGTATAAAGTTCTAACACATTATATGCAAGTTTAGTCAGTGCAGAGTAGTGTGCAAGCCTGCATTAGGTGTACTGAAGAAAAGTTTTGGTAGTGATCAGCAAGGGTACATTGACTGTCATTATAAATAATTATTCTGGGGACATGTGTGTATTGAAAAGGGCCACACACATGAATTGTAGGAAAATACACAGGGAAAGAAGGCCAGTGAAACATGGTAATTCACAGTAGATGAGGGCATGTCAATGTACGTACACCACAAAGACACACAGTTGTAGCATGACCAGTACTCACATATCTGCATGATTCAGTATGTACTGCTGTTTATGGGTATAATCATATCATCACACAATAATTGTATAATATGCGACTGTCACACATCAATGGCAATGTTTTTTTTGTTATATAAGCATCCTGACATGATTTCTGGAGAGGACATTTATCAAGGATGTTATACGCAATAGTTGGTATGTGTATTTTATGAAGATGTGCAAAACAATTTATTTGACTATGAATGTAATGCAACATAAGTCTCAACCAAGTGGCACACATAGCAACAGGCTCATGAACAACAGTAGACATAAGCACGCAGAATCATGGACAATATCAGAATAATACCACCATTAATCTGTGTCATTGACATAACATATGTGATTGTGAGTTATTATACATGTTCTTCATAAACACACTTGTACAACTGTCATGATTTGACAGTTATCTATAAGGGGAATCAAGCACATCTTCCTCAAAAACTAACATCTTACTGAGGTGTTAAGAGGGACATTGTTATACCTATAGTTTAAATTATGAGCAGCCCTGGCTAGGTGACAGGCTTGCACGTCATATATATGCCACAATCCACACATTCATCAATGTAACCCATGCCATCAATGTTTTCAGTCAGCTATGTATTTACTGTGTGCGTCACAGGAACACATATCACACATGCATCTTGTATGACACCTTGAAGAAGGTTCTGCACTGTCAACTCCTAATGGTTATGCATCAAAAAGAATACTTAGGTATAAGGTAGTGTGGTAGCTCACTGTGGCAAAAGTGATACACTTGAGTAAATCATCCCTGGGAGATGTGTTGGGAAGTACATTTGAAAGGGTGCATTGTAATCAATTATTGGTTTAATGAGGGCTGAGAACAATGGAGCTGTAATGCCACTTGATGTGGATATCCTATACATACTCCAGAGTAATGCTGCATAAAAAAGATCAGTCACCACTGTGGGCACATGCTGGTGGATGTTCTGCATACCATCTACCTGAGTAAACAGGTAACATACCACTTGGTCTGGTCATAGGGGTATGCTGTCTATATTGCAAAGGAACTAATCCTCACATGATATTTGTTCATCTACTGTGTCACCATGGCTCTGGCAACAATTCTTTGTGTGTGTTAATACTGTATACATTAAATATTATATTCAATGATTGTCCACAATTTGCAGTCCTCCACAAAGCTGGTTAGACAAAGGATGTCTATGTTAGTCTTGATTTCTCAGACTTAAATACTGAACAGTAAAGGGTCTAGTACAGAATCCTGAGGTACGGACCTGATCACTGGACTCTAGCTAAGGGTGACTTCACATATTTTGACATTATCTGTCATGTATGTGATCCATTTTTCTACCTATTTGGTGATATAGGTGTTTATGGCCACCTGAGACATTTTATTTGTAGTACCTGAGTGTGGATTTGTGTCAAATGCCTTGACCAGGTCAAGTTATGCAGGATTTTGATATAGTCCATGATGACTCATAGGTCTGCATCATAGATGAGAAGAGTCAGGAGTATGAGTCTATAACTTCATGCATCAAGTGATGGTCCCCCTGATCAGATGGATGAGTGTGGCTGTACATTCTTCTACAAGAACATGGAGTGTGTGGAGGCTGTGTTGAAGTAGGGCTCCAACTGTGTCTGATAGGTCAGGTTTTAAGTCATGCTATAGGTGACCTGTGATGTCAGGGCATATTGATTCTGTGTTATTATCCGTAGAGAGCCCACAGATGAGCTGCTGTCCTGAGAAGAAAAATGAGTAATGTTTGCATGTATACTTTGGCTGAGGGCCACTGAAGATAGATGGGGTGAAATGTGAGACAAACTATCAACAAGCAGATTATCTATTTTCTCCAGCTGAGTATGGCTGGTGACATCTGCAAACAGCTTTGTGCTTAGTTGTGTATTCCCCCTTAAAATTTCACACTTATTGAAATAAAAGATTTTTGAAAACACCTCCAAATACCACATTCCATACACTGACACTCTCCACGCAGTCATACAACTGTACGAATGCCATGTAATTACATCAGTTGCACAACACATGCCAATATGTTTCATGGAAAGCTAAGTTTGAGCTGCTTGATGCCATATAAGGACACATTACAAACCAAAGAACATTTCCTGCAACAAATGCTAATAGTCACACAATGGTGCTACTGACTACCTCAATAATTTTTGGGAAAACAGCACAACTGCACATACAATGAATTCCACAAGGTTGCAATTAAATCAAAACATGTGATATTTTTGTGTATATCACATCATTACAACATGTGGATGAGACAAGACGTATGTGCCCATGTAGTCAGTATGAATTTATATTGTCTGTCACAGAACATTTAATGATGGTAGGTAGACACATGCACATCTGTGCCATTTTGCAGGTTTCACTGTGATAGTGAAATGAGAACTGCTTAAAATGTTGATCTGCTCCATGACAAAAACACATACTAATAAGTCAATATTATATATAAACGTGCATCATACCATGTCAGTAATTCTCAGGGGGCATATTACAACAGCTGTTATAGAAGGATCATGTAAAGAAATGGCAGCAGAGGCCATCAATACATTAGCTCACATTAGATTTTGTAATATCATCCTGTAGTCATAGAGTACATCTACACCTCAACATAGCACATGTCAATGACAACAATATTGACATATCAAATGTTTGTAGGTTCATAGGACATTATTAAGCTAATGGCCAACATCACATAAAATCCTAGCCATTACTATATTATTTAAAACAAACAACCTATTTCTACATGATGGAAGATATTAAGACTATTGTATACATGTGTCTATTTGTTGGATTGCATTACATACTGTCACTGTCCATATTGGACATGTGTGCCACACCATGGCAGAATTAGCAATCACACATGCAGTGGTATGGAGATGGCTTGCAGAGGCTCATGGAAGGACTCTGCTTCATGATGTGTGTATGCATATTTCACATGATGACATCCTCCCCTCCTCTGCAGGAAGGATGTCATGTTGCTAGAGGAAAAAAAGAGGATGGTGGATATATGGGGCTATGTTAGTGAAATGAAGAGTGATTCCAAAGATAATACACTAACCATAATGTAACACCAACCACACACACACACACACACACACACACACACACACACACACACACACACACACACACACACACACACACACACACACACACACCAGTAGACTGGGCCTGATTTGCACATTACATCTGTGTAGGTATAAAAAATGAATGCCATGCAATGTAATAGTAGCACCGTCACATATGTCTGGTTTTAACGCTGTCACATTGCGTTTTATGGAGTATGATAGCATCATTATATGCTAAGAAGAACATGCTGGGAGGAGTATTTGGGATGGATGTGGAGTCACATATTTGTGTAAAAGTGTCTCAAAAGTAATAGTTGGATGCATACATGCTCAAGCTGTGTGCTGTCAAATTAGAACCCCTACATATCTAAGTAAAGTAGCTTGAGAACACAGTAGTTAATGTTTCTGCCACAACACAGGTTTGTCCTGAGTACTGCCAGAGTGCATGTTATACAGGATGAAATCATCAGTGAATGTTACAAGAAGATGCTCAGAGGAGTGTCTGACATAGCTGTGGACTCGCATGTTATTCTAAAATTGTCAGCATATTAATTAACTGCACACACTAACCAGATGACCACAGTGAGAGTAGAACCCCTACCTGATTATCTACAGAGCACAGTACTTAAAACAAGCACCATGGCACAAGTCTGCCTTTTACAGAATCAGGCATTTTATAGCTGAAGATATCAGCAGTGATTGGTGAAAACAAGATTATAGTAGGAGTGTCTCACATGGTCACTTGAATGTCACTCAAGTGAAAACAAACATGCCAGTGAGTGTAGAGCCCCTACATAAGCATTTACAGAGCACAGCACTTAATGTAAGTGCCAAAGCACAACTCTGGTTTCTGGCATGCCAGACACTTTATAGCTGGTGGAATCATCAGTGTCTGGTAAAAATAAGATGGTAGTAGAAGTGTCTCATATGCTGATCTAAAATGGCTCTTGAATGTCAACCAAGTAAACACAGACACACAGCGGTTTATTGTAGTGAGAGTAGAACCCCTATCTAATGTATTTAGAGAGCACAGTATTTAAGTCAAGCACAACGGAGCAAGTCTGGCTTATGTAGTGTTAGAAAAGACTTTATAGCTAATGACAGCAGTGTCTGGTGATAAAAAGATGGTAGTAGGAGTGTCTCACATGCTGGTCTAAAATAGTCTCTTGAATGTCAGCCAAGTGAACAGAGACACACAGAGCATTTACCTACAGTGAGATTAGAACCCCATTACTTACTAAGTTTACCAGCTAGGGAAATACAAATTAACACAAGCACCATACCACAAGTCTAACTTTTATAATGCTGTAAGACAATTTATAGTGGACAACATCATCAATGCATGTTTGAGAGAAGACGTTGGGAGGTCTGTATGAAATGGATGTGTAGGCATGTACAACTGTCATAATATTTGTACTCCATGGGACTGTACTGTTGACAGTAGGATACACAGTTAAACACTTCTGACTACACACACCAGATTAGAACCCATATCTAACTAAGTAGATCAGCTAAAGAACTTAATATTTAACACAAGTGCCATGACACAAACCTGACTTTTATAATGCTGTAAGACAAATTTACAGTGGATGATATCATCATTGCATGTTTGAGAGAAGATGTTGGGATGCCTGTTTGAAATGGATCTGTAGGCATGTACGACTGCCAAAATATTTGTAATCCATGGAACTGTATTGCTGAAAGAACAATTCACATTTATGCTTTTCTGCCTGCATACACACACACACACACACACACACACACACACACACACACACACACACACACACACACACACACACACACACACCTCCATTGAGCACAGTGAGATTAGAATCATTACCAAAGTACACCAGCTAGATAACTCAGTACTTAATACAAGCACCATGACACAGTTCTGGCATTTATAATGCTGCAGGACAATTTATAGTAGATGCCATCATAATTTTATGGTTGAGAGATGATGTTCGGAGGCCAGTATGACATGGATGTGTAGGCATGTATGACTGTCAAAATATTTGTACTTCATGTGACTGCATTGCTGACAGTAGGATACACAATTAAGCTCTTCTGACTACACACTCACACCACTTCAACACAGTGCGATTACCCCCCCCCCAGATAAGTACATCAGCAAAAAAATGCAGTACTTAACGTAAACATTACAACACAAGTCTGACTTTTACAATACTGCAGGACAATTTATAGTGGATGACATCATAAATGCATGTTTGAGGGAAGATGTTGGGAGGCCTGTATGAAATGAATCTATAGGCATGTATGGCTGCCATGGGGCTGTATTGCTGACAGTAGCATGCACAGGTATGCTCTTCTGACTACACACACATACTAACCATAGTGACATTAGAACCTCTACCTGAGTACTCCAGCAAAAAAACTCAGTACTTAATGCAAGCACCACAACACACCTCTGACTTTCATAATGCTGCAGGATGATGTATAGTGGCTGACATAATCATCATTGCATGTTTGAACAAATATGTTAGGATGCCTGTATAAAATGGATGTGTAGGCATGTCCAACTGTGAAATATTTGTACTACTTGGAACTGCATTGCTGACAGTAGGATACACAGTTACACTCTTCTGACTGCACAAACACACACACACACACACACACACACACACACACACACACACACACACACACACACACACACACACACACACACACAAGTTAACTGCAGTGCAATTAGAACCCCTACCTAAGTAAGTACATCAGCTAGAGAACTCAGTACTTACTGCAATTACCATGACACAAGTCTGAATTTTACAATGCTGCTGGACACTTTATAGTGGACATCATCACTGCATGTTTGAGCAATGACGTTGGGAGGTCCATATGAAATGGCTCAGTAGCTATGGACAACTGTCAAGATATTAGTTCTTCATCCTTGCTTTTTCATCTTTGCCACAGAAAAGTGCTTGTCAGACATGCTCATTAATTATATAAACACATGAGAGAATGAGGTGTTCACCATGTATGTGTGCGACCTAACAAATTCCTAGTTTATACATTCATGTGTACATGGCTATCATTGAAGTATGAATTTTATCCAAGGCCAGAAAAGACAATTATAATTACAGACACATTATTGTCAGTATACTCTCAGTCGCACAGTTGTTGTTATATATATGCTATACATAGTTACATGCAATTATTGGCGGTGGAGGTTGGCATAATGGGTAAGGTGTTTACCTTACAGACACAAGGTGCAGGGTTTTATTCTCATGTGGGATAATTGGCTAAGCTTAAAATAGCCCACAAGGGAAGTTAGTCTATTATTAATCTATAAACCTATAATTATATTTACAGTGTTCATTATTTTTTAAAACAATAAAGGTAATTTTAAAATTGAGTGGACAAGCATTAATAAAATTGGGAGTGTGCTAGATTGGAACTATGGCTCACCTGTATTGTGAGCATTAACTTATATCAGTTGCCACAGGGAAGGTTAGGCTACAACTATATTTTTTACAGTCATTACTATGCAGAGTGCTCGTTGCAGCTGAGACATTGTTTGTCAGACCTGCTCATTACTTATACATATACATTAAGGAGTTGTGTGTTTAACCATGCATGTGTGTGACATGAAAGTGAAGAAAATTAATGTTTAATTGTAGAATCATAATTCTACTAGTATACACAAACACACACACACACACATATATATATATATATATATATATATATATATATATATATATATATATATGATATCCTATGTATGCTCAATTCACCTACTAAAGATAATTATTTCTATCTGTAATTATTTTTCTAATGTTATTTTTTTATATAAAGTAAACTGGAGCAGCAGTAATAAAACTTTGGACTGGGCTGTATAAGAACCTAGGCTCAGCTGTATTGTAGCCCTTAACTTACCCCTGCTGCCACATGAACAATGAGACAGTAGCTGCATATTTTCATATTCATTGTTATAATTATTTCTATGTGTAATTATTTTTCTATTGTTATTTTTTTATATAAAGTAAACTGGAGCAGCAGTAATAAAACTTTGGACTTTGCTGTATAAGAACCTAGGCTCACCTGTATTATAGCCCTTAACTTACCCCTGCTGCCGCATGAACAATGAGACAGTAGCTGCATATTTTCACATTCATTGTTATGTATGTGTGCTGACCACCGTGTGATGCTGCTTAGTGTGTTTCGTTTGGAAATTGACAAGTGTCTGCCTGGTGTGTGTAGATTTGCAGGTGTTGTGGTTTGTCCCATAAGAATGCTTAGTGGGTTTGTGTGATGGTAAGCTAAAGATGAAACAATGTATCCTTTTTGAAATTGACAAGTGTCTGCCTAGTGCCTGCAGCAGTTCTTGACCTGCAGGTGTTGTAGAAGCTTGCTGAACATCTTACAATGATGCTTAGTGGTGTTGCACAGCGGAAAGCAAAAGATGTGTCAATGTATCCTTTTTTGAAATTGACATTGCTTGTTGTCTGAGCCATCCCACCATGTTGGCATATAACTGAGCAATGTGCAAACGAGATTAGCAAAGCTCAACATGTATTATTATTATTGCAAAAACTGTTTATTACTTTTCCTAACTCAAAGATCGATGTAGTCCTCGAATCTTGAGCTACATATGCTATGTGCTGTATATTTACCAGATGTGCTTAACAGCCACTTGACTCATAGCTTCTATGTATGCTGTTGTTCTCATATAAGTGACTTTAACCAATGTTAATCTATTTCTCCATTTAACAGTATTTACACTAAGAAGAGTGTAGTGCAAATATAATTATTTAAAAAAGGAAACATAAACAGCATTGCAAACTGCATTTTAATACAACTGATATAATTCATTACAATTCTGGATTTGAACTGTCAGGCTATTGAATCTACAAAACACAGTAAGGATGTTTTATCTGTCTTTGCCACAGAAACAGCTTTGCAGCAGGAATGAGAATCACTGTGCATATAAGCAAATCCAATTTCCACCACAGTATTATAGAGACATATAACATGTACACCCTCAGTTGTTTGTGCATGTTAACATGTTAATTACAGTTTACTATCAAAATAATGACTTTGAGATGTTTGCAGATGGAAATCTGAAACTCAGATGTTCGAATGTTTCTACTGCAATGTTCAAATGTTTATATTAGCGAATGCACTGTGCATTCACCAATATAAATCTGAAGAAACGTACACAGATCGCGGTACAGTATGGTTAAAAACATGATGTCAGCTATAGGAGTTTTGTTTATGTTAGGTCCTATACTGACATCACGTGATGTGTTCTGAAACAGTGTCGAATCTGCTGAATTCAATCAGCGGATTCGACATTGTGTCCTGTTCACTTTTTTAATTTTCGTGGTTTACTTTTGATATGTTAAAAGAAAATTGTTTTGACGTTCGACATATTGATAGTAAACCATTAATTACATATTTAGTGCAATGACGTATCACACAATAATTTATTAGTATTGTTTGTACCAAAGCAGCTCTGTCTTCTATTTGTATTATGTTCATTCTTCTTGCATCTGTGCTATACTCTCAGACATGCAGTCTGTAGGCATTTTATATCATTGTACTTAAAATGATTGAGAATACTACATGACAGTAATATGCAGTTTTCAACAAAGGCAGGAGAGTTGTTTATTAGTGAACGAAAATGGAGATACGTGGGCTGCTCATGGCCATTTAAAAGCTTGTTAGAATTACTTCTATACTTTGTAAGTGTATCTTGGGTGACACACCCACTGTAGGGAAGGGAGTCTGAATTGCTGTTGTGTTTTTCTTATCCCTACCAGTAATCATTCACAGTTGCAATCCAATAGCAACTAACACTGAGGTATGACCTACACTATGGTGGGGATTTAATAAACTCCATGTAGGAATAGTGGAAAGTCTACATGGAGTGCACTGTGGCCATGTCTGCAGCTCCCCCTCAGCACCGTGCCTTGCATATTAATGAAGGTGTGCTACTGAGACAGAGCAATGTAACATGGTTACAAAATCAATGTAGAGGGTGTGTTACAGTGTCCGAAGATGAGTGACAGCTCCCCTGCACTGTGAAAGTGCTGGATGCACTGAAATATAAAAGTAAAATATGTTATTTCTTTTTTTTTGCTGTTGTTTGTTTTTTGTGTTTGCATGGCGTGGCATGGCGTGACACTTAGCAATGTACATGTGCCAGACATCTAAGAATAGAAAATAGATACTTTTAATTTTAAACTCAAAGGTCATGTTTAAGCATAGCTAAGCAAGTTTGCATGGGGCTGCGTGGTGCTTAGCAGTGCTTAAACGTAGTGGAGAGACATATAGAAATGTATAGTGGTTTTCAACATGTCCTTGTAGTTGAATGGTGAGAGTCGTGGCCTTGTGTGCAGTAGGTGCATGGTTCAAATACACTGACAGATCATTCAGCATTTTACATTCGATAGCTGTATGTCATATATTTTTTATTTAATCAATTAAGTATGTATTGACATTTTTTAACCAGGTTAGTCCAGCTGGGCCAGAAGCCCATTTTCAGTGGTGACCAGAGGGGAAAAGATCCAGTTACACACAGGTCCACAATACCTAAAATGCACACTCCGAGATAACAAATTAAAATACAGAAGGTCAGGAAATATAGAAGTACAATACAGTAGTAGTAGTAATGAACAAATAATATAATTTTGTTCTTTTTTTTTTTGTTTATTTTTTTTAGCTGTGGTTTGTGACCCATTTTAACACTCCTTAGCAATGCACAACTCTACTTAGCTGGTTTGGGCACCGCTAAGCAATGCCTGATTAAGCAGTCCTCAGCTCAGCTAAGCTGGTTTGTGCTCCGCTAAGCATTGCCAGTTTAAGCACTGCTCAGCTAAGCCTAGCTGGTTTGCATGGTGCTAAATGAAGCTCTGCATTTTTAAAAATGGTCCAATAGCGGCAAAGGGTGGGAAAACCATCTTATTTAAGTGCAACAGGTGGAAATACAGGCATAATCTGTTAGACTTTAATCTTGTCAGAGCCTATGGTAGGAATTGGAGAGGGTGCAGGCTTTTGGGTGCAGCAGTGGGCCATTTTGGAGTCATAGGTCATGGTTGGACTCCTCATGAAAGACCATCACATCCAGCTGCTGCAGAGCCAGTATCAGGGGTCAGAATACAAATCAGAGGCCTGGGATTAGCTGACATATAACCTCACCAGTGCAACTGGTATCCCCTTCACAGGTGAGCAGGTGCATTACCACTATGACTACCTGAAGCATAGAAGGGAATATCTCTTGGCAACTTGGATCCAAGATACTCAGGCAGACAATGCCCCACAAGTTTGTAAGTATTGTAAGATAATTTTGCAAAATGCTTGTATTAATATGTGATAGACAGGTATGCATAATGGTATTATTCTCTACCCAGAGCTTCAGAAAAGAGAGCTCACAACATGGAGGCCCATGCAGGGCACCTGGCCAGGTTGAGCCGAGATTGTAGTGAGTGCAGATATCTCTTGCAATATATAATAATATGAATACGAAAGAGTACAGTAGTAACTACCAGTAGGTATATTCTGTTTAGAGTGTACTGCAATGAATTTAGTCATGGACCTGGACTGGAATAAGTGAGTTTGCCAGGTACAGTTCAATACAGATGAAAGTATGAAACCTGCTAATGCCAAGGAAAGAAAGTTACTACTGCATTAATAATGATAAGGAAATAAAAGTATATACTTTATTAATAATAATAATGTTATGGTAAGAATGTACAACTGCATTCATAGATGTTAAGGGAATAAATCAACTGCATTCATACCTTTAACGGAATAAAGTACAACCACATTCAGAACGGTTAAGGAAATAAAATTAGTAATGCATAAATTGTGGAATAACAGCTGCCTTGCAATGCCTGTATTATTTAAAGTGTTCATCAATAAAGACTGTTACATGTATACCAGTCACTGTTTCATGTCACCCCTAATAAAGCTGTGTTTTGACAAACGTTGTGTGTATTTTGGGCTGTTGGTCAAGAAATCGAGTATTACAAGTCCTGTGAAGTAAACATGTGAATCATACCATGAAGTGACTAAAGGTTAGCCAATAAAGACTATTTTGCTAAAGTGTAGATGTTTAGCTGTACTACGAGATATATTGCATTATGATATTTGTTCTGCACTAAGATCTGAACCTAGAATAATAATGGCTAAGGTATTATAGTGTGTTTCTCTCAGCACTGTCTTGTGCTAACCTTTGCATTTCAGCTATATGCATTCCTGAACTGAGTTAAGCTGCTGCAGGCAAGTATGAAGCTGTAATAGCAGTAGACTGCAAATATACCATCTGCAACTTTATATGAGTCAGGTAGGCAACCCACCACTCCGATATGGTCTATACACTTCACACATATTACCACCCACTAAGGTTTCAGTATGTACACCTGCATTCCATGTATTAATGCTCACTTTACCTACTATCTCTGTCGTGCATGAATGCCATGCATGTGTGTTCATGTGTCACTGCAGTCTTTTATAACATTCTACCTCTATTAGGTCACAGTTTCCTACCAGGTGATCTCTAGGCACATATCAGTCAATCAAAACACAGCAGTGGCTCAGTAGCTCATTTTGATAAACGCTATGTATGTTGTATATTTTTCCAACACAGACCGGGGTTTGAATCCAGGGACAAGTACTACTATATATGTATAGGTACAGACAAGTATTGCTAAATAGTAAACGGTTATGTATTTTTAACAGATGTTCTCCCCACAGGAATTACAGGTAAGTTAATGTCTTTAGTAGCTGTTTGATTGCTATACTAACCTGTGTGTCTAGATGCACCAGTGTGTAAACAGCATTGCTCAGCAAGGTGATAAGACTTTAGCAAGTAAAATGTCAGCAAGTACACTACTATTATAAATTATTAGCAGATCACCCTACTATTCAGGCATGATAAAAGGGAAACTTCAGGTGCACTCTCCAGTCCAGCTGGTGAATCTGGGTATCCTGAGGCAATGTTACAACTGCCTCATGTACACAGACAACCCTCTCCTCCTACCACAAAACACTAACATATGCGAGAGATGCAATTATACAGCCAAACTGGAAGCTAAGCTGTCTCCACTCAAGACTGGAACAGACAGTCAAGAGGAGAAGGTTAACACTTGCACCACACCTCCAGCCGCATACAGACCTACTAAAACAGCACTGGCAAAAAATGCACATAGATACTCAAAATCATGCTCAAAGGCTCTAAATAAAAACCTGCAAAAGCATCAGAGACTTCCAAAGCAGATACCCAAACAACCTGCACTTCCCGTCACAAACCAGACAACATACAAAACACAAAATCAGTGTGCCACACAATCACAGCCCTTAAGGTGAAATAACATACCTAACACACTAGTAATAGGTGACTCTATAGTCAGGCACACTGACGTCCCACTCACTAGGCTGGACAAGCAGAAGGTTACTGTTAGCTTCCTGTCGGGTGCCAGAATCCGCCACATAACACAAGCACTCAGGTCACTCCAGAACAAGTGCAAATATGACTCTGTCATTGTTCATGTTGGTGTGAATGACATGAGACGTACCTCCCTGGGCTACATGAAAAGAGACATGGAAGAGCTCACTGATTATGTAGCCCAGGTGGGTATGACCCTGACCCTGAGTAGCATCCTGCCCTCACCAAGAATGATATCTCAGTATAAAGAAAAAAATATCAATTTCAACAACTGGCTAAGCTTCTGGTGTCATTCAAAGGGGATCCAGTTTCTGTCAGCCTGGGACGACATGCTCGACAAGCCATGTTGCTTCGCAAGAGACGGCTTGCACCTGTCACCCCTAGGCTTTTAAATGCTGGCCAAGGCTCTTGCTGCCCCCATAGTGCCTTTTTTAGGCAAGGCTCAAAAGTCAAACCCACCTCTGTAAATAGCACAATTAACAAAAAACTGAGAGTTATGCTACTCAATGCCAGGAGTTTAACTCACAAATGCATGCGCCCAAAGCACTCCTCAGTATGGAGAATGTCAACATCTGTGCAGTAACTGAAACATGGTTCAAGGCACCAGAGAGCACCCCAGCACTACCGGGCTACAACTCATACCACATGTTTCAGCCACAGAACACGGACCAAAACACAAAAGGAAGGGGTGTATCCATATTCATCAAGGATACCTACACCTCCAGGTTAGTGGCGCAGCATTATACCTCTGAGATCATCCATGTGCAACTAATATCAGGTAAATCTGCATTGCAAATTGTGGCCTGCTACAGATCACCCTCCATGACCCAGGACCACCAATCCACCTTTCTGGAGACACTGGAAAACATGAAGGTCCTACCGAACACCCTGATATTGGGCAATTTCAATTACCCTACCATTCCCTGGGAAAACTACTTGAGTACAAATTTCCAGGCCCAGCGCTTCCTGGAATTCATCAACTCAAACGCCCTGGATCAGCTGGTAAACTCCCCTACCAGAGGTGAAAACATATTGGACCTGGTCATCACCAACATGGGCGACAGGTTTTCCACACCAGAGATCAACCCGTCACTGGTTAGATCAGATCATAAACTAATCACTCTGGATGTCCACACCCCACCACCACCCTCAACTAAGGAAACCACAGTAAAAAACTTCAAACTTCACCTTACTTAAGACAGAGGTGGTAAGTTTCACAGCCCCCACGCTAAAGGATAATGCTGCCCAAGATGCAGGAACCTTTCCAAATGCACACTATGAGCACCTACAAGGATGTATGGATCATGCCATCCCTAGCAAAACCAAGACTCACTCCTCTAGGAGAAGGAAACCAATTTGGTGGACCCCTGCAATAAACAAGCTATACAATAGAATGAGGAAACTAGTTCAGAAAAAAAGCAAATCCCAAAAAGGAAATACATCCCTGATTAGTATCAGTAAGAAAATAAGGTCCCTCATGAAATCATCTAAGGCTAACTTCGAAAGAAAAATAGCCAAGGATTCAAAAGATAATCACAAAGCCTTCTTTAGCTATGTCAAGAATCTAAGTGGCAACTCACAGATATGCACTGAACTAGTGCAAAATGGCACAAAATATACTGAACCTACTGATATTGCCAACATCCTGGCAGATAGATTCAGTGCAAACTTCACTCTCCTCTCGCCTCCAAAAGGGCCCACAACAATACCGGAAAAGTGTAGTGTCCCAAAAATCACAGATGCACAGGTGAAAACAGCCCTTTCAAAAGCCAGAAACACAGCATCTATGGGACCAGATGGTGTCCCAGGCTGCATCTTGCATGAACTACAGAACAAACTAATCCCCCACCTAAACACGCTGTTCAGCCTCAGCCTCTCAACAGGTTACATGCCCATATAATGGCACACAGCAATGGTTATTCCTCTCCACAAAGGAGGGGACACAACTGACCCTGGTAACTATCACCCCATAAGTCTGACTAGACTGGTCTGCGAGGCTATGGAGCACATCATCATGGAACTCATTAACAAAGACATTGGGAACCTCCAAACACTTGACCCAACCCAGTTCTGCTTTGTTAAGGGCAGATCATGCCTACTAAACCTGGTTGACTTCTTCGAGACAGTCAGCAAGGCCATAGACAAGGCAAAGGTGGTTCACACAGCCTACCTTGACCCCGCCAAGGCTTTCAACACCATTCCCCATTAGGGTATTACAGAAAAACTCACCAGCCTGAACATAAACCCCTATGTCATGAGATGGGTTGACAACTGGCTTACAGACAGAACACACACGGTAAGAATAGCGGGCTCCAGGTCCGACTCTAAACCAGTCACAAGTAGTGTCCCACAAGGCACGGTCCTGGGACCCCTGCTGTTCAGCATATACTTCTCAGAAGTACAGGCAAACACAGGAGGACTATGGCTAACCAAGTTTGCCAGTGACTGCAAACTGGGAGCCATAATTGACTCTCTGGCTGACACAGACATCCTCCAAAAGGGCCTTACTGAGACGGACACCTGGTGTCAAAGTCATGGCCTCAAGCTAAATGCCAAAAAATGCATAGTCATCCCATTTGGGAAAAACTAAACACCCACGAATTACCACATAGGTGGCAGCCCCCTTAATACAGAAGAGGTAATAAGAGATCTGGGGACCCAGGTAAATAGTAATCTCTCCTTTGACAATCATATTGCCAAAGTAGTTAGGAAATCCTTCTATGTGGCCCATCTAATTACTAAAGGGTTCACATCTATAAATAAAGAGGTTATAGTGCCCCTCTACTCATCACTCATTAGACACATCATAGAGTATAATGCCCCATTTGGGATGTACCTCGCAAGACACTTCCAACAGATGGAAAGGCCACAAAAGTACCTCACCAAGAGGATTACTGGCCTCAAACATATGTCCTATGCAGCCTGACTGAAAAAACCCAGGCTGTAATCAGTGGCATATTGCTTACTCAGAGGTGATCTCTGCCTGACTTACAAAGCCATGTCCAACTCAGAACTGATGGACATGCTCCACCTAAAGAAATCCACATCAATGCAAGCCACACGCTCTAGTTAGCTAAACCTCGTCACAACAATAAATTGAACATGCTGGAGGATAGATTCCTGTCATAGAGACTCCCCATGCTTTGGAACAAAATTCCAAATTACATCAGGCAGAGCCCCTCACTAACACTCTTTAAGAGAAACCTTGATGAGTGGATGGGTAACAGAAAGTACGCCCCTGGGATCACTTCATTCACTCTGCTTGACAGGAGATCAGTTAGTTAATCAATGGGGCAGCGAAAGCCAACACACTCTGGCTAGGCTTATAAATGCCCTCGGGCAGATAGCCTTGTACCTACCTATAAACCTATGAACCTATTAAGACAAATAAAAATGTTTAATCATGGTATGGCTATATGCTTGGTCTATCTGTGAATGTCTGCTGATAGTCTAATCCCATGCCTGCCAAGGACAGTATGATAACCTTACATTGTACTGTACACAATGCTTGTCTCTCAAGTGTCACTCTATCACAGAGTGTGATCACTGTTGCCAAATCCCTGGGTCACAGATTTAACTTCCACTTGATTTATTTCAATAGCACAGTCACACTACACCAGTCCACAGTACTCCTTGGTAGTCACATATGTCCCCCTGATATGTAATAGCCCCTGTATTTGTGTACCTGTAAGTGTCACAGCTTGGCCCATACTGTCCCATGTGGATAACTTGACAGGTATGTAGGTGCTACAGAAAGCTATAGGGAACTTGTACACATAAAGTAAGGGCAGACCTGTAGAGTATAGAACAGTACTGTTGCAAATAATATACCCTATACTGGTAGTAATGGCATGATTTTCTCTCTCCCACACCCTTTATCTGCATCATGATTTATTATTCTTATACATCAGGTATGGTTTCCTTTTGACATATGTTGTTCACAAAATGTTATGTGGGCCTTGTGTTTTATTATTGTTATGTATTACAATGGTTGCATACTAACATACCTTGTTTAATTACCTATGTTGTTGGCCTTATGGCATAACTGTTACTGACATGCTGTTACAATACTGACTATTATCCCAATTATTGTTGTGTTTTATATGGTATGGCATGTTATGTAACTGGGTAATTTATTCTGCATTCTGTTGCAACTAGCCACATGTTCTCTTCATTACTAACCTATACACTTTAAAAAACCTTAACAACAGAGCTCGATTGGGTAGGCTGGTTCCCACGGATCCACCTACCCTACCTCAACCAGCTGTGGCACTGGGTCCTAGCATGCCTGGGACCCAACCTGGAGCTGCCCCCTTTGCTGGTTCTGCATCACCTATGAGTGAAACCACCTCAAGGTACCGGGCCTGTCCACCCTGGGAGTGGGCATGGAAAGGGACTGGTCACCCGGCAACAGCTCCCAGGGATGGTGCACAGGATCATCCAGCATGATTTGGATTATTGACTGCACCAGATTGAAGGTAGACTGGCCAACCTAGTGGGGGCAGGCTGGCCCCGGCGCCCAGCCCCAAGCAAAGCCACCTTTGGGGCAGTGAAGGAGCTGTGGTGGATGCCCATGGGTGGGGAGCTCAGTCCCATTGCTGCTGTCTGGGAGCACATTTGTGTCTGATTCCAAAACACCCTCCCTATCCAAGGTGTTTACCCCCTCATGTGTCATACACTGCCCCTGTCTGCTACCTTGTCTGTCTCATCTCTTCCTCTCCTACCCAACTTACCTCCCCACATGTACCTATATCCCTTCCCCAACATTCCAATCTCATCTTAAATAAAAGGGCATCTGTCCCACAAAAAATATCCCCCATACATAGATCTCCATTTTGTCCCCACGTACATTGTGCAGAATTAATCATTACATTAATTAATCCCCACAATTATGTTACCTACACCTCTCTCTCTAGGATGTGAGGCTCCAAATTGTCTACAACCTGCACAGCTGTTGCTGTACAAGAAATGGAGAGCTATTGTCCTTTCTTACACCCGTCCTGCACATCCCTACCTGTCTTTCAGCAAGTTTCTCCCCTGCTTACCGCCATTTCACCACTTTCCTATCATCCCCTTTTCATTTCATTTTAAAATTAGTGCAAGTTTAAGTTGAGCTAAGCAGCACGCCGCTCCAAGGTGCGTCACACAAAACTGAACAAACCCACTTAAAACAGCTTTAATCTACTTATATGGACAAGACCTTATAGGAAAAAGACATTGTTATGCACATTAACAAAAGACTCACCCCTGCCAAGTCTTGAACCTGGGATCCTGTTAACTACAACATAGTCCATTAGCCCACTAGGTCACTCAGGTCTGAAGCAAAACAGTGTTCCCATAAACATATCCTGATTGCAAGTGATGCACGTCAGCAAAAAACAATCACACCTGTCAAATTATGAACCTGGAACCCTATCAACCATAGAACACTGCATTAGCCCACTAGGCCACTCAACTCTGAAGAATAATAGGTGTTTCTATAAACATATCCTGATTGCCAGTGACACACTACTTCTACATACAATGCAATCAGATAAATGGCAGTGTACTTGGGACTGTGATTCAGACTTCCAACAGATGGAAAGGCCACAAAAGTACCTCACCAAGAGGATTACTGGCCTCAAACATATGTCCTATGCAGCCTGACTGAAAAAACCCAGGCTGTAATCAGTGGCATATTGCTTACTCAGAGGTGATCTCTGCCTGACTTACAAAGCCATGTCCAACTCAGAATTGATGGACATGCTCCACCTAAAGAAATCCACATCAATGCAAGCCACGCTAAACCTCGTCACAACAATAAATTGAACATGCTGGAGGGATAGATTCCTGTCATAGAGACTCCCCATGCTTTGGAACAAAATTCCAAATTACATCAGGCAGAGCCCCTCACTAACACTCTTTAAGAGAAACCTTGATGAGTGGATGGTGGGATCACTTCATTGACTTTGCCTGACAGGGGATCAGTTAGTTAATCAATGGGGCAGCGAAAGCCAACACACTCTGGCTAGGCTTATAAATGCCCTCAGGCAGATAGCCTTGTACCTACCTATAAACCTATGAACCTATTAAGACAAATAAAAATGTTTAATCATGGTATGGCTATATGCTTGGTCTATCTGTGAATGTCTGCTGATAGTCTAATCCCATGCCTGCCAAGGACAGTATGATAACCATACATTGTACTGTACACAATGCTTGTCTCTCAAGTGTCACTCTATCACAGAGTGTGATCACTGTTGCCAAATCCCTGGGTCACAGATTTAACTTCCACTTGATTTATTTCAATAGCACAGTCACACTACATCAGTCCACAGTACTCCTTGGTAGTCACATATGTCCCCCTGATATGTAATAGCCCCTGTGTTTGTGTACCTGTAAGTGTCACAGCTTGGCCCATACTGTCCCATGTGTATAACTTGACAGGTATGTAGGTGCTACAGAAAGCTATAGGGAACTTGTACACATAAAGTAAGGGCAGACCTGTAGAGTATAGAAGAGTTCTGTTGCAAACAATATACCCTATACTGGTAGTAATGGCATGATTTTCTCTCTCCCACACCCTTTATCTGCATCATAATTTATTATTCTTATACATCAGGTATGGTTTCCTTTTGACATATGTTGTTCACAAAATGTTATGTTGGGCCTTGTGTTTTATTATTGTTATGTATTACAATGGTTGCATACTAACATACCTTGTTTAATTACCTATGTTGTTGGCCTTATGGCATAACTGTTACTGACATGCTGTTACAATACTATTATCCCAATTATTGTTGTGTTTTATATGGTATGGCATGTTATGTAACTGGGTAATGTGATTTGTTCTGCATTCTGTTGCAACTAGCCACATGTTCTCTTCATTACTAACCTATACACTTTAAAAAACCTTAACAACAGAGCTCGATTGGGTAGGCTGGTTCCCACGGATCCACCTACCCTACCTCAACCAGCTGTGGCACTGGGTCCTAGCATGCCTGGGACCCAACCTGGAGCTTCCCCCTTTGCTGGTTCTGTATCACCTATGAGTGAAACCACCTCAGGGTACCGGGCCTGTCCACCCTGGGAGTGGGCATGGAAAGGGACTGGTCACCCGGCAACAGGTCCTAGGGATGGTGCACAGGATCATCCAGCATGATTTGGATTATCGACTGCACCAGATTGAAGGTAGACTGGCCAACCTAGAGGGGGCAGGCTGGCCCCAGCGCCCAGCCCCAAACAAAGCCACCTTTGGGGCAGTGAAGGAGCTGTGGTGGCTGCCCATGGGTGGGGAGCTCAGTCCCATTGCTGCTGTCTGGGAGCACATTTGTGTCTGATTCCAAAACACCCTCCCTATCCAAGGTGTTTACCCCCTCATGTGTCATACACTGCCCCTGTCTGCTACCTTGTCTGTCTCATCTCTTCCTCTCCTACCCAGCTTACCTCCCCACATGTACCTATATCCCTTCCCCAACATTCCAATCTCATCTTAAATAAAAGAGCATCTGTCCCACAAAAAATTTCCCCCATACATAGATCTCCATTTTGTCCCCACGTACATTGTGCAGAATTAATCATTACATTAATTAATCCTCACAATTATGTTACCTACACCTCTCTCTCTAGGATGTGAGGCTCCGAATTGTCTACAACCTGCACAGCTGTTGCTGTACAAGAAATGGAGAGCTATTGTCCTTTCTTACACCCATCCTGCACATCCCTACCTGTCTTTCAGCAAGTTTCTCCCCTGCTTACCCCCATTTCACCACTTTCCTATCATCCCCTTTTCATTTCATTTTAAAATTAGTGCAAGTTTAAGTTGAGCTAAGCAGCACACCACTCCAAGGTGCATCACACAAAACTGAACAAACCCACTTAAAACAGCTTTAATCTACTTATATGGACAAGACCTTATAGGAAAAAGACATTGTTATGCGCATTAACAAAAGACTCACCCCTGCCAAGTCTTGCACCTGGGATCCTGTTAACTACAACATAGTCCATTAGCCCACTAGGTCACTCAGGTCTGAAGCCAAACAGTGTTCCCATAAACATATCCTGATTGCAGGTGATGCACGTCAGCAAAAAACAATCACACCTGTCAAATTATGAACCTGTAACCCTATCAACCATAGCACACTGCATTAGCCCACTAGGCTACTCAACTCTGAAGAATAATAGGTGTTTCTATAAACATATCCTGATTGCCAATGACACACTACTTCTACATACAATGCAATGGGATAAATGACAGTGTACTTGGGACTGTGATTCAGACACCAAACCAGTGCACAGCCAAATACATGTTGATGGATGTACATGAGGCCGACGATATCAGGTAGAGCTGACACCTTGCACAGACTGTAGTAGAATATCCACAGTTGTGTACCTACTTTTGGCACAATTGTCACAGAGCCTATTCTGTGTGCTGAAGTACTTATTATCCACTCATCTGCAACACACCTCTCCTTCCATACAGTGATGATTGTCACTTTCCCTGATTTCATTTTTCTCACTGTACTTTGACCTTCCTGGGGGGAGGTTCTACTTCATCTTTCATTGTAGGTTATAGGCTTTGCATATCATAGCACCATACCTCTTAATGTTTTTGGTCACAAATTCTGTCAAAAATCAAAAATAATAGGGGGACAATGGACCAAAATCAGGGGTAATTTTTAAATATTATTTCAGTTTACTTACAAATCAAAATAATGTCATGACCCACATGGTCAGAATTGCAGGTGACACGTCCAAATCCAAACCAGTTACAGGTGGCGTCCCACAAGGCTCAGTTCTGGGACCTCTCTTATTTGGTATATACTTCTCTGAGGTATAGGCTTACACGGGTGGACTATGGCTGACAAAGTTCACAGATGACTGCAAACTGGGAGCCATAATCGACTCTCCAGCTGACACAAGCATCCTCCAAAAGGGTCTCACGGAGATGGATGCGTGGTGCCAGAGCCACAGCCTCAAGCTAAATGCTAAAAAGTGCATAGTCATCCCCTTTGGGAAAACAAAGTCCCCACAAATTACCACATAGGTGGTAATCCATTAAGTACGGAAGAAGTAATTAGGGAACTGGGGACCCACATAGATAGTAATCTCTCCTTTGATAATCACGTTGCCAAAGTGGTTAGAAAAACCTTCTATATAGCCCACCTTATCATGAAAGGGTTTACATCTAGATCAAGAGAGGTCATTGTGCCCCTCTACTCATCACTCATCAGGCCCATAATTAAATACAATGCCCCTTTTGGGATGTACCTTACCCGACACCTGCAGCAACTGGAGAGACCCCAAAAGTACCTCACCAAGAGGATCATGTGCCACAAACAGATGTCCTATGCATCTCGACTAAAGAAACTCCAGCTCTACTCAGTTGCTTACCGCCTACTCAGAGGCAATCTATGCCTGACGTACAAAGCCATGTCTAACCCAGAATTAATGGACATGCTCCACCTCAAAAAATCAAAATCCCTTTGAGCTACACGCTCCAGGGACTTAAACCTCAGCACAAAAATAAATAGGACATGCTGGAGGGACAGATTCATTTCCCAGAGGCTCCCCTCACTCTGGAATAGAATCCCAATTCATGTTAAACATAGCCCCTCGCTGACCCTCTTCAAGCAAAATCTGGACGCGTGGATGGGAAATCACAAATTCACCCCTGGGATCTCTTCTGTGTCCCTGCTTGACAGAGGCACAGTAAACTAATCTTAAAGGGCTACCTTCTGTGACCTACTATACAGAGGCACAGTAAGCTAATCTAATAGGGAGGCGAAAGCCAAATGCATTCTGGCTAGGCTTATAAATGCACAAAATAACGAATGTTCCTGGTGATGAGGTACACCTGAGAGCTATACTTTGCTGTTTGGATATGTCATTTAGGACTGGTTTATGTAGTCTTTTTTTTTTAATTACATTTTACGCACTATGCTCAATAGTGTGTAGAACTATAGTGAACTAAATAAAATTGGAAACAGTGGCTGTATAGCAAGTGAGTTCGCTGCCCAGAATTGGTAAAATTTGTGGATTCTGACAAAATGACAGACATTTGGGCTTCAGACTTGATATTCTTCAGAAAATGTATACTAAAGCAAGCACTATTATTCTAGCAGCTTTCAAACTTTCTACGAGCGCTATTTTAAAGTCTATGCCCGATTTTGGCCTTTTTCCCGCCAATATTTTTGGCTTTGTCCAAAATTCTTGAGTAAAGAAGAAGTTGATAGATATTGTACAGCGTGAGGAAGGCAATGGTTACTAGTTACATGGGCTGCAGATTTAAAAGAACAAATGCAGGCCAATCTCTGACTATTGAGCTGTTGTTTAGGGGCTCCCTTTCCAGTAATCACACCCCATAATAGCACGTTAGAATCAATAAAGCGGTCCCAGTCACATTTTTACACTTTAACGCTACAGTGCAAGGAATTCTGTGTGTGCATTTGTATGACTTGACTATATTTGCAATGTTTTTCCTGAATAAAGTTAACGCTACGGTGCAAGGAATTATGTGTGTGCATTTGTATGATTTGACTATATTTGCAATGTTTCTGTAAAATTATTATGGTTTCCCTGCATTAAATTAACGCTAACTAAACTAACGGTATGGCAGGAGCAAAATAAAAATAAATATTCATGTGGGCTTGGGCAGGAGGCGTGTTTGGGGCGGGATTTGCTACTGCGCATCCTGCGAGGTACTACACTTGGAGATTACCCAAAGTTCATCAAAAATTTTTACTAGACCTGCCCGTAATCCCACTTGATTTTTGTAAAAATATTGAAGAGAAGCTGTATATGACCTTGTCTATGAGGATTGTAGCATAAATCTTGGCATCGATATTTAGAATTGATTTTGGCCTACATCTGGCTACTAACATAAGATCTTTGGCAGGTTTTTTCAATCACTTTGCTAGTTTATGACCTGGAGGAGGGATAAACAGCCAATTTGTGTTTGGAAATGAATGGAAAAAATGCACTAAGGGCATCTTTACAGATTTCTTTCAGCCTCTATGTATCTCTGTGTGCATGATATCCAGGGACATCATTCTGCCTCTGGGATGTGCTATTAATGGTAGAGATCACCTCTTGAGCAGTAATCTGTTTAATAAACTGCCTGCTTGTTATGTATTAAGCTGGAGAAATGATTCTACACGTGAACACCACTTTATATCCCGAATCTGAGTATCTGAAAACAGTCTTTCGTAACGATCGCTGCACCCTTTATTGATATCTTTATTATCTATAATGTACCCATCCCTTCGTTTTTGTAATGATATAAATTCCCACTCTGTGGTTTCCCTGCAATTATGGATGATAACAGCCTCTCTGGTTTGTTTCTCAGATCCCAAATGCTTGTGGTACTCTTAATCAATAAAGGTGGCCCTTTTCAATTTTGCTAATCCCAAGTTCCTCGTGGACCCTTTTTTAAATACTCCAGTTGGACATCTTGTTTGACAGGCCTGATAGACTGCTTCTGCCAGTGCCAGCATATCCCATCTCCTTTCTATAGGTAAGGAGATATGGGCCAGGGGCTTGGGCTTCTTATTTCTGTCTTTAATGTTTCCCATAATGCACCAATAGATGCACTATTCAAGTGTTGTATAGTTTTGACCTGCTCTTTGCCATCAGATATCTTTTTCACAAGAGATTTACCTTCCCTAATGAAATCATTCAAAGCAGCAGATTGCAGCTGTATAGTCTGCTAGGGGTGTGGTTACTATGTCAGTGTAAGGTACACATGACCCCAATTACTTTGACACCAGCCAGTAGCCTATTCTGCTGGATCATAGGATCATAGCAGGCTACTAGGCTATTGGCTTTAAGCCCTTATAAGCTTAGCCAAGAGTTTATCCCATGGATGCCTGTCTGCCTGCCTGTCTGGAGTTTGTAATTTGAACATGTGTTTCCCAAGACTCTGCATCGACTTACACCCCCCAACTAACGTTCACCTCGTCATTAAATTTGAGGTGTCTGCATCTTATGTTACTTCTCTTGCCCTTGACTTGATCCTGTATGCAGCTGAAATCAGCAAGACATTGTAATCCACAGCCAGAAATATAACTGTTGCCCTGGTATTCAGTAACTGTAGTTATCATAAGGTTAGGAATTAAATGCACTTTGACCCATCTGCATGCTCCCCAATACCACCTCATGTCTTGGAATTCCAAATGGCACTCCTACTCCCCTCCTGCCACCAGCTACATGCGACTTCACTACATTCTGTTCTAATATGCCCATGACTAGAATGCACTCACTTGCTCTGGGGTTAACACTGTGTAAGCAGTGTTCCTTCCAAGAGGTTGCATAATGAATGTGCATAATAAATGTGCATGCTTCCTCTTTAATTTCCACTCAAACTATTTCACAACGTGTTATTATTCAATTCTTTCCTCAAAATAGACTATCTTGCAGAGGAACTAACATGCCTTGCATAAAAGAAACACAAAACCTGTCATTATTAACTGTAAGCATGACCTTATAGGGAGGCAAACATTGAGTCATCTTGGAGGAGAACAATTACATAACTCCTTCAAACTTGTTAAATCAGCTGTTGCCTAAACATAACTACAATTCTGTGTTGACATTGATATCAGACAGCTCCCTACACATAGTTATTTATGCAGTCTACAGTATCTCTCTCACAGCAAATGTATACTCATCTTTCAGGTGTTATAGCCCTTGCTAACAACCAAAGACTTGGTCTAATTTATGTTCACTTGCATTTTAGTCAGAATGTATTATCAATTGCCCTATACGAGTTGCTGTCTGTGCAATGTGCTTTTGCTAAGGTGCATGTCTCCTCTAAAACCAACAAAGCTAACCTACCACAGTCTTAAAACACTGGTTTTCTTCATAGGTGCATAGAAGATTACTAGGCTAACAGCTTAAGAATCCTTACAAGCCTAGCTGGTATAACCTCACTATACCCAATATATGGTACCTAGGGACAAGATGACAGTCTTAACACACTGGTTGTCTTCATAGGTACATAGAAGATTACTAGGCTAACAGCTTAAGAATCCTTACAAGCCTAGCTGGTATAACCTCACTATACCCAATATATGGTACCTAGGGACAAGATGAGGGCATGGATTTGTGTCTATGGCTCAAGTATCTTACAGATTGCCCCTATCCATAAGGGCATGGGTACTACCCCAGGTGTGAGTTTGTAATTTCCCATGCATTGATCCAAACTGCATTTGAAGAGGACCCGGGAATGGCTCTGCTTAATGTGAATAGGAAGCCTGTTCAAAAGAAGGGGCAATCTCTGAGACATTTCTGTCTCTCCAGGATGTTTTGTTTCAGTTATTCACTATGTTTACTTGAGTTTTCACTGTGTTTACTTCCCTATATTGGGTGACCCTCATGCTGTTTGACTTGTGTATGTGTAGCAGCTCCATCAGGACTGGATTTGTGAGTGCCTTGCAGCTCGGGCATAGGTCACCTCTTAATAGATGGTAGGAGGTAGAGTAAAAGGATAAGGCTTTTAGTCTATCCACATAGGACATGTGGTTTATACTGTGTATAGGTTCATAGGTTAGTACTAGACTAACTGCCCTTGTGAGCCATTTTAAGCTTAGCCAATTATCCCTTGTGAGACTCAAACCCTGCACCTTCTATTTGTAAGACAAACACCTTAAGCATTAGGCCACCCTCCCAACCCACTTTTCTTTGTGAGGAACCTCTGAAGTCACTCCAGCTGCTCTAAATGCCTAGTTAAGTTCATGACAAACGACACATTTTACTCAATTATTGGTCCATAAGTTCATAGGATCATACTAGGCTATTGGCCTGGAGGCCCTTATAAGCCTCACCAAAAATTTTGCCCATGTTCCCGGAAAGTCAGCATCTGTTTTCCTTGTCCAGCAGGGACACAGGTGAGATTCCAGGGGTGTATTTTCTGTTTCCCATCCAGTCATCCAGGTTCCTCTTAAAGAGGGCTAGAGACTTACTCTGCTTAACATGGAGAGGAAATCTATTCCAGAGACGGGGAGTCCCTGGGACACAAATGTATCCCACCAACAAGTTCTAGTAATGTCACAGAAGAGATTGAGGCCTTGCATGTGGGTTGCCAAGGTGGATTTTGACTTATGGATATGCAGCAACTCCATCAAGGCTGGGTCTGAGATGGCCTTGTATGCCAGACACAGGTCACCTCTGAGCAGTCTGTACAAGACTGAGTAGAGGGACAATGCTTTTAGCCTATCTCACTAATTAATTTTAATTTAATTAATTAATTAATTAATTAATTAATTAATTAATCAATTAATTTTAGCAATAATTTCACTAGCATATGCTTATCTTATTACTAACCTTTTCTACAGCTGACAAATTCTTACAAATCTTCAGGCCTCTCTTCTCACTAAACTTGAAACTACCTATAACAAAGTAGTAGATTTGTTGCTAATCTAACATCCAAATCACACCACTGTCATGCTCTTAGAGTACTCAAGTGGCTAGAGTTCCCTAACCAACTTATACCCAAAGCCCGTTACCCACTCCATCATCAATAAGCCTTCATCCTGCCCTAGCTTTTCCTCACTAGTCTCATTTTATACCCCTCCCCTATCTCTAAGGAGCTGAGTTTAATACTTGTTACTGATTCAGAAACCTAAAAAATCTTTCGGACAGAACCTATATAGTTACTCACCTGTCATTCAATGGAACAAGCATTCCATGACCCTGGGAATCATTCCTCAAGTCTACAAATTCAAGAGATCTCTCAAAGAATATCTGTATCACTCCAGGAAATATCACTGTAACCCTACCTGAATCTAGTCTCTACTCTATCTATTCTCTTATTTTTATTCTTCTATCATTCCTTAACATTTTTCAACTTCTGTTGATTTCAATTAGTAACTGATCAACATACTGCATTTAGCCATCTTCTTTTCTGTGTGACTGTTCTTCCTTTATGCATATCTGTTATATAATGTATTTTAGTCTCTATTGTTCTGTTTTATCATTACATTATATATTACCAACCTTACTGTATTATACTTTTATTGAAACATCCATCTTTTTTATCTTTATACTGTGGAGCTTTTCTCCCCAGGCCTCCGCTGAAAAAGGGCTTTGTCCCAGTCAAACTTTCCCGGTTAACAAATGTCAAATAAATAATACATAAATAAATAAATAAATAAATCTGTATAGGACAGGTGTTTGAGACCCTGGATTTTCCTGGTCAGGAACCTCTGTGGTCTGTTCATAGGTTCATAGGTTGGTACTAGGCTATCGGCCCTAGGGCCTATACAAGCCTAGCCATAACAATTCCCTGGATATTTCTTCCCACAATATTTACTTGTCTGGACCCCTGCCTAGCAGGGTGACTGAAATGATCCCTGGGGTGAATTTTCTATCTCCCATCCGATCATCAAGGTTCCTTTTGAGGAGGGCCAAGGAGGCGCTCTGCTTGACATGTATGGGCAGTCTATTCCAGAGTATGGGGAGTCTCTGGGTCAGGAACCTATCCCTCCAGCATGTTTTGTTCAATGTGATGATAAGGTTTAGATCCCTGGAGCATGTGGCTCTGAGGGATTGGGATTTCTTTAAGTGGAGCATGTCCAACAGCTCAGGGTTTGCCATGGCCTTGTATGTTAAGCATAGATCGCCTCTGAGTAGACAATATGCCACAGAGTATAGCTGGAGTTTTTTTAGATGGTCACCATATGGCATCTGCTTTAGGCCTATGATTCTTTTAGTGAGGTATTTCTGTGGCCTTTCCAGCTATTGCAGATGTCTTGTGAGGTACATACCAAATGGGGCATTATACTCTATAATGGGTCTAATTATAGGTTCATAGGTTCATAGATTAGTACTAGGCTAACTGCCCTTGTAAGCCATTTCAAGCCTAGCCAATTATACCCTGTGAGATTCAAACCCTGTACCTTGTGTTTGTAAGGCAAACACCTTAACCGTTAGACCACCCTCCCAACCCTAAAAAGTAATCGTCTCAGCCTAAATGCTTTCCAAGCCCCTGACCTCATGTATAGAATTCCAGGTCAGGACTTGTTCAGCTAGTTTGCTCACTAGTAGATTCACAGATTTAGATTCAAAGATTAGTACTAGGGTAAATGGTCTTGCGAGCCATTTTTTAAAGCCAAGCCAATTATCCCTTGTGAGACAAACCCTGCACTTTGTGTTTGTAAGGCAAACACCTTAACCATTAGGCCACCATCATAACCCTAAATAAAGAGCCCTTGCAGTCTTGAACCCAGGATCCTGTACACTACAGTCACAGCAGTTAACCACTAAGCCATCAGAGCAGTGATGAGGGATGAGTACAGTGGGACAATGACCTCCTTTTTTCTGGATGAAAAGCCCTTAGTGATGAGGTGTGCCACGTAGAAGGATTTCCTGACTGTTTTGGTGATGTGGTTATCGAAAGTGAGACCACTGGACACTTGTGTCCCTAAGTCTCTCATCACACTTTCAGTGTTTAGTGTCCTGCTACCTATGTACCAAGTACTGACACTCACACTGGGCATGCTTCTACACTTAGCTAATTTCAGCCTATGTCTGATGCCTCATCTGCCGAAAGAACAGATATGTGAAAATATCTCCATGCATACAGACAGCTATGTATACATATCTGTCTCTCCCTATCCCCCCACACATGAATACCCTTATCTATCAGTATGTGGCACACACACACACACACACACATATATATATATATATATATATATATATATATATATATATATATATATATATATATATATATATATATATATATATATATATATATAGATAGATAGATATATATAGAGATAACACACTCACACACACACACACACATATATATATATATATATATATATATATATATATATATATATATATATATATATATATATATATTTTATTTATTTATTTATTTTATTTAACATTTGTTGACCGGGAATGTCCGACTAGGTTCCATAGAGCCTGTTTTCAGTGGAGGCCCGGGGAGAAATGCTCAGATGCATGTCTTTGGAATGTGGGAGGAAACGAGTACCGGAGGAAACCCACGAACACAGGGAGAACATGCAAACTCCACACAGAAGGCACCCCAGCCGAGAATCAAACCGGAGAACCTCTTGCTGTGAGGTGACAATGTTAACCACTGCACCACTGTGCATATATATGTATATATATATATATATATATATATATATATATATATAATCTATATATATATATATATATATAGAGAGAGAGAGACATATATATATACATATATATATATTTACACACACACACACACACACACACACACACACACACACACACACACACACATCTGCATATGTGTGTGCAGATGCACGAATCTCCACACCTTCATGCATAATGCTAGTATTATCTGCACCTGCACACACAACTGGTGTCTGGTAAATGACTATGGCTCCATAATGACATAATCCACCCAACCACAGAACCCTGTGCCTGGTGAATGTCACCCTGTTGACAGACATGGGTGAGCAGGTGGTGCAATGTACAACGGCTGCAATGCAGGACTTGGACAGGCCATATTGTCACTAGCCAATTGTCCACCTAGCAAACTGCAACCTGCCCGACATGGTGATACAGGTAACTGTACACACATAGCAGGGGCATTAATAGGTACCCCACTGCTATGACACTAGATGCAATAACAGCATTACGCAGGTTCATTCTGCAGGTGGCACAGGCTGTGCAAGACTAGGCCACTTTCTGTAGCCCACAGGTACTTTGGCTGAAGCCACATATAAACCAGATGTAACCATTAGCACGTGCAATTAGTATTGTGAGCTGCAGTGTGTAATAGCAGGTAGGTAGGGGTTCTAATCTCACATCATCCACAGTGTGTATGTGTGTGTGTGTGTGTATGTGGATATTTTCCTTGCAGCAGTACAGATATGCCCATCAGGTCTATGTCTGTGCAATGGTCAATCAGACCTGCTCATAGCTTCCGTCCTGTAGCCCTACTTGATTGACTGCTGTAACAAGGTCTGCCCACACAGCTGCATGTTGTTCACAATGCTGGTGACTCCTGGACAACAGAATGTTGGGATGCACTCTGAGGCCACCCAGGATAGCATTATTTTCAGTGTTTAAAAACAGGATGTGCCTCTGTCTATACATGCTTTCTAAAAGACAAGAAGAAGGGAACACATTACAGGACCAGATACATTGCTATCCACTAGGTACAGACCCTGCACCTCCACATTGGCCTGCACTATCCACTGCTACCTTCCATATCATACTCGCCATCTAGCAACACACTATGCATGTGGCTATCAACAACATAGTTATCAACAACATAGTAACAATACTGGTTATGTCCCTGTGTGCCATGACAGCATGTGCTGTATATCTCCACACCCATCAATGCCATCTACTGTAGTGTGTCCACTATGGGCAATGTCCCAGTACCATGTCATACGGTCACTGTCAGAAAAATAGTTGTATGTTATTACAACTATATGGTGACAGGTCAGCAACATCAGTGTGCCACAACAACAGACAGCAATGCAGACATGCTGTAGGGTATCTCCCCTGTAGGTGTCTCACTTCTCCAGTACACAGATATTTGTGGAATGTGTATGTATGCCTGATACATGTGGTCCTTTTGCCACAAACATGTGGATGTCTGGCAAACAGCTGGACAATAATTACTGGTTGTTCTCAGAATGTAGAGAATCTGGCTGTCACATGCTAGAACCCTTAGAAAACAGTCATGCTACAGTAATATCTGTTACTGTATTCATGCCCTTACTTTGTATGACCAATATGTACACTCTATCACTGAGGATGGGCCTGTGTCCCCCCACTAATAATGACTATGACCTGAATTCCTGCCATAGGGGGTTGCCAGGTATGCTAACCATAGCTCTCAAGTGATGAGATAGGAATGTTGACAAAACAGTGATCTAGCCAGAGTACATCAGGGCCAGTCAGGGACACTTTTACAATGACTGAACTATTCCTGTGTGACATTCACAGACTGAGAGGAGCTGAATGACAGTACATCATGTGATATGACAGCTATATCCACCCTTACTTAATGTTACTATGTCTAACACATAATCCAGTAGCATTCGTACAGGAGCCGACCATTGCAGTGGGAATGAGAGGGCCACAGCCGTGTGTTGGATGGCGCAGTGATGCAGTGATAGCATTGTCACCTCACAGCAAGAGGTTCTACAGTCAATTCTTGACTGGGGTGCCTTCTGTGCAGAGCCTGCATGTCCTCCCTGCATTTGTGTGAGTTTCCTCCGGGTGATCCGGTTTCCTCTCATGTTAGGAAGGCATGCGTCTAGAGTGTTTCTACCCAAGCCTCAGCTAAAAATTGGCTTTGTTCCAAGTCAGACTTTCCCAGTTAGCAAATGTTAAATAAATAAAACAAAATAAAATTTAAGTAACAGGAGGCACAGTTGAGAGGCATGCCTGTAACTGCTGGCAGCAGACTATCACCAGCATGTCATTCCCAGAGATGTACTACAGGCCTACTGTTGTAATCCCTATTCCCCATAACTGCACCCTCCCATCAGTGTCCCATTATATGGGACTTGTATTACATACCTGATAGAGTGATGTAATCCTTTTGTGCACAAATCCTCAAGAAAAATGCTTCTTAAATCACAGTCTGTCTTGGTAAAACAAGTTGCAGACCTGTTTACCATAGCCAGCTGCTTGCCTTTTGTAAGGAATGCTCAGTAACGGGTAATTGACTGTGTACCAGTCCATGGCACGGACTTGCTAATTGTATTCAAAACAGCTGGGTTGCACTTTCATTAGCCAATGACATGGCACAGCAGTGCAATTTTTAAAACCTTTGTTTAGGCCTTGCTTCTTTCTTAGTCTGTAAGATGGACATTAGTGAGGTGTTGAGAACACATCATCAGAGATGGTAGGTAAAAATACTGTCTACTGTTGAGACTTATGAGGTATGTCCACTGTTTTGCATGCTATGTTTGGCCATTGTCAGATGACTTTGTGATTATCTGGCAGTTCAATGTTAAACATTGTGGGTTGAGGTCATTAAGCGGGAAGAGACACATGAGTGTCAGATGTCATACCCATCAGAATATGCATGGTGCTGCAACAGCTGCCGGTCTATCAGCTCTGAATGTTTGTAGAGGCAGACTGTGACACTTCCATGTCACTTGACCTTTGCCCTCACCCTCTTTAGGTATGGGTGTTGTGTGGATCCCTTGTTCTATGGGGTTGTGAGGTATGGTAGGTCTGTAGCAGGTAGCTGACATACTGCTGCATATGTTGCAGGCTGCAGCTGCTGATTTCTGCCTAGAACTCATAGTGGGGAGTGTAAACACTTTAGAGGACAGCAAGCTATATGTGCCACTGAGGGAGCAGTGTCAGCTCTGTTGGTCATTATTGCAGAGCCAGGGTGAGGGCACCCATAACAGTGCAGTTGAGGCATGTGCTAAAGGTACATCTGTTATGTAACAGTGCCAATCAGAGAGTAGTAGGTATGATATAGGAAGGCTATACAAATATCTGCAGTGTGTCCCTACCTACAGGCCTTTGACTTGCTAACATGGGTAGCAGTTAATTGCAACCTGTTTTGGTTAGAATCACATGACTTAGTCATTATTTGCTGTATTCATAAGAATATAAATGAAGTGCAACACACTGGATTCAAACCCAGGACTGTGGGTTGCAAAATGTACTGCATGGAAGACATTTAACACACTAAGCTACTGAGTCACTGCTGCAGCATGTGTATTCGCATGATATATGGGCATGCATACAGTCTATGATACAGGAATTGCATTTGCATGTGTTTTCTAATGGGTATAAGGTGTGTCACTGAAATGTCTGTCATGCTTTTCTAACCTTAGTCATTAATGACTTACCAGGACTTTAGCAGACACATATATATTTTTTGAAAACCATGCCAAAACTAGGGGGCACAACTGTGGACATTCTGCAACAGTCTGTACAGTTGACAGATATACCTGCTATCCCAGGCCTCATGTACATCCATTATTATTTATTTGGGTGTGTACTGGTGCCGTGTCTGCATCACAGTCCCACGTACACTGCCACTTTCACCATTATATGTACTAGCAGTGTGTCAGTGGCAATCAGGATATGTTGCTGGAAACAGCTGTTTTAGTTTAGAGCTGAGTGGCCTAATGTGTTAATACACTGTGCTGTAGTTGACAGGGGCCTGGATATGAGAAGTGGCAGGGATGGTTATTTTGCAGATATGCCTAACACTCTCAGAAACACATAAGATGATTAAGGCATTTTAAGCCGGTTTGTGAGGAGTGTCACTTAGCTCTGCTTAAACCTGCCCTAAAAATAAAAAAGAAAATAAAAAAGGGGTGATAGGAAAGTGGTGAAATGAGGGCAAGCAGGCAGAAAACATACTGAAAGGGCAAGTAGGGATATGTAGGATTGGTGTAGGAAAGGACCATAGCTCTCCATTTCTTGTACAGCAACAGCTGTGCAGGCTGTACAGAATTTGGAATTTGGAGCCTCATACCCCAGAGAGAGGGGTGAGGGCAAGATAACTGTGTTTATTAATTAATGTAATAATTACTTTTACCCAGTATACACAGCAACAAAATGGAGAGGTATGTATGCGGCAAATATTTTATTGTGGGGCATGTACCCATTTTTTTTTTTTTATAAGGAGAGAGCAAAATGTTGGGGAAGGGATGTAGGTACATGTGGGGAGGTACATTGGGTAGGCAAGGTTGCATTTGCAGACAGACAAGACAGACAAGGCAGGATAAAGGAGCAGTGTGTGACACATGAGTGGGTAAATACCTTGGATGGGGAGGGTGTTGTGGAATCAAAGATCCATGTGCCACCAGGTGGCAGCAGTTTGAATGCGCTTACCTCCCATGGGCAGTCAACACTGCTCCTTCACTGCCCTGAAGGTGGCTGCTCTGGAGACTGGGCACCGGGACCACCTTCCCCCTCCAGGTTGTGCGTCTGCCCTCAATCCAGCCCAGGCAATTCTCCTACTCACAATGAACTATCTTGTGCACCATCACCAGTAGCTGATCCTGGGTGACATCCTCCCTCTGCCTCCATTCCCAGGGGGGATGGCCCTATCCTCTGAGGCAGTTAATCCCATAGGTGGTGAAGGGCCAGCAGATGGGGCACTACTGGCTTCAGTCCCAGATATGCTGGGATCCAGTGCCACAGTTGGCTAAGGTAGGATAGGTGGATCTCCAGGAACTGGCCTACCCAGGTGAGCTGTGGGGTTGAGGCATTTGAATGTGTATAGGTTAGTAATGAACCTAACATTTAGTTATTTATAACAGCATGCCAGAACATTGCAAATAACCCAGTAACATAACATTGCATAGTATATGGAACACAACAATTAGTGAGATAACAGTCAGTATAGTAACAGCATGCCAGTAACAGTTATAGCATAAGGCCAACAACATAGGTAATTCAACAAGATATGTTAGCATGCAATCATTGTATTTATTTATTTTTATTTATTTATTTTGTATTTGTTTACCGGAATAGTCTGACTGGATACATGTCCATTTTCAGTGCAGGCCCGGGGAGAAAAGCTCCACATAGTCAAACATACAAAAGGGTAGACAAGAAGTTAGAAAACAATTAGAATATATAAAAAGTGGTAATATATCTTATGTACATTGGTTTAGAAGTGTTCCCTAGTAGGGACTCACAGTTCTCATGGACAGACACAATTACAAGTAAGATTGTAACTCAGAGTTAGTCCCTAGTAAGGACTCACAGTTCTCATGGACAGACGCAATTACAAGTAAGATTGGACACATAGCATGGTGATGTAGTTAGATGTTATGGTAATTACTGATTATGCTATGATAATTACTGATTATGCTATTGTTTTATAACTTAATCCGGGTTGGTACATGGGCATAGCCAGTTCAGTTTGAGATACTGTTTGAGGTTTATTTTGAAGAGACTTTTGGAGGATTGTAGGGTTATATAGTTTAACAAGGCATTCCAGGTTTTGCCAACAAAGTTGGTGAACAGGGATTCACCAGCTGAGTTATTAACTTTGTGGGTTTGAACCAGTAATTTGTCAGCTGACCATAGGGATCTCAGGTTGCTATATGGTCTAATAATATTTATAAGAGATGGGGTATCTTAAGGGTGGTACAGAACTTTGTGCACTATTAGGAGTTGACTAAACTGAATTAAGTTGGGCAGTTCTAGCCATTCTAGTTGTTTCAGGTTCTGGCAGTGATGGGCTCTATAGGTGGAGCCACTGGCAAATCTGGCAATATGGTTGTAGCTATGGGACAGCTTACTTAGTTCAGTTTTATTGAGGTTTGAGAGTACAGATGAGGCATACAAAAGAGTAGAGAGTAGATGTGATCGGGCGATTTCAGTCCTCGCCAGTGGGGTTAAGAGTGTCTTGTTTCTATACAGTGATCCAAGCTTCTTATTGATGGTCTGTACGGTTTTGTTGACCTGTAGGTCAAATTTGAGATTATTGTCTATGATAACCCCTAGAAGTTTAGTGTGTTGATCTGGGGAGATAGTGGTGCCATTGTTAGATGTGACAAAAAGAATGAAAGTGTGGCGGATCGACTAGTGGGAGTGAAGAGTAGAAGTTTAGTTTTATTGGGGTTCAGTAGTAGGCATTGGTTGGTGAGCCAGTTCTCAATAGTGTTAAATGTATTTTGGGTTAAGATTTGTAGTTCGGATGGGGAGGTGGCTGAAAAGATGAGAGTGGAATCATCTGCATATTGAATACAGGTAGCTTTAGGGATAGCAGTGTGAAGATTACTGATAAAAATAAAGAAGAGTAGTGGGCCTAGTATGGAGCACTGAGGGATACCAAGTGTGAGAGGTAGCTGACTGGACAGTTTGCCCTGCCATAGTACCACCTGTTAGGTAGGACTGGAACCACTGGATAGTGTGAGTGTTGAGGGAAATTGATTTTAGAGAAAGAATGAGAAGTTCATGGTTGACCATGTCAAAGGCTTTTGATAGGTCAAGGAAGGGGGCGGAGGTTAGCCTATTCTAGTTTCTGTTATTGTTTATAGCATTAGTAAAGGAAAGGAGGGCTGAGGTGGTGCTGTGGTATGCCCTGAAGCCATGCTGGGAGTTGGATAGTAAGTTATTCTGTGTAAGGTATTGCATTAGTTGCTTGTGTACACATTTCTCCAATATTTTGGCTAGTGGGGAAAGAATGGCAATGGGTCTGTAGTTGGGCATGTCTATTGAGCTACCACCTTTATGGTGTGGGATGACGTGGGATATTTTCCAGAGGGGGGGATAGCATTTTTGGATAAGGTTCTGTTGATAAGGATAGATATGGGATATGCAATGGCATCTGCAGCTATCTGTAGGTACTCTGCAGGGAGGAGATCAGCAGCGAGGGTGGTAGGTTTTAGTTTTTTTAGGAGAACTTTGATAAAACTAGTGGATATTGGTTGGAGGCTAAATTCGGGGTGATTTGTGGATAAATTATGTGTGTGGTTTAAGTTTGCGAAGGTTAGGTGATTTGCTAGGGATTGGATTGTTTTTGGTGAAAAAGTTATTATAAGTACTAGCTATGGTCTCTGGAGAACTATGGGTATAGTTAGCCGGGGTTGGGGTGGTAGAATGTCCTGGATGAAGTAGCTGATTTAAGCCTGCCCAGAACTTTTGGGGGTTGTTTTGGTGTTTTTGTAGGAGATTATGGTAGAAGCTTTTTTATCCAGTAAAATAGATGTTTTTGTGTCATTCCTGAGTTGACGATATTTTAGATGGTCAAGTGGGGCTTTGGTTGTTCTCCAGCTGGCCCAAGTTATGTTTCTATCTTTGATTTTTGCTTTGATATCTTTTGTGAGCCATGATGCTGTGTTTGATCTAGATTTTATCGTATGTCCTGGAGCATGGGAATCAAGGATACTTAGGAATTTAGTGTTAAAGTGAGCTGCAGCCTCTTCTAATGGTAGATTTTTTAGGTTTGACCAGTTAACTATTTGTAGTTCGTTTAGGAATATTGCAGTGTCAAGCTTTTTTCCTGTTTCTCACTGTTTTATATTTGGTCTGGTGATGGCTTCCTATCTTATGTTTTATGATATAGGTTACAAAATAGTCACTAAGGTTGTAAGGGAGAGTGCCAGCAGAATGCAGTTAGGGTTGGTTGTTAACCAGGATCCAGTCCAGGATACTTTCCCTGTTGGTCGGTTTGTTTATTCTAGTGGTAGAGGTTATGGTCTGTTTAAACGCAGATAAGTTTATAGGAGTGAGGGGGTTCAGAGGAGTAGAGGTGCCAGTCAGTGTTAAAGTCACCTAGAACTATGGTTTCTTGAGGATAAGTAGTGGATAACCAGTACAGGATATTCTCTAGGGTATTTAAATTGTTGCCTTGTGGAATGTATCCACAGACAATGTTTAAACATTTGTACTGGTTAATCTGTAATTTGGTTATGAGGAATTCAGCATTGTTGAATTGGGTGGTTGAATGGTGTCTCTATTAACAGTTAGAGTGTTTGTGTAAAGGACTGCTATCCCACCTCCTTTCTTAGCAGCACGATCTAACTGGTGTATATTATATCCTGGGGGTAGATCTCATTGTCGGTAGTACTAGGTTTTAAACAGGTTTCCTTAAGACACATAATGTCTGGGGAGTGGGCTGCTAGGAGGGCATGTAGGTTGGGAATCTTATTGTTTATACTTCTAATATTTAGGTGAAATGCCAGGAGAGAACTAGTGGACGTAAAAAGGTGTAGCTTGACTGTGGGGGTTGTGGTAGGGGAGTGGAGGTTATTGGGTGTGGGTGGGCCAGGGTTGGGATGAATATCTCCATGTGTTATAAGGTTATAGTGACAGGATATTCCAAGCTTTAGGAGTTTGTTTATTAGTTTTATATAGTCTTTGTCTTTAGGACTGTATTTTATAGTTTTACAGGGGGTGATATATTATTGAGGGTCGTATATTCGGTTTGCTGGGGATGGCACAGTGTTTGGTGTTATGTGTGTAGTCGTGGGTGTCTGTTTCACCTTGTGGGTAGTGAATACCATGGTCAAGTATCTGTTCGTAGGCAGTAAGATGGTAAAATATAAACAGTATAGGCATTAGGGTAATTAGTATTTTTTTTACTTGTTTGCATTTTGTTGGGGGGTTGGCCAAATTTGATGGTTGATTGTGCTAACAGGGTGTGGAAGAATGGAAGAGAAGAAAAATGGGTGTAGGGGAGGGTTGTTCAGTGATTGTATCTTAGTATGAGGGGAGTGGCTGAGCATAGTTTAAATGTAGGAGTAGTGGGGGCAGGTAGAAATTGGGGGTAGGGAGAGGACAGAGTGAGTCTGAGCGCAGCGAGAGTGAGCATAGTGGGGCTAACACCGACTCCAAGTATTTCCCTGGGCTTTTGGTATGTTAAGGTCATGTTTTGGCTGTATTTATGTTAAGGTCATGTTTTGGCTGTATTTAGATTTGTTCCTTTTTACACCAAATTTTTAGGCTATTTTTAATCTATAGGTTATACACTTGCGGGATAAATTAATAGCTGCAGGGTATAATTTTCTGGGCTATGTGAGGGAATGCAGGGTGAAATTACTTTTGCAGCAGTTTAACCTTTTTGAGCAAAAATGGGGCTGGGGAAGAGATAAGGCAGTAGGAGTGGTTAGAGGGGGACCTTGATTGACTCAAGACACCACAACAGAGGTAAGTTTAATGTAAGGGCCAAAAACCTGCACTCGGCACTTAATGTTATTTATGTTTAGCAGGAAAAACAGACCAACAGTATACACTTTTGAGGATTTTTACAAGCGGGGCTAACACTGACTCCAAGTATTTCCCTGGGCTTATGGTATGTTAAGGTCATGTTTTGGCTGTATTTATGTTAAGGTCATGTTTTGGCTGTATTTAGATTTGTTTCTTTTTACACCAAATTTTTAGGCTATTTTTAGTCTAAAGGTTATACACTTGAAGGATAAATTAATAGCTGCAGGGTATAATTTTCTAGGCTATGTGAGGGAGTGCAGGGTGAAATTACTGTTGAAGCAGTTTAACCTGTTTGAGCAAAAATGGGGCTGGGGAAGAGATAAGGCAGTAGGAGTGGTTAGAGGGGGACCTTGATTGACATAACAATAATAAAACACAAGGCCCAACATAACATTTGGAGAACAACATATGTTAACAGTAAACTAATGTAAACTGATGTATAACAATAATAAATTAAGATGAAGTTAGCTGGAGGGGAGAAAGAAATACAGTTCATTAATACCCATATAGGCTATATAGTTTGCAACAGTACTGTTATATAATCTACAGGTCTGCCCTTCCTTTATGTATAACAGTGCCCTATAGCTGCTGTAGCATGTACATACCTCGCAAGCTATCCGGATGAGACAGTATGGGCCAAGCTGTAACACCTACAGGTGCACAACTACATAGGACTATTACATGTCAGGTGGATCTATATGAGTACCAAGGTGTACTGTGGAGTGATGTAGTGTGACTGTGCTATTGACATAATCATGTTGATGATAGATCTGTGACAGAGGGATTAGGCAACAGTGATCACAGTCCATGACAGAGTGACACTTGAGATACATGTATCGTGCCCAGAACAGAGAGTATACGACTATCATGCTGTTCTTGGCAGACATGGGGCTAGACTATCAGCAGACATTCACAGACACACCAGCCATATAGCCATACCAAGAGTACACATTTTATTTAATGTATTAACCATGCCTCTCAACCTGGACAAAGCCTTTGAAAATGTGGGGCCAAAGACCCAAAAACAGGGACACAGTGTAAATATTCCTCTTATAAACATAGAAAGTTGCTAGAATATCAGGATTTCTGTTACCATACTTTTCTGAAGGATATGAAGTCTAAAACTCAAATGAGTGCCATTAGTTATTGACTTCAATCCTTAAATAATCAAAGTGATTGTCAAAATAACACAATTTGTATGAGGAACAGATCAAAATATGAGGCAAAAGCTATACATTCTCTGAAAATCTGTACATCTAAGAGGTATGCTGTTGACATTTATTAGTAGTGTACTTGTTGCCTTTATTTTATGACATCTTAACACATTTCTGATCAGTGCTGTTAACACTCTGTTACATCCATACACACAAATTTTAACCCATAATAAAGGCTACTGCACCCATTTACATGTAGTTCCTGTGGGAAGAACATCTGTTAACAATACGTAACTGATTCAATAATATTTACTAGTACTCGTCACTGGATTCAAACTCTGATCTGTGTGTGTGACAAAATGTATATCAGACACAGCATTTAACACACTGCACTACTGAGCCAATGCTGACTAATATATGCCTAGAGCTTACCTGGAAACAAAATATGACCTGGTATTAGTAGTACAGTTTTATACAAGACTACAGTGACATTTGAGCACACATGCATGAGATTCATGTATGAATGTACATTAATACATAGAATGCAGGTGTACACAATAAACACTTAGTGGGTGGAAATATCTGTGACATGTACATGCCATATTGGAGTATTGGGTTGGCTACCTGACCCATATACAGTTGCAGATAGTATTTTTGGAGTCTACAGCTATTAGTTTCATACTTGCCCTACAGCACCGTACTTCAGGGCAGGAATGCATATAGCTGAAATGCAATGGTTAACACAAGACAATCCTGATTTACACAATATACCTTAGATGTTCCTGGTATTGCTTGAGATGTTAGTGCAGAACCAATGTCATAAAGCATATATCTTTGTAGTGCAGCCCTAAATCTACAGTTTAGAATAACACTCTTTTTTAGCTAATTTTAAGTCAGTTAGTGTTATTCTTTATGTTTTAATTCCAGAGCAGATGGCATACTTGATTTAATGAACAATGGCCTTACTTACACACATTACACGACACAGCTTTATTAGGGGCACCTTCATGCAGTTATTGTTATATTTTTGAGTCTTTATTAACCAACACTTGGGATAATGCAGGTGGTGCAATACAGCTGTAATTCCACAATTATTGCAGTAGAAACTTTATTTCATTAACATTATCAGGTTTAATTTTTTAATCTTTATTGCACTATACTTGGCAGTAGACAGTTATTGCAGTACAGGCCTACATCCATATTCATTGCAATACACAAATCTGTACAGTATGTACCTACTGGCAGTGACTGATACTTGGAAGTAGACAGTTATTGCAGCACAGGCCTACATAAACATTCATTGCAATATACAAATATGTACAGTATGTACCTACTGACAGTGACTGAATTATACTATCTTGTATATTTGACTCTAGATTGTAAATTAATCTGTACACTCTCAAGGTGCAACCTGGCCAGGTGCCCTGCATGGGCCTCTAGGTTATGAGCACTCTCCTCTGCACCTGTAGGGAAGAGAAGTGCAACATTATGCGTAAATGTCTATCACACATTCAGATTAGGTATTGATAAAACAATGCAGACAGTACTTACAAACCTGTGTGGCATTCCCATCCTGAGCATCCTGAACTCAGGTGACCAAAAGTCCCCCGTTCTGATGCTCCAGATAGTCATAGTGATGATGGATCTGCTCAGCTGTGCAGGGAATATCTATTATACTGGTGAGATCATGTGCCAGCTGGTCCCAGGCTGACTTGTCCTCTGATCCCTGTTACTGGCCCTGCAGCAGCCAGACGTCATGGTATTTCACTAGGAGTCCAACCATGACCCTGGACTCCAGAATGCCCCACTGCTGTACCCGGAAGTATGCACCCTTTCTAACACCTGCCATAGTTCCTGCACAGTGCAAATTCTAACAGATTATGCTGTATTCCCACCTGCTGCACTTAAAACTGTTTTCCTATCCTTACACATCATTGGGCCATTTTTTAAAATACAGTGCATCACTTAGCACCATGCAAACTCATTGAGCTCAGCTGATCAGTGTGCTTAAACAGACAAATGTTTAGCAGTACTTCACACCACTTAGCAATTCACAAACCAGCTAAGCAGTGCTAAAATGTTTCTTGTTTAAGCAGTGCTTGACAAGGCTTAGCAGTGCTTAGCAGCGCTTAGCTGAGTGCAGCAAAGCAGGATTTAAAAATAATTGACATCATTTGCATTTGGAAAATAAACACTTAATAACCCTTCTGTGTACTCAAACCCTGCACCTACTGCACATAAGGATGTTACTCTAACCATTCAGCTATGTGGATGTGTAGAATGCTGCTATACTTTTACATATACCTGTCTACTACTTTTAAGCACCACTGAGCACTATGAGATGCCACACAAGCCCTCTCAGCCATGCTTAAACCTCAGCTTTGGCCAGCTAAGAACTTGGTTATATTCAACTGGACGTATAAGAGAATTTAAGTACCTTTATCTGCACTTTTTTTAAAAAAATACAGTATTTAATTTGATTTAAACTGTGTTGAAGGAATATTTAACTCAAGTGGCAGTTATTCTGCTCTTTAGTAAATTGAACTGAAGCTAGTGTGTTATTTGCTAGTAATTACAGGTGTGGGGGTAGCCACATTCTTTGATTTCCTGTCCTTGCCTTTTTAAGTGGTGCATTGTGAAATTTTTATTGCTTAAACACCTCAGCTTTGGCCAGCTAAGAACTTGGTTATATTCAACTGGACGTATAAGAGAATTTAAGTACCTTTATCTGCACTTTTAAAAAAAATACAGTATTTAATTTGATTTAAACTGTGTTGAAGGAATATTGAACTCAAGTTGCAGTTATTCTGCTCTTTAGTAACTTGAACTGAAGCTAGTGTGTTATTTGCTAGTAATTACAGGTGTGTGGGTAGCCACATTCTTTGATTTCCTGTCCTTGCCTTTTTAAGTGGTGCATTGTGAAAATTTTTTTGCCTTAAAACCTCAGCTTTGGCCAGCTAAGAACTTGGTTATATTCAACTGGACGTATAAGAGAATTTAAGTACCTTTATCTGCACTTTTTTGAAAAAAAATACAGTATTTAATTTGATTTAAACTGTGTTGAAGGAATATTTAACTCAAGTGGCAGTTATTCTGCTCTTTAGTAACTTGAACTGAAGCTAGTGTGTTATTTGCTAGTAATTACAGGTGTGGGGTAGCCACATTTTTTTATTTCCTGTCCTTGCCTTTTTAAGTGGTGCATTGTGAAATTTTTATTGCTTAAAAACCTCAGCTTTGGCCAGCTAAGAACTTGGTTATATTCAACTGGACGTATAAGAGAATTTAAGTACCTTTATCTGCACTTTTAAAAAAAAAATACAGTATTTAATTTGATTTAAACTGTGTTGAAGGAATATTTAACTCAAGTGGCAGTTATTCTGCTCTTCAGTTATTTCCGCCCACCCTCCCTGTTTTTGTTTTGGTGTTAATCTTAGTGGCCTTGAAACTGCCCGCCCCTCAGCCTGCCTCTGGGCCCATCTCATTTGCTTACTCAACTGAGTGCAGTGAGATCATATTCTGATTTCAGGCACTCCTACTGTGTACAAAGAGAGCATCTGGGAAACAGACAAAAAAAAATAAGCTTATTTCCTGCCTTTCCTGTTAAGTGGTATAGACTATTTGTAGGCTTCTGAGCCCCCAAGCCCTTCTGTGTTTAAGGGAAGCCTTCTAGCTTGTTTTTTTTTTTCTTATAACTAGCCAGTTTTCTAGTTTCAGCACTCAAATTTGTTTCTTTGATCTTAGCACTTGTTCAGATTAAAAAAAAAAAAAAAAAATGTATCTGCTTTTACTGTACTTGTGTTTCTACCTACTTCATTTTACTTTTGCACCATCTTAAAAATACTCAATTGTATTTATTACTGCTTGGTGTAACTCATTCTAAGCCTTTTGGTTTAAACACTTGGGCTTCGGACCAGTTGTTTCGCACTGGGAGGGTTTGTGGTCTGCACTGTTGTGGCAGAACAGGTAGCTTACATCCTTCTAGGTTGGGAACTGCTGATTGAGGGCTCAGTGTCTGTTATTCTAAAAGTGTATTAATTCTGGTTTAAGCACTTGGGCTTTCAGGCCAGTTATTTTACATTAAGAGGGTTCGTGGTCTGCACTCTTGTGGGAGGAGAGGCTGGACTCTGCCCTTCTGAGCTGGGAATTTCTGGTTAAAGGCTTATAGTGCATGCATATCTGAACTGCTTCAAGTTGGTGCCTTGTTTGCTGTGGCATAGACTGGATTCGGGCCTGCTGGATCTAGCTTTGTTTGTGTAACTTGAGCACTAATCCAGACATTCTCTAAAGTATTCAATTGTATTTATTACTGCTTGGTTGTAACTTGATTAAAGTGTAGCTGTCATTCTAAGTCTTTTGGATTAAGCACTTGGGCTTCAGACCAGTTGTTTTACATTAGGAAGGTTTGTGGCAAGCACTGTGGTGGCAGGACAGGTAGCTTTCATCCTTCTAAGTTGGGAACTGCTGATTGAAAGCCCAGTGTCCAATGGTATTAGTTCTGGTTTAGGCACTTGGGCTTCAGGCCAGTTATTTTACATTAAGAAGGTTTGTGGTCTGCACTCTTGTGGGAGAAGAGGCTGGACTCTGCCCTTCTGAACTGGGAATTTCTGGTTAAAGGTTTATAGTGCCTGAATATTTGAACTGTATCTTACTGAAATTGGTACACCTTGTTTGCTCTAGCATAGACTAGATCCAGGCCTGCTGAATCTAGCTTTGTTTATATGCTTGTTATTTCCCTGGAAGCTAATTCCACCTACTTCTCAGCGCTTCTGTGGATCACTAGTGATATCTGCATTGCTTACTGTACTAGTTCCTTGTTTCACTTGAAAGAAAGTTACTGTTTGTCGTTTTTGCATTTAGTTACTTGTAACACATTGCACTCAAGTTACCTGGCACTTGCTCACTAAAGCAATTATATAAGTCAGCACTAAAAATTAAAAGCACTACACCCTCACTCCCCACTGGCCCTTGTTTTCAATTATTAAGGAATTCCCAATATTATTCTAGCATGTCCAAAGGTCAGTTGTCAATCTCCTCTCCGGTCCAGCTGGTGAATCTGGGAATCTTGAGGCAATGTTATAACTGCCTCATGTACACAGACAACCCTCTCCTCCTCCCACATAACACAAATACTTGAGAGAGATGCAGCTATTTAGCCAAACTGGAGGCTGAGCTCTCTCAACTCAGGACTGGCAAGACCAGCCAGGAGGAGAAGGCAACTACACACACCACAAAACCAGCCTCACATAATGCTACCACACCACTGAATCAAACACATAAACAGACAAAGACATACTCGGAGGCTCTGAGTAAAAATTTACCTAAACAGCAGAGGCCTCCAAAGCAGACACCCAAACAACTGCTACCTCAAGACACCCCATAAGCAACACATAAACCACAAAAGCAGTGTGCAATGCAGTCACAGCCCATAAGGCCAAATACAACACCAAACATACTTGTCATAGGTGACTCCATAGTCAGACACACTGACGTCCCACTCACCAGGCTGAACAAGGAGAGGGTCACAGTAAGCTGCCTATCGGGCGCTAGAATCCGCCACATAACACAAGCACTCTGGTCACTCCACGGCAAGTACAAATATGACACAGTCATTGTCCATGCTGGTGTGAATGACCTGAGACGTACCTCCCTGGACTACATGAAAAGAGACATAGAGGAGCTCTCTGATTATGTAGCCCAGGCAGGTATGACCCTGACCAGTATCCTTCCTTCACCAAGAATGATGCCACAATATAGAGACAAGATGATCAGCTTTAACAATTGGCTTAATGTCTGGTGTCATTCAAAGGGGATCCAGTGTCTGTCTGGGATGACATGCTTGACAAGCCACGCTGCAAGGGACGGCTTGCACCTGTCACCCTGGGATTCCGGATATTGGCTAAGGCTCTTGCCACCCCCATAGTGCCTTTTTTAGGCAAGGCTCAAATTCTAAACCTACCACCCTAGAAAACAAAAATGGGAAGAAACTGAGGGTAATGCTGCTCAATGCCAGATGTCTAAATCTCAAAATGCAGAGGCCCTTCTCAGTATGGAGAACATCGATGTCTGTGCTGTAACTGAAACCTGGTTCAAGGCTCCTGAGATCACCCCGGCACTATTAGGTTTTACCTCATATCATGCGTTCCGGCCCCAAAATCCGGACCACACCACAAAAGGAGGGGGTGTATCCATACTCATAAAGGATACCCACACCTCCAGGTTGGTGGCAACGAAAACCATCCAGGTGCAACTAACCATAGGCAAAACTGCTCTACAAATTGTAGCATGCTACAGGCCACCCTCTCAAACTCAGGAACCCCACACAGCCTTCCTGAAGACACTGGAGGGTATAAATGTATCTCCAAACACCATCATATTGGGTGACTTCAACTACCCGAATATGGACTGGGAACATTACTCAAGCCCTAACTTTCTAGCCCAATGGTTCCTGGAGTTCATAAATTCAAATGCCATGGAACAGCTAGTCACTGTTCCCACGAGAGGAGAAAATATACTAGATCTCATTATCACAAACATGGGGACAAAATGCTCCACACCAGAAGTATATCCCTTATTGGTGAGATCTGATCATAAACTAATCTCACTGGAAATCCACATCTCGCCCCCACCCCAAACAAAAAAGACCACAGTGAAGAACTTCTCTAAAGCAAACTTCACACTACTCAAGACTGGTGTGGTATCATTCAAGGCCCCTGAGCCAGTGGAAACCACAACCAAAGCTGCGGAAGCCCTTACAAATGCCTTCTATGAACACCTCCAGGACTGCATGGATCAGGCAATCCCAAATAAAACCAAGACTCTTTCCACAAAGGGCAAACGTCCAGTCTGGTGGACCCCAGCCATTAACAAACTTTACAATAAGAGGAGAAAGCTATTACATGATATAACAAACTCCATAAAAGGGAAGTCACCCCTGATCATTATTAAAAAATTAAAAAAAATACGAGCACTCATAAAATCAACTAAGGCCAATTTTGAGAGAAAAATTGCCATGGATTCAAAGGACAATTATAAGGCCTTTTTCAGCTATGTTAGGAACCTGGGAGGAAACTCCCAGATATGCTCAGAATTAGTCCAAAATGATACAAAAATCACTGAACCCACAGACATTGCTAACATACTGGCAGACAGGTTCAGTGCAAACTTCACCTCCCTCTCCCCCCCTAAAGGAGACATAACTATCCCAGCAGAGTGTAGCCTCCCAGACATCTCAAATGCGCAGGTGAAAGCTGCTCTCTCTAAAGCTAAAAACACAGCATCAATGGGACCGGATGGTGTCCCTGGCTGTGTGCTACATGAGCTAAATGAGGAATTAAACCCGCACATAAGGCAGCTGTTTAATCTCAGCCTTACCACAGGATACGTGCCCAAGGAGTGGTGTACAGCAACTGTGGTCCCACTCCACAAAGGCGGTGCCTCTATGGACCCTGGTAATTACCACCCCATAAGCTTAACAAGTCTAGTCTGCAAAGCTATGGAGAGGATCATAATGGAGCTCATAAACAAAGATATAGGGGACTTGCAGACATTGGACCCGACCCAGTTTGGCTTCGTCAAGGGCAGATCATGCCTTTTGAACTTGGTCGACTTCTTCGAAACAGTCACCAAGGCCATTGATGAGGGAAAGGCAGTCCATACAGCCTACCTTGACCTTGCAAAGGCCTTTGACACAATACCCCACTCGGGTATTGTAGAAAAACTTACCAGCTTAAATGTAAACCCATATGTCACAAGATGGGTTGCAAACTGGCTTAAGGACAGAACCCACAGGTTTAGAGTTGCTGGCGCTATGTCAGTCTCCAAGCCGGTCACAAGTGGTGTCCCACAGGGCTCGGTCCTTGGCCCCCTATTGTTCGGCATCTACTTCTCAGAAGTACAGGCCAACATGGGAGGACTTTGGCTGACAAAGTTTGCAGACGACTGCAAACTGGGCGCCATAGTGGAAAGTGCATCGGACATGGATATCCTTCAGAAGGGACTCACGGAAACAGATAGCTGGTGCCAGAGCCATGGCCTGAAGTTAAACGCCAAAAAATGTATAGTCATACCCTTTGGGAAAAACAAGGTAACCCCAAGCTACCATATAGGTGGCAATCCACTAAGCACAGAAGAGGTTATCAGGGACCTGGGGACCCAGGTTGACAGTGGCCTTTCTTTTGACACTCACGTTGCTAAAGTGGTTAGAAAGACCTTCTACACTGCCCATCTGGTCATGAAGAGATTCACATCCAGATCTAGTGAGGTCATTGTTCCCCTGTACTCTTCACTTATCAGACCAATGATCGAGTACAATGCCCCATTCGGGATGTATCTCACCCGACATCTGCAGCAGTTGGAGAGACCCCAAAAGTTCCTCACCAAAAGGATAAAGGGACTCCAAAATCTGTCATATGCTGCCAGATTGAAGAAACTCCAGCTCTATTCAGTTGCATACCGGCTGCTCAGAGGTGACATGTGCCTGACATACAAGGCCATGTCCAACCCGGAATTAATGGACATGCTCCACCTCAAAAAATCCAAATCCACCAAAACCACTAGAGCAAGCGACTTAAACCTTAGCACGGATATAAATAGGATGTGCCGGAGGGATAGATTTATCACTCAGAGACTCCCTATGCTGTGGAATAAAATCCCGATCCATGTGAGGCAGAGCACCTCGCTGGCTCTGTTCAAGAGAAATCTTGACCTGTGGATGGGAGATCGTAGGTTTATCCCGGGAATCATCTCTGTGTCACTGCTGGACAGAGGCACAACAAACTAATGGGCACAGTATTTTTTCATATAAGGGGTGGCGTAAGCCACAAAAATTTGGGCTAGGCTTATAAATGCCTTAGGGCAGATAGCCTAGTATAAACCTATGAACCTATGAACCTTTGCATTCATAATTAAATTTATCCAGTTTCTATTTTAAGATGTCTGTCACATGTCAATTGCCACACCACACCATGCAAACATAAAAAAATATATTTAATGCATACGAATACTTTCATATCTGGCATTTTGACAGTACAAGGGGTGTTTTACTAATCTCTGGACATAGTAACACACTCCCTACACTGATTCAATAACTGTGTTACATGGCTCTCCTTCAGTAATGCACCTCATTAATATGCATGGTGTGCTACCGATGGGGTACCGTGTACATGGCCTTGGTACCGTCTGTGTAGGCTGTACACTATGTCTACATGGAGTTTATTAAATCTGGGGGGTTTCTTCTTATGTTTCAAAACTTTTACTACAGCTGGGTCTTGTGAGCTCAGCAGATATATATGCAGTCCCACTACTGCAGATCTATACATGTAATTAATTTCAAGGAGGGGCCATACCTGCTTCAGAACAGGGAATATATAGTCTTGGTATGCAGTGATTTTTTTATAAATCATTTGATGAACATGAAGCATCCTTCTTGTACTCCTATTCACCCTAGTCAACACCTTTTGGGGCCAGTCAGTCACTCTAAAACTGTAAGTTAGGACAGGAAGAGCAAATTGGTTTATAGCTTGGACTTTGGTCCTAGATGTCTCTGATAAACTGAGAGGCTGCCAGCCTAGCTGGATAGAATTTTGTAAATAATTCTATGTAATTGTAAATATTAATATCATCCACAGGCTTGTTTCACAAATGTTAAAAAACTGTGTTATGTGCTGAGCTTTAAAAATGTAACCACAATGGACCCTGGTAGAAAGCCAAAAAGTGTATAAACTCTATGCCTATGTAATGTATGTTTTATGGTAGAACTTGGGACATACAGAGTTAACTTGCAAACACTAAGAAAATAAGCTGATAAGTAAAGAATTTTACGACTGTGTGTGATCTCAAGCTAAGAGACAGGATGTCTATGTTAGAAGCTTCTTTCTATTGTCTTAAGACAGAGATAATTACTAGGTTTCACATGTAAAGTGTATTTTATTGCTCTGTGACTTTCTGGCAGTTGCAGATCACAAAGAAATGTTAAATTTTAAGTTCTGTGAGTTTGGAAATGAGCAGAGGTGACAAGAATGATGTAATCTGAAATGACTCGGCATTAATGTGCATTATCAAATTTAAAAACTATCAGAGAGAAAGAGAGTGTATTTTTGTATTTGTTTCTGAACCTGAACACATCATCTCACCAGTACTTGCTTTGCTCTATAAGTAGGATTTAGATATTAGTATTTTTCTTAGAGATAGAGAGGAATATATCTGTTTTCTATATTTATGTCAGACTGTCGTACAATGTTGTATTGAAGTATTTCCTTTGATTTCTGAACTCTCTATTGTCACCGTGTTGAATTAATTAGTATTGTTTTGTGTTTTTATTATTTATTATTAACTATTTTTAAATCTTTTAACTGTGGCTGTTTTGTGTAGAGATAATTTAAGCTCTACTTGCATGTATTTGTTGATACTGTACAAGCCTCTCCAATAGCCTTGCTGTTTGTCACACTTACCATTTGTATAACAATAACATTGCACAATATAATTGGACATCCTTTGGAAAGGGCCTTTTCTAGTAGCTGATAAGAGTAGTTGGTGTTAGTGAATACTACTTTATAGCATGGGCAGAAGGGGGCAAATCTAGTGAAACTGTGCCAGCCTTCCCCAGGAGTGTCTGTGTGTTTGTGTACAAATCAAATGTCAAAGTGTGTGTGTGTCAACTACTTGGGCAGGGACATAAAGCACTGGTTGGACAGAGAGGGTACTGGAGGTTTTGGCTTGACTACTTGGCTGAGATCTGAACCCTTTAGCTGTGCCATTGGGGAGTTTTATTGGGCATCTGGAGAGACAGGAAGAAACCAGCCCAGCCTGACTGTGATTTCTGTGTGCTCTTAAGGAAAATTGTACTTTACTGTGTGTATACTTGTTATACTCCCAGTATGCATGTCCCTCACTGGTGTTAGTGGTGAGGATGGAGGCTCCTTGATTACTGGGTCAGTGCATGGGTGTCACAATGTCAATGCTGTTTTTAGTATTAATTTAAGTCTTCTAAATTAATCCTTGCTAAGTTTTATTCACATTTGTTCATGTTTCATTGTTGATCCTTCATCAATTCCCAAATATTTATACACTCCCTCTTGCTCAAGTTCTTTTATATCACATTCCTGTCCCAGGCTGATGTTTTCTTGGTGCTGCAGCTTACCTGGTTTAAAGGTTGCCTTTGCACATATATCAAGACCAAATGACATTCTTCCATCATCTGAAAACGTTTTGGCCACTTATAGTTGTGCTTTCAGGTCCTCATCTGGTGAACTATACAGCTTAAAAATCATCTACAAAAAAGGATGAGAAGTCTTTATAGGTTCATAGGTAGGTACTAGGCTATCTGCCCGAAGGCATTTATAAGCCTAGCCAGAATGTGTTGGCTTTTGCCACCCCCTTAGATTAGTTCCCTGTGCTTCTGTCCAGCAGAGCCACTGAAGTGATCCCAGGATAAACTTTCTGTTTCCCATCCACTCGTCAAAGTTTCTTTTGAAAAGAGTTAGTGAGGAGCTCTGCCTAATATAGACTGGAATCTTGTTCCAATGCATAGGAAGTCTCTGGGACAGGAATCTATCCCTCCAGCATGTCCTATTTATCGTTGTGGTGAGGTTTAGATCCCTAGAGTGGGTGTGACTTGAGGGGATAAGGTTTTCTTTAGGTGGAGCATGTCCATCAATTCTGGGTTGGACATGGCCTTGTATGTCAGGTAGAGATCACCTCTGAGTAGGCGGTATGCAACCAAGTACAGCTGGAGGTTCTTCAGTTGAGCTGCATAGGGCATTTGTTTGAGCCCAATGATCCTTTTGGTGAGGTACTTCTGTGATCTTTCCAGCTGTTGCAGGTGACTTGTAAGGTACATCCCAAATGGGGCATTGTACTCCATGATGGGTCTGATGAGTGATGAGTAGAGGGGCACAATGACCTCTTTTGATATGGATGTAAACCCTTTTGTGATTAGATGGGCCACATAGAAGGATTTTCTAACTACTTTGGTAATGTCATTATCAAAGGTGAGATTACTATCTACTTGGGTCCCCAGATCCCTTATTACGTCTTCCATATTTAGGGGACTACCACCTATGTGGTGGCTTGTGCGTACTTTGTTTTTTCTAAAGGGGATAACTATGCACTTTTTGGCATTTAGCTTGAGGCCATGATTTTGACACCAGGTATCTGTCTCAGTGAGACCCTTTTGGAGGATGTCTTTGTCAGCTGGAGAGTCCATTATAGCCCCTAGTTTGCAGTCGTCTGTGAGCTTGGTCAGCCATAGTCCTCCTGGGTTTGCCTGTACCTCTGAGAAGTATATGCCGAACAGGAAGGGTCCTAGGACTGAGCCCTAGGGAATGCCACTTGTAACCAGTTTAGAGTCGAACCTAGCTCCCACAGCTCTCACCATGTGGGTTTTGTCCATGAGTCAGTTGGCAACCTATCTTGTGATGTAGGGGTTTATGTTCAGGCTGGTGAGCTTGTGTATAATACCAGAATGGGGAATGGGAATGGTGTCGAAGGCCTTTGTGAGGTCTAGGTAGGCTGTGTGTACCACCTTTCTTTCAACTATAGCCTTGGTAACTATTTCAAAGAAGTCCACCATGATCTGCCCTTAACAAAGCCGAACTGGGTAAGGTCCAGTGTTTGGAGGTTCTCAATGTCTCTGCTAATAAGTTCCATGATGATGCGCTCCATAGCCTTGCAGACCAAACTAGTCAGGCTTATAGGGTGATAGTTCCCGGGGTCTGTTGTGGCTCTACCTTTGTGGAGTGGAATAACCATTGCTGTGCACCACTCTATGGGCATGTAGCCTGTGGAGAGGCTGAGTTTGAACAGTGTGTTTAGGTGAGGGGTTAGTTTGTCTTTGAGCTTATGTAGGACGCAGCCTAAGACACCGTCCAGTCCCATTGATGCTGTGTTTTTGGCTTTGGAGAGAGCTGTTTTAAACTGAGTGTCTGATTTCAGGGACTCTACATTCTTCTGGTATGGTTATGGGCCCTTTGGGGGTGAGAGGGGGGTGAAGTTTGTGCTGAATCTGTCTGCCAGGATGTTTGTGATATCAGTTGGTTCAGTGTATTTTGTGCCACTCTGCACTAACTCCAAGCAGATCGGAGCATTGCCACTTAGATTCTTGACATAGCTAAAGAATGCCTTGTGGTTATCTTTGGAGTCCTTAGCAATTTTTCTTTCGAAGCTTGCCTTGGATGATTTATGAGGGATCATAGTTTCTTGCTGATACTGATCAGGGATATCTTCCCTTCTTGGGATTTTACACTTTTCTGTACTAGTTTCCTCCTTCTATTGTATATCTTGTATATGGCAGGAGTCCACCAGTCTGGTTTCCTTTTCTTGGAGGAGTGAGTTTGGTTTTGCTTGGGATAGCACTATCCATGCATTCTTGTTGGTGCCCATAGAATGCATTAGTAAAAGATTTTGCAGCTTGGACAGCATTATCCTTTAGCATGGGGGCTTTGAAACTTTCCACCTCGGTCTTAAGTAACGTGAAATTTGCTTTTGAAAAGTTTTTCATGGTGGCTTCCTTGTCCGGTGGTGGGGGTGGAACGTGGATATCCAAAGTGATTTGTTTATGGTCAGATCTAACCAGAGAAGGGTTGACCTCTGGTGTGGAACACCTGTCACCCATGTTGGTGATGACCAGGTCCAATATGTTGTCACCTCTTGTGGGAGTGTTGACCAATTGAACCAGGGTGTTTGAGTTTATAAATTCTAGGAAATTTTGGGCAAGGGAGTTTGTACTTGAGTAGTTCTCCCAGTTAATGTTTGGGTAATTGAAATCACCCAATATTAGGGTGTTTGGTTGGACATTTATGTTTACAGAAACATGAATGGGTGTCCTACAATTTGAATTGCAGTTTTGCCCATTGTTAGTTGCACATGGATGATCTCTGAAGCATCGTACTGTGCCACTAACCTGGAGGTATGGGCATCATTGATGAATATGCATACGCCCCCGCCTTTTGTATTTTGGTTCGGGTTCTGTGGCCGAAAAATATGGTATGAGTTGTAGTCTGGTAGTGTTGGGGTGCTTTCTGGAGCCTTAAACCAGGTTTTTGTTACTGCACATATATCGATTTTCTCCATACTGAGGAGTGCCTTGAGTGCATGCATTTTGAGGTTTAGACTTCTGGCATTGAGTAGCATTACCCTCAGTTTTTTGTTACTTGTGCTGTTTACATTGGTGGGTTTGTCTTTTGAGCCTTGCCTAAAAAAGGCCCTATGGGGGTGGCAAAAGCATTGGCCAGTATTCAAAAGCCTAAAGGTGGCAGGTGCAAGCTGCCTCTAGTGAGCAGCGTGGTTTGTCAAGCATGTCATCCCAGGTGGACAGACACTGGATCCCCTTTGAATGACACCAGAAACATAGCCAATTGTTGAAATCCAGAATTTTTCTTTATACCATGGTATAATTCTTAGTGAGGACAGGATGCTACTCAGGGTCAGGGTCATACCGGCCTAGGCTACATGATCAGAGAGCTCTTCCATGTCTCTTTTCATGTAGTCCAGGGAGGTACAGCTCAGGTCATTCACACCAACATGGACAATGACAGAGTCATATTTGTACTTGTTCTAGAGTGACCTGAGTGCTTGTGTTATGTGGCAGATCCTGGCACCTGACAGGCAGCTAACAGTAACCTAGTCTAGTGAGTGGGATGTCAGTGTGCCTGACTATAGAGTCACCTATTACAAGTATGTTGGGTATGTTATTTTGCCTTAAGGACTGTGATTGCATGGAACTATGGTTTTGTGAAGTATGTGTTCCATGGTTTGTGTTGGGGCATGGAGGTTGCGTGGATGTTTGCTTTGGAGGTCTCTGTTGCTTTTGAAGATTTTTATTTAAAGCCTCCGAATATGTTTTCATGTATTTATGTGTGTCTTTTGCTGGTGCTGGTTTAATTGGTCTATGTGAGACTGGTGGTGTGATGCAAGTATTTCCCTTCTCTTCTTGACTGTCTGATCCAGTCTTGGGTTGAGAGAGCTTAGCCTCCACTTTGGCTGTATAATTGCATCTCTCGCATGTATAAGTGTTTTGTGGAAGGAGGAGAGGGTTGTCTGTGTACATGAGGCAAGTTGTAACATTGCCTCAAAATGCCCAGATTCACCAATTGGACTGGAGACTACACCTGAAACTGCCCTTTGAACATGCCTGGATAGGTACAGTGAACTGTTTTACTGGATGGCTGGTAAGGTAAAATAGAGAGCCTTGTCCTTCTGTACAGTACAGAAGGGTCTAGTGCTAGGGTTTATAAGTGCTTGCTATGAGTTTTGAGCAAGTGCCGGGCTGAGAAATGAATGGCTTGAGTGCTTAAGTTGAAAGTTTGTCTAGTTCCAAGGGAAAAATTTAAGAGGAGACTTTGAGGAGCCAGGTATAGTTATACCCTAGCTTACCAACGTTGCCTGGCACACAAAACAAGGCAAATATGGTATTTATAGCAGGGAAATGAAAGAGATATAAATTAGCTCAAAATGGCCAATAATCTACTAATTACTGGGCTGAAACCACTCCTCCAGGGACAGATAGGCTGCTCAAAGCTCCCCTCTCTCACAGGTGAACAGAGAAACTTCCTTTTATCCAAGTAAGGTATGGGCAAACACAGAGATTTGTAACACAGCCCTGAATTCAGCACTAACCTGAAAACTGGGCTATACTAGCTTAGAAAGGTGGGAAACAAGTATATATATATATATATATATATATATATATATATATATATATATATATATTTTTTTTTTTTTAAAAAAATAAAGCAGATACAATCAAAAAAACACTTTAAATGCACAGAAAAGGATACTTATTGTTATATATATTGCAGGTCAGAGTTGTAGTCAATGCCCCTAGTAATAAAGTAGGAAGAAGCACCAATACAGTAAAAGCAGATGAATAAAGTGCATTTTATATATATATAAAACAATAGAAAATGAACAAACTCATTTAAACAAGTTACCCAATTAACCAGAAAAAAAGCACAAAACTGAGCCCTGTTCCAGCAGTCTTCAATCAGACAAGTTCTAACTGCACACTCCTGCTACAAGGGTGCAGGGGAACCTTCTCCAAAAAAAGATGGCCTGGATCAGTGCTCAAGTTATACAGACAAAGTTCGATTCAGCAGGCCTGAATCTGGTCTATGCTACAGCAACAAGGTGCACCAATTTCAGATGGAAGCAGTTCAAATAAGCAGGCACAATAAGCCTGTGACCAAAAATTCCCAGCTCAGGAGGGCAGAATCCAAACTCTTCTCCCACAAGTGTGCAGACCACAAACCCTCTTAATGTAGAATAACTGGCCTGAAGCCCAAGTGCTTAAGCCCGAACTAATACACTTTTAGAATAACAGACACTGGGCCTTCAATCAGCAATTTCCAGCTTAGAAGGATGTAAGCTACCTGTCCTGCCACAACAGTGCAGACCACAAGGCTTCTTAATGTAAAACAACCTGTATGAAGCCCAAGTGAGTAAACCTAAAGACTTAGAATAACAGTTACAATTTAATCAGGCTACTACCAATCAGTAATAAATGCAGCAGAATAAATAAAATTGAGTACTTTTAAGAAAAGCAAAATAAAATAGGAGGAAACACAAATACAATAAAAGATGAATAAAGTGCAATTTTTTAAGTGCAAGGAGAGAGGAAGGAAGAACCTAAGTTAGTTGGCCTTCTCAAATCTTCTATCTGTATTGAGTAGAGTGAACACTAGACTCAGAATATGATCTCACTGTACTCGGTTAAGTGAGCAAATGAGATGGACCTAGGAGGAGTGTTCAATACAGACTTACAGGAGGGACAGGCACATCCAGAGCCACCAAACACTAACACCAACACAAAAACAGAGAGTGTGGGTAGGGAACTAACCGCAGAGAGACACACAGCACACTATTCAATGATACACACAATTATTAAACAGAAAAAATGAAATATAGTACTTTTAAAACTGCAAGTTTGTACTAAACAGAAGACTAAAATACACTACTGCAAGTTTCACTTAACTTCAGCTTCTAATGCAGGTGATTGTAACCAAGCAAGTCTCTGAGAAGTTTGTTGTTTTCTAGGAGTTAAGTTACAGGCCTGACTTAATCTGTTAAGTATGCAGCTTAATGGGTTAAGAGCAAGAGAAAAGAGGAGCTTTGAAAGACAGTCACCCTGAATTTTTATCCCTGGAATAATAATTTGTCCTGCATCATGGCTTAACTGCAAAGTGGTTTGCCACTGTTTCATGGTTGCTGTAATGTTCTCAATCAGTGTAGGGTGTATCTTATACATTTTAAGCACCATTTTTTTATCCATGAATATGGCACACTGTCAAATGCTTTTTTGTAGTCTATCCATGCCATACTTCCCCTTTTTACAGTTGTCCATTATGATATTATTTAACATAAAATGATCTTTTGTTCCATAGGACTTTCTTTTATTATCTTTTTGTTCTATAGCCATAATTGAGTTTTCTTCTAAATGGCTATAAACGCCCTTACAACTGCAGACAGAATACAGAATGCTCTGTCTCACTAAGAGACTTCTCAGAATAATATCTAAAATATTACTTCTGAAATAGCTTTTGGAATGACATCACTTCTGGTCATCTGACTTCTAGTTCTAATGCAAACCCCCATTGCTTGAAGCGGGCAGGATGTAGGACCTACCTGCAAAAATACACACACAAGGGCTTTTGCTCAGATCTGTGGTAGGTGCTAAAAGTCATAAAACAATTGCATAACTCCACACTTCCAGAGTAGTAATTAGTTCACCCCAAAGACAATACAGAAAGCTTCCTTTGTGTCTCTGGCTGCATTGAAACCTGTGAAATAATATGTTTATGGCCTAGCCTATAAAGTGATTTAATTTCAGATATATTTTAAAGTTTGCAAGACTGAGGTTAACCTCTTGATTTGCAGTTTCCTCTGTTAAAACATATATATTTAAACAGTTACAATAGTGTGTGTACATTTCTATTCTTTCCATTAGGGTACACTGTGGATAAATTTCAAACACAAACACTTTACCAATAGCTTTTCAACACAAATGTCCATACAAAGCAGTTTGATATACACTTGAGATACAGTTCTAATGCATTTGTAACACTAGCATCTTGTATAAATCAGTGTGATATTCACAAATGACATATAATTATTTACAAAATTCCCGCTAACTGTGCTGGCAGTAAATACCTCCTTTCATCACACTAACTAAACAAAAAAATTTAACTGCATATGTTATGCCACCAGTTCCACAGAGAATCATGAACACTACCACTGAGCAATAGAGAACAATATAACATATAGACACTCTATAGCATACGACAAAAAGCAGTTAAAAGACAAGCTTAAAGGGACAGTCCCAGAGATTTTTTTTGTTTTGATCCTGTCTTTGCCCCAGCTTTAGCTGTGGTGGTTGGGGTAGTGGTTCGTATAGGAAGTTTCAAAGATCTCAGCCACATTCCATCTCAAATTGCAGTTGTACTCAACTTTCTCTGAGTCATTAATTACTTACCTGAGCTTTTTATCTTTAGAGAAAAGTAGGTGCTCAGAAATTTTACAGCTTGACTTGCTATTGCCTTGTAGGAAAGCATATGAACAATGCAAGTCTAAAACATTAGTAAACAGAGTTCTCTCCTCATTTCATTTCATATTTTATTTTGCAATGATTTCTGAATGCTAGCTAAGTGCAGTGATTTTATGGAATGACTGTTAGAAGCTGCCTTTTTTTAGGTAAGGTTCAAATAACAAATTCACCACCATAACAGGAACAGGCAAGCAAAAACTGAGGGTAATGCTACTCAATGCTAGAAGTCTAAATCTCAAAATGCACTCACTCGAGGCAGTCCTTAAAATGGAGAACATTGATATCTGTGCAGTGACTGAGACTAGGTTCAAGGCTCCAGAGAGTACCATTGCACTACCAGGCTATAACTCATACCACACTTTTCGGACATGTAACCTGGACCAAAACACCAAAGGCGGAGATGTGTTCATATTCATTAAGGATATCCACACCTCCAGGCTAGTTGCTCAGCATAATGCATCCGAGATTATCCAAGTGCAACTAACTCTGGGCAAAACTGCAATCCAAATTGTAGCTTGCTACAGATCCCCCACCATGCCCCAGGATTCCCACTCCTCTTTTCTTGATGTACTGGAAAATATTAGGGTTCAACCAAACACCCTAATAATGGGCGACTTCAACTACTCCACCATTAACTGGGAAATCTACTCGTGTACCAACTCCTTAGATCAATGCTTTCTGGAATTCATAAACACCAATGCCCTGGATCAACTTATCCACACCCCCACCAGGGGCAACAATATCCTAGACCTAGTCATTACCAACATGAGTGACCGGTGTTCCACACCTGAAGTCAACTCCTCGGTCCAATCCGACCATAAGCTAATCACCCTTAATATCCACATCCCACCCCTACCCCCCATTAAGGAAACCACAGTAAAAAATTTCTCCAAAGCCAACTTCATGCTTCTTAAGACAGAAGTGGTAAACTTCATGACACCCATGCAGATGGACAGTACAGTTACAACTGCTGAATCCTACACAAATGCACTCTATAAGCACTTACACGATCGTGCTATCCCAAACAGAACTGAGACGCTATCCTCCAAAAAAAGGAAGCCAATCTGGTGGTCCCCTGCCATAAACAAACTGTACAACAGAAGGAAGAAACCGTTGCAAAAGATAGTAAAATCCCATGAGTGGAGGAGCTCCCTGGTCAGCCTCAGTTAGAAGCTGAGATCCCTTATAAGATCCTCCAAAGCTAGCTACAAAAACAAAATTGCCAGTAATTCCAAAGACAACCACAAAGCATTCTATAGCTATGTCAAGAGTCTAGATGGCAACACCCAGATCTGCCCTGAGTTACAGCACAAAGGCAAGAAACTAACAGAACCAACTGATACTGCCAACATCCTGGTAGATAGGTTCAGTGCTAACTTTACCCCCACCCCCACCCCCTAAAGGGCCCATATCTATACAGGAAGAATGCAGAGTCCCTGTAATCACAACTATGCAGGTAAAAGCTGCACTCTCTAAATTCAAAATCACAGCATCCATGGGATCAGACAACATCCCAGGCTGCGTTTTACATGAACTTCAGAACGAACTGGCTCCCCACTTAAGCACCATGTTCAATAATAGCCTCGCATCAGGCTTTATGTCCACTGAATGGCGCACAGCAACAGTTATTCCACTCCACAAAGGGGGAGCCACCACTGATCCCGGGAACTATTGACCTATTAGCCTGACGAGCCTGGTCTGCAAGGCCATGGAATGTATCATCATGGAACTCATAAACAAAGACTTTGGTAACCTCAAAACTCTGGATCCCACCCAGTTCAGGTTTGTGACAGGCAGATCATGCCACCTGAACCTGATCAACTTCTTTGAGGCAGTCACCAAAGCCGTAGATGAGGGTAAGGTGGTTCACACAGCCTATCTTGACCTCGCCAAGGCTTTCAGCACCATCCCCCATTTTGGAATTATAGCTAAACTCACTAAACTAGGTATAAATCCCTACATCACAAGATGGGTTGCCAAATGGCTCACTGACAGAACCCACGCTGTAAAGGTTGCAGACTCCAAATCTGACCTCAAAGCAGTGACAAGTGGAGTACCATAGGGTTCTGTCCTGAGACCTCTCCTGTTTGGTATCTACTTCTCTAAAATGCAGGCTAACACAGAAGGCCTCTGGCTAATGAAGTTTGCAGATGACTGCAAACTAGGAGCCATAGTCAAGTCCCCAAATGATGAGGATATCCTACAGAAGGGCCTCGCTGAGGCAGATGCCTGGTGTCAGAGCCATGGCCTCAAGCTCAATGCCAAAAAGTGCGGCGTCATCCCCTTTGGTAAAAACTCTGTACCCATGAACTACCACATAGGCAGCAATCTACTTAATACCGAATGTTTGATAAGAAACCTTGGGACCCAGGTGGACAGTAGTCACTCCTTTGATAGTCACATTGCCACAGTAGTCAGGAAGTCCTTCTAAGTGGCACACCTCATCATAAAAGGGTTCTCATCCAGGAAAAAGAGGTCAGCATTCCCCTCTACTTGACACTCATTAGACCTATTATAGAGTACAACACCCCTTTTGGAATGTACCTCACAAGACATCTGCAGCAGCTGGAAAGGCCACAGAAGTACCTCACAAAGAGGATTACTGGCCTCAAACAAATGCCCTACACTGACCGCCTCAAAAAACTCCAACTTTACTCGGTAGCATATCGCCTACTCCGAAGTGATCTCTGCCTAACATATAAAGCTATGTCAAACCCAGAGTTGCTGGACATGCTACACCTAAAGAAATCCCAATCCCTCCAAGTATCACGCTCTAAGGACCTAAACCTTGTCACCACAATAAACAGGACATGCTGGACGGATAGATTCCTGTTCCAAAGACTTCCCATACTCTGGAACAGGCTACCCATCTATGTCAAGCAAAGTTCTTCATTAGCACTCTTCAAGAAAAATCTTGATGAGTGGATGGGAAATAGGAAATACACCCTGTGGATCACTTCTGTGTCTCTACTCGGCAATGGCACAGTTAAAATAACTTTCTTAGGTGACGTAAGCCAGGGAACCTTGTTGGCTAGGCTTACGTAGGCCCTTGGACAGATAGCCTAGTACCTAGCTATGAGCCTATGTAGAAAGCAGATGAATGATGCAAGACAGTAGTAGAAACAGTCGTTTTCTTTTTTTCATGCTATATTGTTTTTAATCTCTATATACTAGCCAGCTGTAATGGCTTTCTGACATGTTGGTGGTTTTGTAAAAAGCACATCTTCATTTTCTAGTCTAAAGTGCTGATTTCTAAATACTAATGAAGTTCCCTGAATTTTATGATCTAACTGCTTCTAATTTTGTAATACTAAGAGTGTTACAATGTTAATATAAGTAGGCTCACTCATCTGTTCCTTTAATTTCATATTTTGTTTTATACTGACTTCTGTCTACTAGCCTAGTGCATTTCTTAGTATGCATAGTGCATATTTGTGTGTTAGTGCACTGTACAATATGTTCTTCACCACTTTTCTTTCTCTCTTTTCCATACAACTGTATACATTTGTGTCTGGTCCCACTGTGGTTATCTGTAAACTAATAACTGAAATGGTACTGTGTAGACTTTTGGTCATTGTTCTTTCTGTCTATAATCCCTGATGACTGACTGATTCCTAGTCTGATAACCATTCATCCTATATGGTGCCAACCTCCACACTCTAGACTCACTAGACAATAAAAGTGACTTTTTTACATTCCAAACATTTCAAACTTCCACTATTAGAAAGCTATTAATTAAAGCCAACAACTTTAGCTACTGATACCCTGCTAGCTGAATATATAAAATTGTCAGCAGATGCCCTGGCCTTCCCCATCTTAATACTAATTAATTGTTATATAATCAAAAACTGTACATCTGACATCTGGAAAACAACTTAATTATCCCATTGCATAAAGGTGGTAACTCAACTGACTTTTCAAATTAGAGACCCAATGCCATCCCAGCGCTACTATCACAATTTTTATAAAAATATATCTATATACAGCTCACTAAACACCTTACTAACTACAACCTTATATTCAAAATTCAGCACGGCTTTCATCCTAGTCACAGCAGTACAACAGCCCTACTTAGCTTCAACAACAACATTCATCAAAACAGAAATAAAGGTAACATAGTCATCTCTGTTCATTTATCTAAAGCCCTGGGCACAGTCTTGCATCAAAAACTGTTCATAGAACTTTCATCCTTCATCTGAGAAATGGATGTCAGATAACATGACAATAAAAACTGGGTAAAAACATTGTAGTCCCTTGAATCCCTACCAGACATATTAAAACTCTGGTTATATCCTCACTAATGAATGAATATCATAACTGTCATGTTTTATCTACAAATTACATGAAAACAAGAAAGCAGCCAACAACTGTGTCTTCCACTGCTAGGCTGTCTGTGCTATGTAACAGAAGAGTTTGAGAAATGCTGAGATATGAAGCAAAACCTCTGTATAACTAGGGTAACTGATAACGGGTAGATAATATCAATTCTGGATTATGTCAGTAGGTACCTTAGTGTCCCCAGACTGGCAAATGCATTTAGTGTGTCTGATTAAAGCTGTACATGGCTAGGCATATTATAGCCCCCTGCTATCAGTTGCCCAGAAGTACATTTAGTGTGTCGGCTAAAAGCTGTACATGGTTAAGCATATTATAAGCCCTTTAGATCAGTTGTCACAAGTACATTTACTGTGTCGGCTAAAAGTTTTACATGGTTAGGCATATTATAGCCCCTGTGATCAGTTGCCCACAGGTACATTTAGTGTGTCTGCTAAAAGCTGTACATGGCTAGGCATGTTATAGCTCCTGTGATCAGTTGCCCACAGGTACATTTAGTGTGTCTGCTAAAAGCTGTACATGGCTAGGCATATTAGAGCACCCATGATCAGATTTCCAAAAGTATATTTAGTGTGTTTGCTAAAAGCTGTACATGGCTATGCATATTATAGCTCCATGATCAGTTGCACACAAGTACATCCAGTGTGTCTGCTAAAAGCTGTACATGGCTAGGCATATTATAGCCCATGAGATCAGTTGCCCACAGGTACATTTAGTGTGTCAGCTAAAAGCTGTACATGGTGGCTAGGCATATTATAGCCTCAGTGATCAGTTGCCCACAAGTACATTTACTGTGTCTGCGAAAAGCTGTATATGGCTAGGCATGTTATAGCCCCAGTGATCAGTTGCCCACAAGTACATTTACTGTGTCTGCTAAAAGCTGTACATGGCTAGGCATATTATAGTGCCATGATCATTTGCCCACAGGTACATTTAGTGTGTCTGCTAAAAGCTGTACATGGCTAGGCATATTATAGCCCCATGCTCAGTTGCCCACAAGTACTTTTAGTGTATCTGCGAAAAGCTGTGCATGGCTAGGCATATTATAGCCCCCATAATCAGTTGTCCACAAGTACATTTAGTGTGTCTGCTAAAAGCTGTACATAGCTAGACATATTGTAGCCCCATGATCAGTTGACCACAAGTACATTTAGTGTGTCTGCTAAAAGCTGTACCTGTACATGGTGGAGGAGTGTCCATATTCACTAAGGATATTCACACCACCAGGTTAGTTGCCCAACACAATGCACCTGAAATTCTCCAGGTGCAACTAACACTAGGTAAGACTGCAATCCAAATTGTAGCTTGCTACAGATCCCCCACCATGACCCAAGATTCTCTCCACCTTTCTAAACATACTGGAAAAAATTAATATACAAACACCCTAATACTGGGTGATTTCAACTACCCTGCCATTAACTGGGAAAACTACTCATGTACCAACACCTTTGCCCAGCAGTTCTTGGAATTCATAAATTCCAGTGCCTTGGATCAACTAATCCATCGTCCCTTCAGGGGCTCCAATATCCTAGACCTTGTCATTACCAAAATGGGAAATTGATGCTCCAGACCTATGGTCACCCCCTCGTTGGTCAGATTAGACCATAAGCTAATTACCCTTAACATCCACATCCCATCCCCACCCCCCAGTAAGGAAACCTCCTTATAAAACTTCTCCAAAGCCAACTTCATACTACTCAAGTCAGAAGTTACAAACTTCATGACACCCATGCAGACGGGAACTGAAAGTTTGACTGCTGAATCCTACACTAAGGCATTGTACAAGCATATCCACTCATACATGAATCATGCCATCCCAAATAGAACCAAGATGCTCTCCTCCAAAAAAAGGAAGCAAATCTGGTGGTCCTCTGGCATAAACAAACTTTACAACAAAAGGAAGAAACTGTTGCAGAAAAGAGGAAAATCCCAGGATGCAAAAACTCCCTTACCAGCCTCATTAAGAAGGTAAGATCCCTCAAAAAATCCTCCAAAGCTAGTTAGGAAAATAAAATTGCCAAAGATTCCAAAGACAATCACAAGGCATTCTATAACTATGTCAAGAATCTAAATGGCAATGCTCATATCTGCTCTGAGCTGCAACAGAATGGCATTAAATATACTGATCCCAAGGATATTGCCAATATCCTGGCAGATCAATTCAGTGCCAACTTCAACCCCCTCTCACCCCTTAAATGGCCCATCTCAATACCGGAAGATTGCCAAATTCCGGTAATAACAGCCACACAGGTAAAAGCACACTCTCCAAAGCTAAGAATACAGCATCCATGGGACCAGATGACATCCCGGGCTGTGTACTACATGAACAACAAAATGAACTTGTACCTCACCTAAGTGTCATGTTTAATGATACCCTTACCTCAGGCTTCATGAACACTGAGTGGCGCACAGCTACAGTTATCCCACTCCACAAGGGGGGATCCACCTTGGATCCCAGGAACTACCGCCCCATCAGTCTAACAAGCCTGATCTGCAAGGCCATGGAATGTATTATCATGGAACTTATAAACAAAGACATTGGCAACCTTAAAACACTGGACCCCACCCAGTTTGGGTTTGTGAAGGGCTAATCTTGTCTCCTGAACCTGATTGACTTCTTCAAATTAGTCTCCAGAGCAGTGGACAAGAGTAAGGCAGTCCACACAGTGTATCTGGACCTCATCAAGGCCTTTGACACCATTCCCCACTCTGGAATCATAGATAAACTTACTAAGCTGCGCATTAATCCCTACATCACTCGATGGGTTGCCAACTGGCTTACTGACAGAACCCACACTGTAAAGGTAGCTGACTCCAAATCCAGCTCCAGACAAGTGACAAGTGGAGTACCTCAGGGTTCAGTCCTGGGACCTCTCTTGTTTGGCATGTACTTCCCTGAAGTACAGGCCAACACTAAGGGACTCTGGCTAACAAAGTTCGCAGATGACTGAAAACTGAGAGCCATTACTGAATCCCCAAATGATGTGGATACTCTACAAAAGGGCCTTACAGAAACACATGCTTGGTGCCAGAGCCATGGGCTCAAGCTCAATGCCAAGAAATGTATAGTTATCCCCTTTGGGAAAAAACATGTAAATGTAAATTACCACATGGGTCGCAGTACATTAAACACTGAAAGTGTGATAAGAGACTTAGGGACACAGGTGGACAGTGGACACCTTTAATAACCACATCACCACAACAGTCAGGAAATCCTTCTATGTGGCACACCTCATCCCTAAGGGCTTTTCATCCAGAAAAAAGGAGGTCATTGTCCCACTGTACTCATCCCTCATTAGACCCATTATAGAATACAGTGCCGCATTTGGTATGTACCTGTCAAGAAATCTGCAACAACTGGAAAGGACGCAGAAATACATCACTAAAAGAATCACAGGCCTAAACCAGATGCCCTGTGCTGACTGCCTTAAAAACCTCCAGCTATACTCTGTCGCATATCATCTACTCCGAGGCGATCTCTGCTTAACATACAAGGCCATGTCAAACCCAGAGCTCTTGGACATGCTTCACTTAAAGAAATCCCAGTGCCTCAGAGTCACATGCTGCAGGCATCTAAACCTTGTCATCACAATAAAAAAAACATGCTGGAAGGATAGGTTCCTGACCCTGAGACTAGCCAGACTCTGGAATAGACTGCTCATACATGTCAAGCAGAGCACCTCTTAGGCCATCTTCAAAAGGAACCTTGATGATTGGATGGGAGAAAGGAAATTCATACCAGGGATCACGTCAGTCACCCTGCTAGACAGGGGTCCAGGGAAGTAAATAGTGTGGGAAGAAATAGCCAGGAAATTGTTATGGCTAGGCTTGAATAGGCCCTAGGGCTGATAGCCTAGTACCGACTTATGAACCTATGAAACTATGGTGGCAAGGCATATTATAGCCCCTGTGATCAGCTGCCCACAACTACATTTAGTGTGTCTGCTAAAAGCTGTACATGGTGTCTAGACATATCATAGCACCAATGATCAGTTGTGTACAAGTTCATTTAGTGTGTCTGCTAAAAGCTGTACATGGCTAGGCATATTATATCCCCATCATCAGTTGCCCACAAGTATATTTAGTGTGTCTGATAAAAGCTGTTCATGGATAGGCATATTATAGCCCATGTGATCAGTTACCCACAAGTTCATTAAGTGTGTCTGCTGAAATCTGTACATGGCTAGGCATGTTATAGCCCCTGAGATCACTTGCCCGCAAGTACATTTAGTGTGTCTGCTAAAAGCTGTAAATGGCTAGGCATATTACAGCAACTGTGATCAGTTGCTAACAAGTACATTTAGTGTGTCTACTAAAAGCTGTACATGGTGGCTATGCATATTACATCCCCATGATCAGTTGCTCACAGGTACAATTAATGTGTCTGCTAAAAGCTGTACATGGCTAGGCATATTATAGCCCCTGTGATCAGTTGCCCACAAGTACATTTAGTGTGTCTGCTAAAAGCTGTACATGGCTAGGCATGTTATAGCCCCAGGGATCAGATGCCCACAAGTAGATTTAGTGTGTCCGCTAAAAGCTGTACATGGTTAGGCATATTATAGCCCCATGATCAGTTGCCCACAAGTACATTTAGTGTGTCTGCTAAAAGCTGTACATGGCTAAGCATATTATAGCCCCTTGAGCAGATGACCATAAGTACATTTAGATTTGTCTCCTAAAAGCTGTACATGGCTAGGAATATTATAGCCCCTGTGATCATTTGCCCACAAGTACATTTAGTGCTATTGCTAAAAGCTATACGTGGCTAGGCATATTATAGCACCAGTGAAAAGATGCCCACAGGTACATTTAGTGTGTCTCCTAAAATCTGTACATGGTGGCTAGGCATATTATTTATTTATTTTATTTTACATTTGTTAACCGGGATGGTCCGACTGGATACATGTCCTTTTTCAGCAGAGGCCCGGGGAGAAAAGCTCCAACAGAGTTACATTGATAATTAGGTACAGTAAATGAGCTGAAAGAACTTAACAAAAACATAGGCTATTTACATACAAGTACAAGACTGCCATTACTATTTCTGAGATTACTACAAATGTAACATTAATAACATATTAGCAAGGACTGTAGTCAGTATAATGACATAGAGTTAGACAGGATACATATTTCTTTATCACAGTATACAAAGTACTTATCATCTTAGCTAGTTGTTTATGTTTTAGTTAATGGCACAGAGCTAGTCTGGGTTTGAGCAAGGACATAGCCAGTGTAACTTGAAGTGGAGTTTTAGACTATTTTTGAATTGACTTAGAGAAGTTGCAAGCGTGATGTTATTTGGGAGAGAGTTCCATATTTTACCAGTGGTGTTGGCAAATAGCGCGTCACCACCTAGGTTGAGAGATTAAGTTGTTTGGACAAGGAGTCTGTTTGCTGAGCGAAGGCAGCTTAGATTGGAGTAGGGAGTCATTAAGTTTTTTAGTGCTGGGGTATTCTCAGGTTGTTTAAGGATTTTGAAGGCCTCTATGAGTTGGGACTGGTGAAGAAGGTGTGAATTCTATCCATCCAAGCTTTTTCAGGTTAGTACAGTGGTGTGTTCTGTAGGGTAGGCCTGTAACGAACCTGGCAATGTGATTATAGCAGGATGAGAGCTTGGCCAGATCAGATTTGTTAAGGTGAGTGAGGACAGGAGAGGCATATAGTAGGGTAGAGAGAAGGTGTGAACGGGCTGTGGCTGCCCTGGCATTCGGGGTAAGGAAGGCTTTAATTCTATATAGGGTCCCAAGTTTCTTGTTGACTGACTTAATGGCTTGGTTGATATGTATATCAAATCTGAGTTTATTGTCAATGTTTACTCCTAATAGCTTTGTATAGGTGTCTGGGGAGATGATGGTCCCATTATTGGATTTTATAGTGAAGTTTTCAGTCGGAGATCTATTGGTTGGGTAGAAGAGAAGTAACTTGGTTTTGTTTGGATTTAAGATCAGGAGATGGTTGTTATAGCCCCCCATGATCACTTACCCACAAGTATATTTTCATGTCTGCTAAAAGCTGTACACATTTAGGCATGTTATAGACCCTTGATCAGCTGCCCACAAGTACATTTAGTGTGTCTGCTAAAAACTGTACATGGCTAAGCATATTATAACCTGATGATCACTTGTCCACAAATACATTTAGTGTGTCTGCCAAAAGCTGTACATAGCCAGGCATGTTATAGCCCCTCTGATCAGTTGCCCACGAGTACATTTCATGTGTCTGCTAAAAGCTGTACATGGTTATGCATATTATAGCCTCATGCTCAGTTGCCCACAAGCACATTTAGTGAGTCAGCTAAGAGCTTTACAAGGCTGGGCATATTATAGCCCTATGTGATCAGCTACCCAAGCTACATTTAGTTTGTCTGCTAAAAGCTGTATATGGCTAGGCATATTATAGCTCATGATCAGTTGCCCAGAGGTACATTTAGTGTGTATGCTAAAAGCTGTACATGGTGTCTAGGCATACCATAGCACCCATGATCAGTTGCTCACATGTTAATTTAGTGTGTCTTCTAAAAGCTATACACGGCTTGGCATATTATATCCCTATGATCAGTTGCCCACAAGAACTTTTAGTGTGTCTGCTAAAAGCTGTACATGGCTATGCATGTTATAGCCCCAGTGGCCAGTTGGCCACAAGTACATTTAGTGTGTCTGCTGAAAGCTGTACATGGCGGCTAAGCATATTACAGCCCCATTATCAGTTGTCCACAAGTACAATTAATGTGTCTGCTAAAAAGCTGTACATGGCTAGGCATAATATAACTCTGTGATCAGTTGCACACAGGTAGATTTAGTGTGTCTGCTAAAAGCTGTACATGGCTAGGCATATTATAGCATCCATTATCAGATGCCCACAAGTACTTTTAATGTGACTGTTATAAGCTGTACATGGCTAGGCATATTACAGCACCCGTGATCAGATGCCCACAAGTATATTTAGTGTGTCTGCTAAAAGCTGTACATAGCTAGGCATATTATAGCCACTATGATCAGTTGCACATAAGTACATTTATTGTGTCTGCTAAAAGCTGTACATGGCTAGGAATATTATAGCCCCTGTAATCATTTGCCCACAAGTACATTTAGTGTGTCTGCTAAAAGCTGTACATGGCTAGGCATGTTATAGCCCCAGTGATCATTTGTCCACAAGTACATTTAGTGTGTCCGCTAAAAGCTGTACATGGTTAGGCATATTATAGCCCCTTGATCAGTTGCCCACAAGTACATTTAGTGTGTCTGCTAAAAGATGTACATGGCTAGGCATGTTATAACCCCATAATCAGTTGACCACAAGTACATTTAGTGTGTCTGCTAAAAGCTGTACATGGCTAGGCATATTATAGCCCCAGTGAAAAGTTGCCCAGAGGTACATTTAGTGTGTAGCCTAAAATCTGTACATGGTGGCTAGGCATATTATAGCTACAGTGATCAGTTGCCCACAAGTACATTTAGTGTGTCTGCTAAAAGCTGTACATGGCTAGGCATATTATAGCCCCAATGATCAGTTGCCCACAAGTACATTTAGTGTGTCTTCTAAATGCTGTACATGGTGGCAAGACATATTGTAGCCTATGTGATCAGTTGCCCACAAGTACATTTAGTGTGTCTGCTAAAAGCTGTACAAGGCTAGGCATATTATAGCTCCATGATAAGTTGACCACAATAACTATTAGTCTGTCTGCTAAAAGCTGCACATGGCTAGGCATATTTTAGACCGATGATCAGTTGCCCACAAATACATGTAGTGTTTCTGCTAAAAGCTGTACATGGCTAGGCATGTTATAGACCCTCTGATCAGTTGTCCACAATTGCATTTAGTGTATCTGCTAAAAGCTCTACATGGCTAGGCATATTATAGAACCATGCTTAGTTGCCCACAAGTACATTTAGTGTGTCTGCTTAAAGCTGTACATGGCGGCTAGGCATATTATAGGCTCCGTGATCATTTGCCCACAAGTACATTTAGTGTGTCTGCTAAAACCTGAACATGGCTATGCACATTATAGCCCATTGATCATTTGCCCACAGGTACATTTAGTGTGTCTGCTAAAAGCTGTACATAGTTTCATAGTTTCATAGTTTAGTACTAGGCTATCTGCCCTGGGGCATTTGTAAGCCTAGCCATAGTGATGTGGCTTTCGCCACCCCATGAAATGGTACAAAAAATGCACAGAATAGATTTAGAATACTGTGCCTCTGACTAGTAGTGACACAGTGAAGGTCCTCTTATATAATAGAATTAGTTTACTGTGCCCCTGTCTAGAAGTGACACAGATATGACCCCCTGGGGTAAACATACGATCTCCTACAATCTAGGCATATTATAGCCCCATGCTCAGTTGCCCACAAGTACATTTAGTGTGTCTGCTAAAGTCTGTACATGGGTAGACATATTATATCCCATGCTGATTTGCCACAGGTACATTTCGTGTGTCTGCTTAAAGCTGTACATGGTGGTTAGGCATATTATAGTCCCATTATCAGTTGCCCACAAGTACATTTAGTGTGTCTGCTAAAAGCTGTGCATGGCTAGGCATATTACAGCCCCCAGTAATCAGTTGCTCAGAAGTACATTTAGTGTGTCTGCTAAAAGATGTAGATAGCTAGGCATATTATAGCCCCAAGATCAGTTGCCCACAAGTACAGTTAGTGTGTCTGCTAAAGGCTGTACATGGTGGCTAGGCATATTATAGCCCCAGTGATCAGTTGTCCACAGATACATTTAGTGTGTCTGCTAAAAGCTATACATGGATAGGCATATTATAGCCACAGGGATCAGTTGCTCACACGTGCATTTAATGTGTCTGCTAAAAGCTATACATGGATAGGCATATTATAACCCCTGTGATAGGTTGCCCACAAGTACATTTAGTGTATATGCTTAAAGCTGTTCTTGGCTAGGCATATTATAGCCCCTGTGATTAGTTGCATACAAGTACATTTAGTGTGTCTCCTAAAAGCTGTACATAACTAGGCATATTATAGCCCCCGTGATCAGTTGACCAAAAGTACATTTAGTGTGTCTGCTAAAAGCTGTACATGGTGGCTAGGCATATTATAGCACCTGTGATCAGTTGCCCACAAGTACATTTAGTATGTCTGCTAAAAGCTGTACATGGATAGGCATATTATAGCCACAGTGATCAGTTAGTGACACAGATGTGACCCCTGGGGTAAACTTACGATCTCCCATCCACTCATCAAGATTTCTCTTGAAGAGAGTCAGTGAGGGGCTCTGCCTAACATGAACTGGGATCTTGTTCCAGAGCATGGGAAGCTCACATGGCTAGGCATATTATAGCCACAGTGATCAGTTGCCCACAAGTATATTTAGTGTGTCTCCGAAAAGCTGTACATGGCTAGGCATATTATAGCCCCTGTGATCAGTTGCCCACAAGTACATTTAGTGTGCCTGCTAAAAGCTGTACATGGTTTCTAGGCATCTTATAGCCCCAATGATCAGTTGCCCACAGGTACATTTAGTGTGTCTGCTAAAAGCTGTACATGGCTATGCATGTTATAGCCCCATGCTTGTTGCCACAAGTATATATACTGTGTCTGCTAAAAGCTGTACATAGCTAGGCATATTATAACCTCAGTGATCAGTTGCCCACAAGTACATTTAGTATGTCTGCTAAATGCTGTACATGCCTAGGCATATTATAGTCCCATGATCAGTTGCCCACAGGTATATTTCGTGTGGCTGCTAAAAGCTGTACATGGCTATGCATATTATAGCCACAGTGATCAATTGACCACAGGTATATTTAGTATGTCTGCTAAAAGCTGTACATGGCTAGGCATATTATACCCCATGTAATCAGTTGTCTACGAGTACATTTAGTGTGTCTGCTAAAAGCTGTACATGGCTAGGCATATTATAGCCCCTGTAATCAGTTGCCCACTAGTACATTTAGTGTGTCTGCTAAAGGCTGTACATGGCTAGGCATATTATAGCCCCTGTGATCAGTTGCCCACAAGTGCATTTATTGTGTCTGCTAAAAGCTGTGCATGACTAGGCATATTATAGCCCCAGCGATCAGTTGCCCACAGGTACATTTAGTGTGTCTGCTAAAAGCGGTGCATGGCTAGGCATGTTATTGCCCCCCATGATCAGTTGCCCACAAGTACATTCAATGTGTCTGCTAAAAGCTGTACATGGTTAGGCATATTCTAGCTCCATGATCAGTTGCCCAAAAGTACACTTAGTGTGTCTGCTAAAAGCTGTACATGGCTAGACATAGGGTTGCACCTGTCACCCCTGGGCTTTCAGATATTGGCAAAGGCTCTTGCTACCCCTATAGTGCCTTTTTTAAGCAAGGCTCAAAAGACAAACTCACCTCCATAGGTATCACAAGGGATAAAAAACTAAGAGTAATCCTACTCAACGCCAGAAGTCTAAACCTCAAGATGCATGCACTCGAAACTCTCCTTAGCATGGAGAACATTGATATCTGTGCAGTAACAGAAACCTGGTTCAGGGCTCCCAAGAGCACCCCAGCACTACCAGGTTATACCTCATACCATGCTTTTCAGCCCCAAAACTTGGACCGAGCCACAAAAGGAGGGGGAGTATCGATATTCATCCAAGATACCCACACCTCCAGCTTGGTGGCAAAGCACAAAGCATCAGAGACTATCCATGTGCAACTAACAGTGGGTAAAACTGCCTTCCAGTTTATAGCCTGCTACAGACCACCCTCCCAAACACAGTAACCCCACTCGGCCTTCCTGAGAACACTGGAAAATATGAAGGTCTCCCCAAACACCATTATATTAGGCGACTTCAACTACCCAAACATAGATTGGGAGCATTACTCTAGCTCCAACACCCTAGCCCAAAGGTTCCTAGAATTTATAAACTCAAATGCTATGGAACAACTTGTTACCACTCCCAAAAGAGGGGAAAACATACTGGACCTGATCATCACCAACATGGGGACTCTATGCTCCAGACCAGAAGTGTATCCCTCACTGGTAAGATCAGACCATAAACTAATCTAACTGGATATTCACATCCCTACCCCACCCCCTGCCCAGAAAACCACAGTGAAAAACTTCTCTAAAGCAAATTTCACACTCCTCAAAACCAAGGTGGAATCCTTCAAAGCCCCCGGGCCTATGGAAAATACGGCCCAGACCGCAAAATCCTTTATAAATGCATTCTATGAACACCTTCAGGAATGCATGGATCATGCGATCCCGAATAAAACCAAGACCCAATCCTCCAAAGGCAGACGTCCTGTCTGGTGGACCCCAGCCATAAACAAACTATACAATAGAAGGAGGAAGCTACTAAATGATAGAGCAAAATCCCAAAAAGGGAAGGCATCACTGATCAGTATTAGCAAAAAACTATGGGCACTCATAAAAATGTCTAAGGCCAGCTTTGAGAGAAAAATTGCACAGGACACTAAGGATAATCACAAGGCTTTCTTTAGTTATGTTAGGAACCTGGGTGGTAATTCCCAGATATGCTCAGAATTAGTCAAAAATGACAAAAAATATACTGAACACACAGACATTGCCAACATCCTAGCTGACAGGTTCAGCGCAAACTTCTCCCCCCCCCCACCAAAGGGGCAAATATCTATCCCAGCAGAGTGCTGTCCCCCTGACATCTCAGATGCTCAGGTAAGAGCCGCCCTCTCCAAAGCAAAAAACACAGCATCAATGGGACCAGACGGTGTCCCGGGCTGCATCCTACATGAACTCCAAGAAGAGCTAAACCCAAACATAAAACTACTGTTCAATCTCAGCCTTACTACAGGATATGTGCCCAAAGAGTGGCGTACAGCAACAGTGGTCCCTCTCAATAAAGGTGGTGCCTCAACAGATCCTGGAAACTATCGCCCGATAAGCCTGACTAGCTTAGTCTGCAAAGCTATGGAAAGGATCATCATGGACCTCTTAAATAAAGATATTGGGGACCTACAGACACTGGATCCTACCCAGTTTGGCTTTGTTAAGGGCAGATCTTGCCTTTTAAACCTGGTTGATTTCTTTGAAACAGTCACCAAGGCGATTGGCGAGGGGAAGGTGGTCCACACAGCCTACCTGTACCTCGCTAAAGCCTTCAATACAATACCCCACTCGGGCATTATAGATAAGCTCACCAGCTTAAATATAAACCCCTATGTCACTAGATGGATTGCAAACTGGCTCAAGGACAGAACCCACATGGTTAGAATTGCTGGAGCCATGTCAGACTCCAAACTAGTTACAAGTGGTGTCCCACAAGGCTCAGTCCTGGGACCTCTCTTTTTCGGTATATATTTCTCAGAGAACAGGCCAACACAGAAGGACTGTGGCTGACCAAGTTCACAGATGACTGCAAACTGGGTGCCATAATCGACTCTCCAGCTGGCACAAGCATCCTCCAAAAGGGCCTCATAGAAACAGACAACTGGTGCCAGAGCCATGGCCTCAAGCTAAATTCAGGGGAGGTCATCGTGCCTCTTTACTCATCCCTCATCAGGCCCATAATTGAGTACAATGCCCCTTTTGGGATGTACCTTACCAGACACCTGCAGCAACTGGAAAGACCCCAAAAGTAGCTCACCAAGAGGATCAAAGGGCTCAAACAGATGCCATATGCTGCCCAGTTAAAGAAACTCCAGCTCTACTCAATGGCATACCGCCTGTTCAGAGGTGATCTGTGCCTGACGTATAAAGCCATGTCCAACCCAAAATTAATGGACATGCTGCACCTCAGAAAATCCAAATCCCATCGAGCTACGCGGTCGAGAGACTTGAACCTCAGTACTGAAATAAATAGGACATGCTGGAGGGACAGATTCATAACCCAGAGGCTCCCTTCACTCTGGAATAAAATCCCAGTCCAGGTTAGGCAGAGTCCCTAATTGACTCTCTTCAAGAGGAATCTTGATGAGTGGATGGGAGATTGTAGGTTTACCCCGGATATCACTTCTGTGTCACTGTTACACAGAGGCACAGTATACTAACCTCGAAAAAGGGCATAGCAAAATAAATTTAAAATGGGTGGCGAAAGCCAAACACATTCTGGCTAGGCTTATAAATGCCCTAGGGCAGATAGCCTAGTATGAACCTATGAACCTATGATCAGTTGCCCACAAGTACACTTAGTGTGTCTGCTAAAAGCTGTACATGGCTAGTCATTATATTGCCAAACGATCAGTTGCTGATAAGTACATTTAGTGTGCCTGCTAAAAGCTGTACATGGCAAGGCATATTATAGCCTCCTGATCATTTTCCCACAAGTACTTTTAGTGTGTCTGCTAAAGGATGTACATAGCTAGGTATATTATAGCTCCTGTGATCAGTTAACCACAAGTACATTTAGTATGTCTGCTAATTTCTGTACATGGCTAGGCATGTATTAGCCCCTGTGATCAGTTGCCCACAAGTACATTTAGTGTGTCTGCTAAACGATGTACATGGCTAGGCATGTTATAACCCAATAATCAGATGACCACAAGTACAATTAGTTGTGTCTCCTAAAAGCTGTACATGGCTAGGCATATTATAGCTCTATAATCAGTTGACCACAAGTACATTTAGTGTGTCTGCTAAAAGCTGTACATGGCTAGGCATATTATAGCCCCTTGTAATCAGTTGCCCACAAGTACATTTAGTGTGTCTGCTGAAAGCTGTACATGGCTAGGCATATTATAGCACCCATGACCAGTTGCCCACAGATACATTTAATGTTTCTGCTGAAAGCTGTACATGGCTAGGCATATTATAGGCCAATGATCAGTTGCCCACAAGTACATTTAGTGTGTCTTCTAAATGCTGGTGGCAAGACATATTATAGCCTATGTGATCAGTTGCCCACAAGTACATTTAGTGTGTCTGCTAAAAGCTGTACAAGGCTAGGCATATTATAGCTCCATGATAAGTTGACCTCAATAACTATTAGTGTGTCTGTTAAAAGCTGCACATGGCTAGGCATATTTTAGACCGATGATCAGTTGCCCACAAATACATGTAGTGTTTAGAACCATGCTTAGTTGCCCACAAGTACATTTAGTGTGTCTGCTTAAAGCTGTACATGGCCGCTAGGCATATTATAGGCTCCGTGATCATTTGCCCACAAGTACATTTAGTGTGTCTGCTAAAACCTGAACATGGCTATGCACATTATAGCCCATTGATCATTTGCCCACAGGTACATTTAGTGTGTCTGCTAAAAGCTGTACATGGCTAGGCATATTATAGCCCCATGATCAGTTGCCCACAGGTATATTTCATGTGGCTGCTAAAAGCTGTACATGGCTATGCATATTATAGCCACAGTGATCAGTTGCCCACAGGTATATTTAGTTTGTCTGCTAAAAGCTGTACATGGCCAGGCATATTATACCCCAATGTAATCAGTTGTCTACGAGTACATTTAGTGTGTCTGCTAAAAGCTGTACATGGCTAGGCATATTATAGCCCCTGTAATCAGTTGCCCACTAGTACATTTAGTGTGTCTGCTAAAGGCTGTACATGGCTAGGCATATTATAGCCCCTGTGATCAGTTGCCCACAAGTGCATTTATTGTGTCTGCTAAAAGCTGTGCATGACTAGGCATATTATAGCTCCAGCGATCAGTTGCCCACAGGTACATTTAGTCTGTCTGCTAAAAGCGGTGCATGGCTAGGCATGTTATTGCTCCCCTTGATCTGTTGCCCACATGTACATTCAATGTGTCTGCTAAAAGCTGTACATGGTTAGGCATATTCTAGCTCCATGATCAGTTGCCCAAAAGTACACTTAGTGTGTCTGCCAAAAGCTGTACATGGCTAGACATAGGGTTGCACCTGTCACCCCTGGGCTTTCGGATATTGGCAAAGGCTCTTGCTACCCCTATAGTGCCTTTTTTAAGCAAGGCTCAAAAGACAAACTCACCTCCATAGGTATCACAAGGGATAAAAAACTAAGAGTAATCCTACTCAACGCCAGAAGTCTAAACCTCAAGATGCATGCACTCGAAACTCTCCTTAGCATGGAGAACATTGATATCTGTGCAGTAACAGAAACCTGGTTCAGGGCTCCCAAGAGCACCCCAGCACTACCAGGTTATACCTCATACCATGCTTTTCAGCCCCAAAACTTGGACCGAGCCACAAAAGGAGGGGGAGTATCGATATTCATCAAAGATACCCACACCTCCAGGTTGGTGGCAAAGCACAAAGCATCAGAGACTATCCATGTGCAACTAACAGTGGGTAAAACTGCCTTCCAGCTTATAGCCTGCTACAGACCACCCTCCCAAACACAGTAACCCCACTCGGCCTTCCTGAGAACACTGGAAAATATGAAGGTCTCTCCAAACACCATTATATTAGGCGACTTCAACTACCCAAACATAGATTGGGAGCATTACTCTAGCTCCAACACCCTAGCCCAAAGGTTCCTAGAATTTATAAACTCAAATGCTATGGAACAACTTGTTACCACTCCCACAAGAGGGGAAAACATACTGGACCTGCTCATCACTAACATGGGAACTCTATGCTCCAGACCAGAAGTGTATCCCTCACTGGTAAGATCAGACCATAAACTAATCTAACTGGATATTCACATCCCTACCCCACCCCCTGCCCAGAAAACCACAGTGAAAAACTTCTCTAAAGCAAATTTCACACTCCTCAAAACCAAGGTGGAATCCTTCAAAGCCCCCGGATACAGCTCAGACCGCAGAATCCTTTATAAACGCATTCTATGAACACCTTCAGGAATGCATGGATCATGCGATCCCGAATAAAACCAAGACCCAATCCTCCAAAGGCAGACGTCCTGTCTGGTGGACCCCAGCCATAAACAAACTATACAATAGAAGGAGGAAGCTACTAAATGATAGAGCAAAATCCCAAAAAGGGAAGGCATCACTGATCAGTATTAGCAAAAAACTATGGGCACTCATAAAATTGTCTAAGGCCAGCTTTGAGAGAAAAATTGCACAGGACACTAAGGATAATCACAAGGCTTTCTTTAGTTATGTTAGGAACCTGGGTGGTAATTCCCAGATATGCTCAGAATTAGTCAAAAATAACAAAAAATATACTGAACACACAGACATTGCCAACATCCTAGCTGACAGGTTCAGCGCAAACTTCTCCCCCCCCACTAAAAGGGCAAATATCTATCCCAGCAGAGTGCTGTCCCCCTGACATCTCAGATGCTCAGGTAAGAGCCGCCCTCTCCAAAGCAAAAAACACAGCATCAATGGGACCAGATGGTGTTCCGGGCTGCATCCTACATGAACTCCAAGAAGAGCTAAACCCAAACATAAAACTACTGTTCAATCTCAGCCTTACTACAGGATATGTGCCCAAAGAGTGGCGTACAGCAACAGTGGTCCCTCTCAATAAAGGTGGTGCCTCAACAGATCCTGGAAACTATCGCCCCATAAGCCTGACTAGCTTAGTCTGCAAAGCTATGGAAAGGATCATCATGGACCTCTTAAATAAAGATATGGGGACCTACAGACACTGGATCCTACCCAGTTCGGCTTTGTTAAGGGCAGATCCTGCCTTTTAAACCTGGTTGATTTCTTTGAAACAGTCACCAAGGCGATTGGCGAGGGGAAGGTGGTCCACACAGCCTACCTGTACCTCGCTAAAGCCTTCAATACAATACCCCACTCGGGCATTATAGATAAGCTCACCAGCTTAAATATAAACCCCTATGTCACTAGATGGATTGCAAACTGGCTCAAGGACAGAACCCACATGGTTAGAATTGCTGGAGCCATGTCAGACTCCAAACTAGTTACAAGTGGTGTCCCACAAGGCTCAGTCCTGGGACCTCTCTTTTTCGGTGTATATTTCTCAGAGGTACAGGCCAACACAGAAGGACTGTGGCTGACCAAGTTCACAGATGACTGCAAACTGGGCGCCATAATCGACTCTCCAGCTGGCACAAGCATCCTCCAAAAGGGCCTCATAGAAACAGACAACTGGTGCCAGAGCCATGGCCTCAAGCTAAATGCCAAAAAGTGTTTAGTCATCCCTTTTGGCAAAAACAGTGCTACAAATTACCACATAGGTGGTAATCCATTAAGTACAGAAGAAGTAATTAGGGACCTGGGGACCCAAGTTGATAGCAATCTCTCATTTGACAACCACGTGGCCAAAGTGGTTAGAAAAACATTTTATATAGCCCACCTAATCATGAAGGGATTCACATCTAGATCAGGGGAGGTCATCGTGCCTCTTTACTCATCCCTCATCAGGCCCATAATTGAGTACAATGCCCCTTTTGGGATGTACCTTACCAGACACCTGCAGCAACTGGAAAGACCCCAATAGTAGCTTACCAAGAGGATCAAAGGGCTCAAACAGATGCCATATGCTGCCCGGTTAAAGAAACTCCAGCTCTACTCAGTGGCATACCGCCTGTTCAGAGGTGATCTGTGCCTGACGTATAAAGCCATGTCCAACCCGGAATTAATGGACATGCTGCACCTCAGAAAATCCAAATCTCATTGAGCTACGCGGTCGAGAGACTTGAACCTCAGTACTGAAATAAATAGGACATGCTGGAGGGACAGATTCATAACCCAGAGGCTCCCTTCACTCTGGAATAAAATCCCAGTCCAGGTTAGGCAGAGTCCCTAATTGACTCTCTTCAAGAGGAATCTTGATGAGTGGATGGGAGATCGTAGGTTTACCCCGGATATCACTTCTGTGTCACTGTTACACAGAGGCACAGTATACTAACCTCGAAAAAGGGCATAACAAAATAAATTTAAAATGGGTGGCGAAAGCCAAACACATTCTGGCTAGGCTTATAAATGCCCTAGGGCAGATAGCCTAGTATGAACTTATGAACCTATGATCAGTTGCCCACAAGTACACTTAGTGTGTCTGCTAAAAGCTGTACATGGCTAGTCATTATATTGCCAAACGATCAGTTGCTGATAAGTACATTTAGTGTGCCTGCTAAAAGCTGTACATGGCAAGGCATATTATAGCCTCCTGATCATTTGCCCACAAGTACTTTTAGTGTGTCTGCTAAAGGATGTACATAGCTAGGTATATTATAGCTCCTGTGATCAGTTAACCACAAGTACATTTAGTATGTCTGCTAATTTCTGTACATGGCTAGGCATGTATTAGCCCCTGTGATCAGTTGCCCAAAAGTACATTTAGTGTGTCTGCTAAAAGCTGTACTTGGTGGCTAGAGATATTATAGCCACAGTGATCTGTTGTCCACAGGTACATTTAGTATGTCTGCTAAAAGCTATACATGGATAGGCATATTATAGCCACAGGGATCAGTTGCTCACAGGTACATTTAATGTGTCTGCTAAAAGCTATACATGGATAGGCATATTATAACCCCTGTGATATGTTGCCCACAAGTACATTTAGTGTATATGCTTAAAGCTGTACATGGCTAGATATATTATAGCCCCATGATCAGTTGCCCTCAGGTACATTTAGTGTGTCTGCTAAATGCTGTGCATGGCTAGGCATATTATAGCCACAGTGATCAGTTGCCTACAAGCACATTTAGTGTGTCTGCTAAAAGCTGTAAATGGCTAGGCATAGTATAGACCCTCTGATCAGTTGCCCACAAGTATATTTAGTGTATTTGATAAAAGCTGTTCATGGCTAGGCATATTATAGCCCCTGTGATCAGTTGCACACAAGTACATTTAGTGTGTCTCCTAAAAGATGTACATAACTAGGCATATTATAGCCCCTGTGATCAGTTGACCAAAAGTACATTTAGTTTGTCTGCTAAAAGCTGTACATGACTAGGCATATTATAGCTCTAGTGATCAGCTGCCCACAGGTACATTTAGTGTGTCTGCTAAAAGCTGTACATGGTGGCTTGGCATATTATAGCACCTGTGATCAGTTGCCCACAAGTACATTTAGTATGTCTGCTAAAAGCTGTACATGGCTAGGCATATTATAGCCCCCGTAACCAGTAGCCTACAAGTACATTTAGAGTGTCTGATAAAAGCTGTACATGGCAAGGCATATTATAGCCCTGCGATCAGTTGCCCACAAGTACATTTAGTGTGTCTGCTAAAAGCTGTACATGGCTAAGCATTTTATAGTCCCCGTGATCAGTTGCCCACAAGTACATTCAGTGTGTCTGCTAAAAGCTGTACATGGCTAGGCATTTTATAGCCCCTGTGATCAGTTGCCCACAATTACATTTAGAGTGTCTGTTAAAAGCTGTACGAGGCTAGGAATATTATAGCCCGATGATCAGTTGCCCACAAGTACACTTAGTGTGTCTGCTAAAAGCTGTACATGGCTAGGCATATTATAGCCCCATGAATCAGTTGCTCATAAGTACATTTATTGTGTCTGCTAAAAGTTGTACATGGTGGCTAGTCATATAATAGCCCCTGTGATCAGTTGCCCACAAGAGGTTTATTGTGTCTGCTAAAAGCTGCACATGGCTAGGCATATTATTGCCCCTGTGATTAGTAGCCCAAAAGTACATTTAGTGTGTCTGCTAAAAGCTGTACATGGCAAGGCATATTATAGCCCCATGGTCAGTTGCTCATAAGTACATTTAGTGTGTCTGCTAAAAGCTGTACATGGTGTCTAGGCATACCATAGCACCCATGATCAGTTGCTCACATGTTAATTTAGTGTGTCTGCTAAAAGCTATACATGGCTTGGCATATTATATCCCTATGATCAGTTGCCCACAAGAACTTTTAGTGTGTCTGCTAAAAGCTGTACATGGCTATGCGTGTTATAGCCCCAGTGGTCAGTTGGCCACAAGTACATTTAGTGTGTCTGCTAAAAGCTGTACATGGCGGCTAAGCATATTACAGCCCCATTATCAGTTGTCCACAGGTACAATTAATGTGTCTGCTAAAAAGCTGTACATGGCTAGGCATATTATAACCCTGTGATCAGTTGCCCACAGGTAGATTTAGTGTGTCTGCTAAAAGCTGTACATGGCTAGGCATATTATAGCACCCATTATCAGATGCCCACAAGTACTTTTAATGTGACTGTTATAAGCTGTACATGGCTAGGCATATTACAGCACCCATGATCAGATGCCCACAAGTATATTTAGTGTGTCTGCTAAAAGCTGTACATGGCTAGGCATATTATAGCCACTATGATCAGTTGCACATAAGTACATTTATTGTGTCTGCTAAAAGCTGTACATGGCTAGGAATATTATAGCCCCTGTAATCATTTGCCCACAAGTACATTTAGTGTGTCTGCTAAAAGCTGTACATGGCTAGGCATGTTATAGCCCCAGTGATCATTTGCCCAAAAGTACATTTAGTGTGTCCGCTAAAAGCTGTACATGGTTAGGCATATTATAGCCCCATGATCAGTTGCCCACAAGTACATTTAGTGTGTCTGCTAAAAGATGTACATGGCTAGGCATGTTATAACCCCATAATCAGATGACCACAAGTACAATTAGTTGTGTCTCCTAAAAGCTGTACATGGCTAGGCATATTATAGCCCTATAATCAGTTGACCACAAGTACATTTAGTGTGTCTGCTAAACGCTGTACATGGCTAGGCATATTATAGCCCCAGTAAAAAGTTGCCCAGAGGTACATTTAGTGTGTACCCTAAAATCTGTACATGGTGGCTAGGCATATTATAGCTACAGTGATCAGTTGCCCACAAGTACATTTAGTGTGTCTTCTAAATGCTGGTGGCAAGACATATAGCGTATGTGATCAGTTGCCCACAAGTACATTTAGTGTGTCTCCTAAAAGCTGTACAAGGCTAGGCATATTATAGCTCCATGATAAGTTGACCTCAATAACTATTAGTGTGTCTGTTAAAAGCTGCACATGGCTAGGCATATTTTAAACCGATGATCAGTTGCTCACAAATACATGTAGTGTTTAGAACCATGCTTAGTTGCCCACAAGTACATTTAATGTGTCTGCTTAAAGCTGTACATGGCCGCTAGGCATATTATAGGCTCCGTGATCATTTGCCCACAAGTACATTTAGTGTGTCTGCTAAAACCTGAACATGGCTATGCACATTATAGCCCATTGATCATTTGCCCACAGGTACATTTAGTGTGTCTGCTAAAAGCTGTACATGGCTAGGCATATTATAGCCCCATGATCAGTTGCCCACAGGTATATTTCATGTGGCTGCTAAAAGCTGTATATGGCTAGGCATATCATAGCCCCTGTGATTAATTGCCCACAAGTACATTTAGTGTGTCTACTAAAAGCTGTACTTGGCTAGGCATATTATAGCCACAGGTTTATTTGCCCTCAAGTACATTTAGTGTGTCTGCTAAAAGCTGTTCATGGCTAGGCATGTTATAGCCCCAGTGATCAGTTTCCCACAAGTACACTTAGTGTGTCTGCTAAACGTTGTACAAGGCTGGGTATGTTATAGCCCCTGTGATTAGTTGCCCACAAGTACATTTAGTGTGTCTGCTAAAAGCTGTACATGGACAGGCATGTTATATGCCTTGTGAGCAGATGCCCACAGGTACATTTAGTGTGTCTGCTAAAAGCTATACATGGATAGGCATATTATAGCCACAGGGATCAGTTGCTCACAAGTACATTTAATGTGCTTGCTAAAAGCTATACATGGATAGGCATATTATAACCCCTGTGATAGGTTGCCCACAAGTACATTTAGTGTATATGCTTAAAGCTGTACATGACTAGATATATTATAGCCCCACGATCATTTGCCCTCAGGTACATTTAGTGTGTCTGCTAAATGCTGTACGTGGCTAGGCATATTATAGCCACAGTGATCAGTTGCCTACAAGCACATTTAGTGTGTCTGCTAAAAGCTGTAAATGGCTAGGCATATTATAGACCCTGTGATCAGTTGCCCACAAGTATATTTAGTGTGTTTGCTAAAAGCTGTTCATGGCTAGGCATATTATAGCCCCTGTGATCAGTTGCACACAAGTACATTTAGTGTGTCTCCTAAAAGCTGTACATAACTAGGCATATTATAGCCCCCGTGATCAGTTGACCAAAAGTACATTTAGTGTGTCTGCTAAAAGCTGTACATGGTGGCTTGGCATATTATAGCACCTGTGATCAGTTGCCCACAAGTACATTTAGTATGTCTGCTAAAAGCTGTACATGGCTAGGCATATTATAGCCCCCGTGACCAGTAGCCTACAAGTACATTTAGAGTGTCTGATAAAAGCTGTACATGGCAAGGCATATTATAGCCCCGCGATCAGTGGCCCAAAAGTACATTTAGTGTGTTTGCTAAAAGCTGTACATGGCAAGGCATATTATAGCCCCATGATCAGTTGCTCATAAGTACATTTAGTGTGTCTGCTAAAAGCTGTACATGGTTTCTAGGCATACCATAGCACCCATGATCAGTTGCTCACATGTTAATTTAGTGTGTCTGCTAACAGCTATACATGGCTTGGCATATTATATCCCTATGATCAGTTGCCCACAAGAACTTTTAGTGTGTCTGCTAAAAGCTGTACATGACTATGCATGTTATAGCCCCAGTGGTCAGTTGGCCACAAGTACATTTAGTGTGTCTGCTAAAAGCTATTCATGACGGCTAAGCATATTACAGCCCCATGATCAGTTGTCCACAGGTACAATTAATGTGTCTGCTAAAAAGCTGTACATGGCTAGGCATATTACAACCCTGTGATCAGTTGCCCACAGGTAGATTTAGTGTGTCTGCTAAAAGCTGTACATGGCTAGGCATATTATAATACCCATTATAAGATGCCCACAAGTACTTTTAATGTGACTGTTATAAGCTGTACATGGCTAGGCATATTGCAGCACCCGTGATTAGATGCCCAGAAGTATATTTAGTGTGTCTGCTAAAAGCTGTACATGGCTAGGCATATTATAGCCACTATGATCAGTTGCACATAAGTACATTTATTGTGTCTGCTAAAAGCTGTACATGGCTAGGAATATTATAGCCCCTGTAATCATTTGCCCATAAGTACATTTAGTGTATCTGCTAAAAGCTGTACATGGCTAGGCATGTTATAGCCCCAATGATCATTTGCCCACAAGTACATTTACTGTGTCTGCTAAAAGATGTACATGGCTAGGCATGGTATAGCCCCATAATCAGATGACCACAAGTACAATTAGTTGTGTCTCCTAAAAGCTGTACATGGCTAGGCAAATTATAGCCCTATAATCAGTTGACCACAAGTACATTTAGTGTGTCTGCTAAAAGCTGTACATGGCTAGGCATATTATAGCCCCAGTGAAACGTTGCCCAGAGGTACATTTAGCATGTACCCTAAAATCTGTACATGGTGGCTAGGCATATTATAGCTACAGTGATCAGTTGCACACAAGTACATTTAGTGTGTCTGCTAAAAGCTGTACATGGCTAGACATGTTATAGCTCCTGTGATCAGTTGCCCACAAGTACATTTAGTGTGTCTTCTAAATGCTGGTGGCAAGGCATATTATAGCCTATGTGATCAGTTGCCCACAAGTACATTTAGTGTGTCTGCTAAAAGCTGTACAAGGCTAGGCATATTATAGCTCCATGATAAGTTGACCTCAATAACTATTAGTGTGTCTGTTAAAAGCTGCACATGGCTAGGCATATTTTAGACCAATGATCAGTTGCCCATAAATACATGTAGTGTTTAGAACCATGCTTATTTGCCCACAAGTACATTTAGTGTGTCTGCTTAAAGCTGTACATGGCCGCTAGGCATATTATAGGCTCCGTGATCATTCGGCCACCAGTACATTTGTGTGTCTGCTAAAACCTGAACATGGCTATGCACATTATAGCCCATTGATCATTTGCCCACAGGTACATTTAGTGTGTCTCCTAAAAGCTGTACATGGCTAGGCATAATATAGCCCCATAATCAGTTGCCCACAGGTATATTTCGTGTGGCTGCTAAAAGCTGTACATGGCTATGCATATTATAGCCACAGTGATCAGTTGCCCATAGGTATATTTAGTTTGTCTGCTAAAATCTGTACATGGCTAGGCATATTATAGCCTCATGATCAGTTGCCCACAGGTATATTTCATGTGGCTGCTAAAAGCTGTACATGGCTATGCATATTATGGCCACAGTGATCAGTTGCCCATAGGTATATTTAGTTTGTCTGCTAAAAGCTGTACATGGCTAGGCATATTATACCCCAATGTAATCAGTTGTCTATGAGTACATTTAGTGTGTCTGCTAAAAGCTGTACATGGCTAGGCATATTATAGCCCCTGTGATCAGTTGCCCACAATTGCATTTATTGTGTCTCCTAAAAGCTGTGCATGACTAGGCATATTATAGCCCCAGCGATCAGTTGCCCACAGGTACATTTAGTGTGTCTGCTAAAAGCGGTGCATGGCTAGGCATGTTATTGCCCCCCATGATCAGTTGCCCACAAGTACATTCAATGTGTCTGCTAAAAGCTGAACATGGTTAGGCATATTCTAGCTCCATGATCAGTTGCCCAAAAGTACACTTAGTGTGTCTGCTAAAAGTTGTGCATGGCTAGGCATATTGTAGCCCCATGATCAGTTGCCCACAAGTACACTTAGTGTGTCTGCTAAAAGCTGTACATGGCAAGGCATATTATAGCCTCCTGATCATTTGCCCACAATTACATTTAGTGTGTCTGCTAAAAGATGTACATGGCTAGGCATGTATTAGCCCCTGTGATCAGTTGCCCACAAGTACATTTAGTGTTTCTGCTAAAAGCTGCACATGGCTAGGCATATTATAGCCCCATGCTCAGTTGCTCACAAGTACATTTAGTGTGTCTGCTAAAAGCTGTACATGGCTAGGCATATTATAGCCCCAGTGAAAAGTTGCCCAGAGGTACATTTAGTGTGTACCCTAAAATCTGTACATGGTAGCTAGGCATATTATAGCTACAGTGATCAGTTGCCCACAAGTACATCTAGTGTGTCTGCTAAAAGCTGTACATGGCTAGGCATGTTATAACCCCTGTGATCAGTTGCCCACAAGTACATTTAGTGTGTCTTCTAAATGCTGGTGGCAAGACATATTATAGCCTATGTGATCAGTTACCCACAAGTACATTTAGTGTGTCTGCTAAAAGCTGTACAAGGCTAGGCATATTATAGCTCCTTGATAAGTTGACCTCAATAACTATTAGTGTGTCTATTAAAAGCTGCACATGGCTAGGCATATTTTAGACCGATGTTCAGTTGCCCACAAATACATGTAGTGTTTAGAACCATGCTTATTTGCCCACAAGTACATTTAGTGTGTCTGCTTAAAGCTGTACATGGCCGCTAGGCATATTATAGGCTCCGTGATCATTTGCCCACCGGTACATTTAGTGTGTCTGCTAAAACCTGAACATGGCTATGCACATTATAGCCCATTGATCATTTGCCCACAGGTACATTTAGTGTGTCTGTTAAAAGCTGTACATGGCTAGGCATATTATAGACACAATGATCAGTTGCCCATAGGTATATTTAGTTTGTCTGCTAAAAGCTGTACATGGCTAGGCATATTATACCCCAATGTAATCAGTTGTCTACGAGTACATTTAGTGTGTCTGCTAAAAGCTGTACATGGCTAGGCATATTATAGCCCCTGTGATCAGTTGCCCACAAGTGCATTTATTGTGTCTCCTAAAAGCTGTGCATGACTAGGCATATTATAGCCCCAGCGATCAGTTGCCCACAGGTACATTTAGTGTGTCTGCTAAAAGTGGTGCATGGCTAGGCATGCTATTGCCCCTGATGATCAGTTGCCCACAAGTAAATTCAATGTGTCTGCTACAAGCTGTACATGGTTAGGCATATTCTAGCTCCATGATCAGTTGCCCAAAAGTACACTTAGTGTGTCTGCTAAAAGTTGTACATGACTAGGCATATTCTAGCCCCATGATCAGTTGCCCACAAGTACACTTAGTGTGTCTGCTAAAAGCTGTACATGGCTTGGCATATTATAGCCTCCTGATCATTTGCCCACAATTACATTTAGTGTGTCTGCTAAAAGATGTACATGGCTAGGCATGTATTAGCACCTGTGATCAGTTGCCCACAAGTACATTTAGTGTTTCTGCTAAAAGCTGTACATGGCTAGGCATATTATAGCCCCATGCTCAGTTGCTCACAAGTGCATTTAGTGTGTCTGCTAAAAGCTGTACTTGGTGGCTAGAGATATTATAGCCACAATGATCTGTTGTCTACAGGTACATTTAGTATGTCTGCTAAAAGCTATACATGGACAGGCATATTATAGCCACAGGGATCATTTGCTCTCAGGTACATTTAATGTGTCTGCTAAAAGCTATACATGGATAAGCATATTATAACCCCTGTGATAGTTTGCCCACAAGTACATTTAGTGTATAAAGCTGTACATGGCTAGATATATTATAGCCCCATGATCAGTTGCCCTCAGGTACATTTAGTGTGTCTGCTAAATGCTGTGCATGGCTAGGCATATTATAGCCACAGTGATCAGTTGCCTACAAGCACATTTAGCGTGTCTGCTAAAAGCTGTAAATGGCTAGGCATATTATAGACCCTGTGATCAGTTGCCCACAAGTATATTTAGTGTGTTTGCTAAAAGCTGTTCATGGCTAGGCATATTATAGACCCTGTGATCAGTTGCACACAAGTACATTTAGTGTGTCTCCTAAAAGATGTACATAACTAGTCATATTATAGCCCCCGTGATCAGTTGACCAAAAGTACATTTAGTGTGTCTGCTAAAAGCTGTACATGACTAGGCATATTATAGCTCTAGTAATCAGCTGCCCACAGGTACATTTATTGTGTCTGCTAAAAGCTGTACATGGTGGCTAGGCATATTAAAGCACCTGTGATCAGTTGCCCACAAGTACATTTAGAATGTCTGCTAAAAGCTGTACATGGCTAGGCATATTATAGCCCCCGTGAGCAGTAGCCTACAAGTATATTTAGAGTGTCTGCTAAAAGCTGTACATGGAAAGGCATATTATAGCCCCACAATCAGTTGCCCACAAGTACATTTAGTGTGTCTGCTAAAAGCTGTACATGGCTAGGTATTTTATAGCCCCTGTGATCAGTTGCCCACAAGAGGTTTATTGTGTCTGCTAAAAGCTGCACATGGCTAGGCATATTATTGCCCCTGTGATTAGTAGCCCAAAAGTACATTTAGTGTGTCTGCTAAAAGCTGTACATGGCAAGGCATATTATAGCCCCATGATCAGTTGCTCATAAGTATATTTAGTGTGTCTGCTAAAAGCTGTACATGGCTAGGCATATTATAGCCCCTGTGATTAATTGCCCACAAGTACATTTAGTGTGTCTACTAAAAGCTGTACTTGGCTAGGCATATTATAGCCCCATGATCATTTGCCCTCAAGTACATTTAGTGTGTCTGCTAAAAGCTGTTCATGGCTAGGCATGATATAGCCCCAGTGATCAGTTTCCCACAAGTACACTTAGTGTGTCTGCTAAACGTTGTACAAGGTTGGGTATGTTATAGGCCCTGTGATTAGTTGCCCACAAGTACATTTAGTTTGTCTGCTAAAAGCTGTACATGGCCAGGTATGTTAAATCCCTTGTGATCAGATGCCCACAGGTACATTTAGCGTGTCTGCTAAAAGCTATACATTGCCAGGCATATTACAGCTCCATGCTCAGTTGCTCCTAAGTACATTTAGTGTGTCTGCTAAAAGCTGTACATGGCAGCTGGGCATATTATAGCCCTCGTGACCAGTTGCACACTAGTACATTTAGTGTGTATGCTAAAAGCTGTGCATGGCTAGGCATGTTGTAGCCCCTGTGATCAATTGCCCACAAGTGCATTTAGTGTGTCCGCTAAAAGCTGTACATGGCTTGGCATATTATAGCCCCATGCTCAGTTGCCTGAAGTACATTTAGTGTGTCTGCTAAAAGCTGTGCATGGCTAGGCATATTATAGCTCCAAGATCAGTTGCCCACAGGTACAGTTACTGTGTCTGCTAAAAGCTGTATATGGCTAGGCATATTATAGCACCCATGATCAGATGCCCAAAGGGACATTTAGTGTGTCTGCTAAAGTTGTACATGGCTAGACATATTATAGGCCCATGGTCAGTTGCCCACACGTGCATTTAGAGTGTCTGCTAAAAGCTGTACTTGGCTAGGCATGTTATAGCCCTTGTGATCAGTTGCCCACAAGTTCATAGGTTCATAGGTAGGTACTAGGCTATCGGCCCTAGGGTCTATACAAGCTTAGCCAAAAAGGTGCCCTGGCATTTGCCACGCAAGAAAATTATTTTCCTGTGTCCTTGTCGAGCAGAGTCACAGAGGTGATTCCCGGGGTGAATTTCCTATTCCCATCCAATCATCAAGATTTATCTTGAAGAGTGCTAATGAGAAGCTTTGTTTGATATAGATAGGTAGTTTGTTCCAGAGTATGGGAAGTCTCTGGGACAGGAATCTATCCCTCCAGCAAGTTCTGTTTATTGTGGTGACAAGCTTTAAGTCCCTAGAGGGTGTAGCTCAGAGGGATTGGTATTTCTTTAAGTGGAGCATGTCCAACAGCTCTGGGTTTGACATAGCTTTGTATGTTAGGCAGAGATCATCTCTGAGTAGCTGATATGCAACGGAGTAAAGCTGAGTTTTTCGAGATGGTCTGCGTAGGGCATCTGAGGCTGGTAATGCTCTTTGTGAGGTATTTCTGTGGTCTTTCCAGTTGTTGTAAATGTCTTGTGAGGTACATACCAAAAGGGGTGTTGTACTCTATAATAGGTCTAATGAATGATGAATAGAGAGGAACAATGACCTCTTTTTCCTGGATAAGAAACCTTTTGTGATGAGGTGTGCCACGTAGATTAATTTCCTGACTAATGTGATGTTGTGATTATCAAAGTAGAGACTACTGTCCACCTGTACCCCAAGGTCTCTTATCACACTTTGGGTGTTAAGTAGACTACCACCTATGTGATAGTTCAAGGATACAGAGTATTTACCAAGGGGGATGACAATGAACTCTTTGGAATTGAGCTTGAGGCCATGGCTTTGACTCCAGGCATCTGTCTCAGTGAAGGCCTTTTGTAGGATGTCCACATCATTGGGAGTTTCAATTATGGTTCCTAGTTTGCAGTCAGCTGCGAAATTTGTTAGCCAAAGGCCGCCTGTGTTAGCCTGCACTTCAGAAAAGTATATACCCAACAGGAGAGGACCTAGGACTGAACCCTGTGGTACTCCACTTGTCACTGGTCTGAAGTACATTTAGTGTGTCTGCTAAATGCTGTATATGGCTAGGCATATTATAGCCCCTTGTGATCAGTTGCCCACAAGTACATTTAGTGTGTCTGCTTAAAGCTGTACATGGCTAGGCATATTATAGCACCCATGATCAGTTGCCCACAAGTACATTTAGTGTGTCTGCTAAAAGCTGTACATGGCTAGGCATGTTATAGCCTGTGTGATCAGTTTCCCATAAGTACATTTAGTATGTCTGTTATAAGCTGTACATGGATTGGCATGTTATAGCACCCATGATCAGTTGACCACAAGTACATTTAGTGTGTCTCCTAAAATCTGTACAAGACTAGTTCTGTTATAACCCCAGTGATCAGTTGCCCACAAGTATATTTAGTGTGTCTGCTTAAAGCTGTACATGGCTTGGCATATTACAGCCCCATGATCTATTGCCCACAGGTACATTTAGTGTGTCTGCTAAAAGATGTACATGACTAGGCATGTTAGAGCTACATGATCAGTTGCCCTCAAGTATATTTAGTGTGTCTGCTAAAAGCTGTATATGGCAAGGCATCTTATAGCCCCCATGATCAGATGCCCAGAAGTACATTTAGTATGTCTGCTAAAAGCTGTACATGGCTAGGCATATTCTACCTCCATGATCAGTTGCCCAAAAGTACATTTAGTCTATCTGTTAAAAACTGTACATGGCTAGGCATGTTATAGCCCCATGCTCAGTTGCCACAAGTACATTTACTGTGTCTGCTAAAAGCTGTATATGGCAAGGCATCTTATAGCCCCCATGATCAGATGCCCAGAAATAGATTTAGTGTGTCTGCTAAAAGCTGTACATGGCTAGGCATTTTATAGTCCATGTGATCAGTTGCCCAAAAGTACATTTAGTGTGTCTGCTAAAAGCTTTCAATGGCTAGGCATATTATAGCCCCCGTGATCAGGTGCCCACAGGTAAGTTTATTGTGTCTGCTAAAAGCTATACATGGATAGTTATATTATAGCCACATGATCAGTTGCCCACAAGCACATTTACTGTGTCTGCTGAAGGCTGTACATGGCTAGGCATATTATAACCTCCATGATCAGTTGCCCACAAGTACATTTAGTATGTCTGCTAAAAGCTGTACATGGTTAGGCATATTATAGCCCGATGATCAGTTGCTCATAGGTATATTTTGTGTGGCTGCTAAAAGCTGTTCATGGCTATGCATATTATAACCACAGGGATCAGTTGCCTGCAAGTACATTTAGTGTATCTGCTAAAATATGTGCATGGCTACGCATATTATAGTCCCTGTAATCAGTTGCCCACAAGTACATTTAGTGTGTCTGCTAAAAGCTGTTCATAGCTAGGCATATTATAGCACATGTGATCAGTTGCCCACAAGTACATTTAGTGTGGCTGCTTAAAGCTGTACATCGCTAGGCATATTATAGTCCCAGTGATCAGTTGCCCACAGGTACATTTAGTGTGTTTGCTAAAAGCTGTACATGACTAGGCATGTTATAGTCCCCGTGATTAGTTGCCAACAAGTGCATTTAGTGTGTCTGCTAAAGGCTTTACATGGCTAGGCATGTTAATGCCCCCGTGATTAGTAGCCCACAAGTACATTTAGTGTGTCTGTTAAAAGTTGTACATGGCTAGGCATATTCTACCTCTATGATCAGTTGCCCATAAGTACATTTAGTGTATCTGTTAAAAACTGTACATGGCTAGGCATGTTATAGCTCCATGCTCAGTTGCCACAAGTACATTTACTGTGTCTGCTAAAAGCTGTATAGGGTTAGGCATATTATAACCTCCGTGATCAATTGCCCACAATTACATTTAGTCTATCTGTTAAAAACTGTACATGGCTAGGCATGTTATAGCCCCATGCTCAGTTGCCACAAGTACATTTACTGTGTCTGCGAAAAGCTGTATAGGGTTAGGCATATTATAACCTCCTTGATCAATTGCCCACAAGTACATTTAGTATGTCTGCTAATAGTTGTACATGGCTAAACATATTATAGCCCCATGATCAGTTGCTCACAGGTACATTTTCTGTGGCTACTAAAAGCTGTTCATGGCTATGCATATTATAACCACATTGATCAGTTGGCCACAGGTATATTTAGTTTGTCTGCTAAAAGCTGTACATGGCTAGGCATATTATATCCGAGTGATCAGTTGCCCAAAAGTACATTTAGTGTGTCCACTAAAAGCTGTATGGTTAGGCATATTATAGCCCCATGATCAGTTGCCCACAAGTACATTTAGTGTGTCTGCTAAAAGCTGTACATGGCTAGGCATATTATAGCCCCAGTGAAAAGTTGTTCAGAGGTACATTTAGTGTTTACCCTAAAATCTGTACATGGTGGCTAGGCATATTATAGCTACAGTGATCAGTTGCCCACAAGTACATTTAGTGTGTCTGCTAAAAGCTGTACATGGCTATGCATGTTATAGCCCCTGTGATCAGTTGCCCACAAGTATATTTAGTGTGTCTTCTAAATGCTGGTGGCAAGACATATTATAGCCTATGTGATCAGTTGCCCACAAGTACATTTAGTGTGTCTGCTAAAAGCTGTACATGGCTAGGCATGTTATAGCCCCTGTGATCAGTTGCCCACAAGTTTATTTAGTGTGTCTTCTAAATGCTGGTGGCAAGACATATTGTCGCCTTGTGATCAGTTGCCCACAAGTACATTTAGTGTTTCTGCTAAAAGCTGTACAAGGCTAGGCATATTATAGCTCCTTGATAAGTTGACCTCAATAACTATTAGTGCGTCTGTTAAAAGCTGCACATGGCTAGGCATATTTTAGACTGATGATCAGTTGCCCACAAATACATGTAGTGTTTAGAACCATGCTTATTTGCCCACAAGTACATTTAGTGTGTCTGCTTAAAGCTGTACATGGCAGCTAGGCATATTATAGGCTCCGTGATCATTTGGCCACCAGTACATTTAGTGTGTCTGCTAAAACCTGAACATGGCTATGCACATTATAGCCCATTGATCATTTGCCTACAGGTACATTTAGTGTGTCTGCTAAAAGCTGTACATGGTGGCTTGGCATATTATAGCACCTGTGATCATTTGCCCACATGTACATTTAGTGTGTCTCCTAAAAGCTGTACATGGCTATGCATATTATAGCCTCATGATCAGTTGCCCACAGGTATATTTCATGTCGCTGCTAAAAGCTGTACATGGCTATGCATGTTATAGCCACAGTGATCAGTTGCCCATAGGTATATTTAGTTTGTCTGCTAAAAGCTGTACATGGCTAGGCATATTATACCCGAATGTAATCAGTTGTCTACAAGTACATTTAGTGTGTCTGCTAAAGCTGTACATGGCTAGGCATATTATAGCCCCTGTAATCAGTTGCCCACTAGTACATTTAGTGTGTCTGCTAAAGGCTGTACATGGCTAGGCATATTATAGCCCCTGTGATCAGTTGCCCACAAGTGCATTTATTGTGTCTGCTAAAAGCGGTGCATGGCTAGGCATGTTATTGCCCCCCATGATCAGTTGCCCACAAGTACATTCAATGTGTCTGCTAAAAGCTGTACATGGTTAGGCATATTCTAGCTCCATGATCAGTTGCCCAAAAGTACACTTAGTGTGTCTGCTAAAAGCTGTACATGGCTAGGCATATTCTAGCCCCATGATCAGTTGCCCACAAGTACACTTAGTGTGTCTGCTAAAAGCTGTACATGGCTAGGCATTATATTGCCCAAGGATCAGTTGCTCATAAGTACATTTAGTGTGCCTGCTAAAAGCTGTACATGGCAAGGCATATTATAGCCTCCTGATCATTTGCCCACAAGTACATTTAGTGTGTCTGCTAAAAGATGTACATAGCTAGGTATATTATAGCCCCTGTGATCAGTTAACCACAAGTACATTTAGTATGTCTGCTAATATCTGTACATGGCTAGGCATGTAATAGCCCCTGTGATCAGTTGCCCACAAGTACATTTAGTGTTTCTGCTAAAAGCTGCACATGGCTAGGCATATTATAGCCCCATGCTCAGTTGCCCACAAGTACATTTAGTGTGTCTGCTAAAAGCTGTACTTGGTGGCTAGAGATATTATAGCCACAGTGATCTGTTGTCCACAGGTACATTTAGTATGTCTGCTAAAAGCTATACATGGATAGGCATATTATAGCCACAGGGATCAGTTGCTCACAGGTACATTTAATGTGTCTGCTAAAAGCTATACATGGATAGGCATATTATAACCCCTGTGATAGGTTGCCCACAAGTACATTTAGTGTATATGCTTAAAGCTGTACATGGCTAGATATGTTATAGCCCCATGATCAGTTGCCCTCAGGAACATTTAGTGTGTCTGCTAAATGCTGTGCATGGCTAGGCATATTATTGCTACAGTGATCAGTTGCCTACAAGCACATTTAGCGTGTCTGCTAAAAGCTGTAAATGGCTAGGCATATTATAGGCCCTGTGTTCAGTTGCCCACAAGTATATTTAGTGTGTTTGCTAAAAGCTGTTCATGGCTAGGCATATTATAGCCCCTGTGATCAGTTGCACACAAGTACATTTAGTGTGTCTCCTAAAAGATGTACATAACTAGGTATATTATAGCCCCCGTGATCAGTTGACCAAAAGTACATTTAGTGTGTCTGCTAAAAGCTGTACATGACTAGGCATATTATAGCTCTAGTGATCAGCTGCCCACAGGTACATTTAGTGTGTCTGCTAAAAGCTGTACATGGTGGCTAGGCATATTATAGCACCTGTGATCAGTTGCCCACAAGTACATTTAGTATGTCTGCTAAAAGCTGTACATGGCTAGGCATATTATAGCCCCTGTGAGCAGTAGCCTACAAGTATATTTAGAGTGTCTGCTAAAAGCTGTACATGGAAAGGCATATTATAGCCCCACGATCAGTTGCCCACAAGTACATTTAGTGTGTCTGCTAAAAGCTGTACATGGCTAGGCATTTTATAGCCCCTGTGATCAGTTGCCCACAAGTACATTTAGAGTGTCTGCTAAAATCTGTACGAGGCTAGGAATATTATAGCCCGATGATCAGTTGCCCACAAGTACACTTAGTCTGTCTGCTAAAAGCTGTACATGGCTAGGCATATTATAGCCCCATGAATCAGTTGCTCATAAGTACATTTCTTGTGTCTGCTAAAAGTTGTACATGGTGGCTAGGCATATAATAGCCCCTGTGATCAGTTGCCCACAAGAGGTTTATTGTGTCTGCTAAAAGCTGAACATGGCTAGGCATATTATTACCCCTGTGATTAGTAGCCCAAAAGCACATTTAGTGTGTTTGCTAAAAGCTGTACATGGCAAGGCATATTATAGCCCCATGATCTGTTGCTCATAAGTACATTTAGTGTGTCTGATAAAAGCTGTACATGGCAAGGCATATTATAGCCCCATGATCAGTTGCTCATAAGTACATTTAGTGTGTCTGCTAAAAGCTGTACTTTGTGGCTAGGCATATTATAGCCCCTGTGATCAGTTGCCCACAAGAAGTTTAGTGTGTCTGCTAAAAGCTGCACGTGGCTAGTCATATTATAGTCCCTGTGATTAGTAGCCCAAAAGTACATTTAGTGTGTCTGCTAAGAGCTGTATATGGCTAGGCATATTATATCCCCATGATCAGTTGGCCGCAAGTACATTTTGTGTATCTGCTAAAAGCTGTACATGGCTAGGCATATTATAGCCCCTGTGATTAATTGCCCACAAGTACATTTAGTGTGTCTACTAAAAGCTGTACTTGGCTAGGCATATTATAGCCCCATGATCATTTTCCCTCAAGTACATTTAGTGTGTCTGCTAAAAGCTGTTCATGGCTAGGCATGTTATAGCCCCAGTGATCAGTTTCCCACAAGTATACTTAGTGTGTCTGCTAAACGTTGTACAAGGCTGGGTATGTTATAGCCCCTGTGATTAGTTGCCCACAAGTACATTTATGATGTCTGCTAAAAGCTGTACATGGCCAGGCATGTTATATCCCCTGTGATCAGATGCCCACAGGTACATTTAGTGTGTCTGCTAAAAGCTATACATTGCTAGGCATATTATAGCTCCATGCTCAGTTGCTCCCAAGTACATTTAGTGTGTCTGCTAAAAGCTGTACATGGCAGCTGGGCATATTATAGCCCTCGTGACCAGTTGCACACAAGTACATTTAGTGTGTATGCTAAAAGCTGTGCATGGCTAGGCATGTTGTAGCCCCTGTGATCAATTGCCCACAAGTGCATTTAGTGTGTCCGCTAAAAGCTGTACATGGCATGGCATATTATAGCCCCATGCTCAGTTGCCTGAAGTACATTTAGTGTGTCTGCTAAAAGCTGTGCATGGCTAGGCATATTATAGCTCCAAAATCAGTTGCCCACAGGTACAGTTACTGTGTCTGCTAAAAGTTGTACATGGCTAGGCATATTATAGCACCCATGATCAGATGCCCAAAGGGACATTTAGTGTGTCTGCTAAAGTTGTACATGGCTAGACATATTATAGGCCCATGGTCAGTTGGCCACACGTGCATTTAGAGTGTCTGCTAAAAGCTATACATGGCTAGACATGTTATAGCACTTGTGATCAGTTGCCCACAAGTTCATAGGTTCATTTGTAGGTTCTAGGCTATTGGCCCTAGGGTCTATACAAGCTTAGCCAAAAAGGTGCCCTGGCATTTGCCAGGCAAAAAAATTATTTTCCTGTGTCCTTGTCGAGCAGAGTCACAGAGGTGATCCCCGGGGTGAATTTCCTATTTCCCATCCAATCATCAAGATTTATCTTGAAGAGTGCTAATGAGAAGCTTTGTTTGATATAGATAGGTAGTTTGTTCCAGAGTATGGAAAGTCTCTGGGACAGGAGTCTATCCCTCCAGCAAGTTCTGTTTATTGTGGTGACAAGGTTTAAGTCCCTAGAGGGTGTAGCTCAAAGGGATTGGTATTTCTTTAAGTGGAGCATGTCCAACAGCTCTGGGTTTGACATAGCTTTGTGATTTAGGCAGAGATCGCCTCTGAGTAGCCGATATGCAACGGAGTAAAGCTGAGTTTTTTGAGATGGTCTGCGTAGGGCATCTGTTTGAGGCTGGTAATGCTCTTTGTGAGGTATTTCTGTGGCCTTTCCAGTTGTTGTAAATGTCTTGTGAGGTACATACCAAAAGGGGTGTTGTACTCTATAATAGGTCTAATGACTGATGAATAGAGAGGAACAATGACCTCTTTTTTCCTGGATAAGAAACCTTTTGTGATGAGGTGTGCCACGTAGATGGATTTCCTGACTAATGTGGTGATGTGATTATCAAAGGAGAGACTACTGTCCACCTGTGCCCCAAGGTCTCTTATCACACTTTGGGTGTTAAGTAGACTACCACCTATGTGATAGTTCAAGGGTACAGAGTTTTTACCAAAGGGGATGACAATGAACTCTTTGGAATTGAGCTTGAGGCCATGGCTTTGACTCCAGGCATCTGTCTCAGTGAAGGCCTTTTGTAGGATGTCCACATTGTTAGGAGTTTCAGTTATGGTTCCTAGTTTGCAGTCAGCTGTGAAATTTGTTAGCCAAAGGCCTCCTGTGTTAGCCTGCACTTCAGAAAGGTATATACCAAACAGAAGAGGACCTAGGACTGAACCCTGTGGCACTCCACTTGTCACTGGTCTGAAGTACATTTAGTGTGTCTTCTAAATGCTGTACATGGCTAGGCATATTATAGCCCCTTGTAATCAGTTGCCCACAAGTACATTTAGTGTGTCTGCTGAAAGCTGTACATGGCTAGGCATATTATAGCACCCATGACCAGTTGCCCACAGGTACATTTAGTGTTTCTGCTGAAAGCTGTACATGGCTAGGCATATTATAGGCCAATGATCAGTTGCCCACAAGTACATTTAGTGTGTCTGCTAAAAACTGTATATGGCTAAGCTTTTTCTAGCCCACGTGATCAGTTTCCCGTAAGTACATTTAGTATGTCTGTTATAAGCTGTATATGGATTGGTATGTTATAACCCCCATGATCAGTTGCCCACAAGTACATTTAGTGTGTCTCCTAAAATTTGTACAAGACTAGTTATGTTATAACTCCAGTGATCAGTTGCCACAAGTATATTTAGTGTGTCTGCTTAAAGCTGTACATGGCTTGGCATATTACAGCCCCATGATCTATTGCCCACAGGTACATTTAGTGTGTCTCCTAAAATTTGTACAAGACTAGTTATGTTATAACTCCAGTGATCTGTTGCCACAAGTGTATTTAGTGTGTCTGCTAAAAGCTGTACATGGCTAGGCATATTCTACCTCCATGATCAGTTGCCCAAAAGTACATTTAGTGTATCTGTTAAAAACTGTACATGGCTAGGCATGTTATAGCCCCATGCTCAGTTGCCACAAGTACATTTACTGTGTCTGCTAAAAGCTGTATATGGTCAGGCATATTATAACCTCCGTGATCAATTGCCCACAAGTACATTTAGTATGTCTGCTAATAGCTGTACATGGCTAAACATATTACAGCCCCATGATCAGTTGCTCTCAGGTACATTTTGTGTGGCTGCTAAAAGCTGTTCATGGCTATGCATATTATAACCACATTGATCAGTTGTCCATAGGTATAGTTTGTCTGCTAAAAGCTGTACATGGCAAAGCATATTATACACCATGTAATCAGTTGCCTGCAAGTACATTTAGTGTGTCTGCTAAAAGCTGTACATGGCTACGCATATTATAGCCCTTGTAATGAGTTACCCGCAAGTACATTCCGTGTGTCTCTTTAAAGCTGTACATGGCTAGGCATATTATATCCGAGTGATCAGTTGCCCAAAAGTACATTTAGTGTGTCTGCTAAAAGCTGTACATGGCTAGGTATATTCTACCTCCATGATCAGTTGCCCAAAAGTACATTTAGTGTATCTGTTAAAAACTGTACATTGCTAGGCATGTTATAGCCCTATGCTCATTTGCCACAAGTACATTTATTGTGTCTGCTAAAAGCTGTATATGGCAAGGCATCTTATAGCCCCCATTATCAGATGCCCAGAAGTACATTTTGTGTGTCTGCTAAAAGTTGTACATGGCTAGGCATTTTATAGCCCCTGTGAACAGTTGCCCACAAGTACATTTAGTGCATCTGCTAAAAGCTGTAAATGGCTAGGCATATTATAGCCCCAGTGATCTGTTGCCCACAGATAAGTTTAGTGTGTCTGCTAAAAGCTATACATGGATAGTTATATTATAGCCACATGATCAGTTGCCCACAAGTACATTTACTGTGTCTCCTAATGGCTGTACATGTCTAGGCATATTATAACCTCCATGATCAGTTGCCCACAAGTACATTTAGTATGTCTGCTAAAAGCTGTACATGGCTAGGCATATTATAGCCCCATGATCATTTGCTCATAGGTATATTTTGTGTGGCTGCTAAAAGCTGTTCATGGCTATGTATATTATAACCACAGGGATCAGTTGCCTGCAAGTACATTTAGTGTATCTGCTAAAAGCTGTACATGGCTACGCATATTATAGTCCCTGTAATCAGTTGCCCACAATTACATTTAGTGTGTCTGTTTAAAGCTGTACAGGGCTAGGCATATTATACCCTGAGTGATCAGTTGCCCACAAGTACATTTAGTGTGTCTGCTAAAAGCTGTTCATGGCTAGGCATATTATAGCACCTGTGATCAGTTGTCCACAAGTACATTTAGTGTGGCTGCTTAAAGCTGTACATCGCTAGGCATATTATAGTACCTGTGATCAGTTGCCCACAAGTACATTTAGTGTGTCTGCTAAAAACTGTGCATGACTAGGCATATTATAGCCCCAGTGATCAGTTGCCCACAGGTACATTTAGTGTGTTTGCTAAAAGCTGTACATGACTAGGCATGTTATAGCCCCCATGATTAGTTGCCAACAAGTACATTTAGTGTGTCTGCTAAAAGCTGTACATGGCTAGGCATGTTAATGCCCCCGTGATTAGTTGCCCACAAGTACATTTAGTGTGTCTGCTAAAAGCTGTACATGGCTAGGCATATTCTACCTCCATGATCAGTTGCCCAAAAGTACATTTAGTGTATCTGTTAAAACCTGTACATGGCTAGGCATGTTATAGCCCCATGCTCAGTTGCCACAAGTATATTTACTGTGTCTGCTTAAAGCTGTATATGGTTAGACATATTATAACCTCCGTGATCAATTGCCCACAAGTACATTTAGTATGTCTGCTAATAGCTGTACATGGCTAAACATATTATAGCCCCATGATCAGTTGCTCACAGGTACATTTTCTGTGGCTGCTAAAAGCTGTTCATGGCTATGCATATTATAACCACATTGAACAGTTGTCCACAGGTATATTTAGTTTGTCTGCTAAAAGTTGTACATGGCAAGGCATATTATACGCCATGTAATCAGTTGCCTGCAAGTACATTTAGTGTGTCTGCTAAAAGCTGTACATGGCTAGGCATATTATAGCCCCTGTAATGAGTTACCCGCAAGTACATTTCATGTGTCTCTTTAAAGCTGTACATGGCTAGGCATATTATATCCAAGTGATCAGTTGCCCAAAAGTACATTTAGTGTATCTGCTAAAAGCTGTACATGGCTAGGCATATTATAGAACCTGTGATCAGTTGTCCACAAGTACATTTAGCGTGTCAGCTTAAAGCTGTACATGGCTAGGCATATTATAGCCCTATGGTCAGTTGGCCTCAAGTACATTTAGTGTGTCTGCTAAAAGCTGTACATGGCTAGGCATTTTATAGCCCCTGTGATCAGTTGCCCACAAGTACATTTAGAATGTCTGCTAAAATCTGTACGAGGCTAGGAATATTATAGCCCGATGATCAGTGGCCCACAAGTACACTTAGTCTGTCTGCTAAAAGCTGTACATGGCTAGGCATATCATAGAACCTGTGATCAGTTGTCCACAAGTACATTTAGCGTGTCAGCTTAAAGCTGTACATGGCTAGGCATATTATAGCCCCATGAATCAGTTGCTCATAAGTACATTTATTGTGTCTGCTAAAAGTTGTACATGGTGGCTAGGCATATAATAGCCCCTGTGATCAGTTGCCCACAAGAGGTTTATTGTGTCTGCTAAAAGCTGCACATGGCTAGGCATATTATTGCCCCTGTGATTAGTAGCCCAAAAGTACATTTAGTGTGTCTGCTAAAAGCTGTACATGGCAAGGCATATTATAGCCCCATGATCAGTTGCTCATAAGTACATTTAGTGTGTCTGCTAAAAGCTGTACATGGCAAGGCATATTATAGTCCCATGATCAGTTGCTCATAAGTACATTTAGTGTGTCTGCTAAAAGCTGTACTTTGTGGCTAGGCATATTATAGCCCCTGTGATCAGTTGCCCACAAGAAGTTTAGTGTGTCTGCTAAAAGCTGCACGTGGCTAGTCATATTATAGTCCCTGTGATTAGTAGCCCAAAAGTACATTTAGTGTGTCTGCTAAGAGCTGTATATGGCTAGGCATATTATAGCCCCATGATCAGTTGGCTGCAAGTACATTTAGTGTGTCTGCTAAAAGCTGTACATGGCTAGGCATATTATAGCCCCTGTGATTAATTGCTCACAAGTACATTTAGTGTGTCTACTAAAAGCTGTGCTTGGCTAGGCATATTATAGCCCCATTATTATTTGCCCTCATGTACATTTAGTGTGTCTGCTAAAAGCTGCTCATGGCTAGGCATGTTATAGCCCCAGTGATCAGTTTCCCACAAGTACACTTAGTGTGTCTGCTAAATGTTGTACGAGGCTGGGTATGTTATAGCCCTTGTGATTAGTTGCCCACAAGTACATTTAGTGTGTCTGCTAAAAGATGTACATGGCCAGGCATGTTATATCCCTTGTGATCAGATGCCCACAGGTACATTTAGTGTGTCTGCTAAAAGCTGTACATTGCTAGGCATATTATAGCCCCATGCTCAGTTGCTCCCAAGTACATTTAGTATGTCTGCTAAAAGCTGTACATGGCAGCTGGGCATATTATAGCCCTCGTGACCAGTTGCACACAAGTACATTTAGTGTGTCTGCTAAAAGCTGTGCATGGCTAGGCATATTACAGCTCCAAGATCAGTTGCCCACAGGTACAGTTACTGTGTCTGCTAAAAGCTGTACATGGCTAGGCATATTATAGCACCCATGATCAGATGCCCAAAGGGACACTTAGTGTGTCTGCTAAAGTTGTACATGGCTAGACATATTATAGGCCCATGGTCAGTAGCCCACCCGTGCATTTAGAGTGTCTGCTAAAAGCTGTACTTGGTTAGGCATGTTATAGCCCTTGTGATCAGTTGCCCACAAGTTCATAGGTTCATAGGTAGGTACTAAGCTATCAGCCCTAGGGTCTATACAAGCTTAGCCAAAAAGGTGCCCTGGAATTTGCCACGCAAGAAAATTATTTTCCTGTGTCCCTGTCGAGCAGAGTCACAGAGGTGATCCCCGGGGTGAATTTCCTACTTCCCATCCAATCATCAAGATTTATCTTGAAGAGTGCTAATGAGAAGCGCTGTTTGATATAGATACATAGTTTGTTCCAGAGTATGGGAAGTCTCTGGGACAGGAGTCTATCCCTCCAGCAAGTTCTGTTTATTGTGGTGACAAGGTTTAAGTCCCTAGAGGGTGTAGCTCAGAGGGATTGGTATTTCATTAAGTGGAGCATGTCCAACAGCTCTGGGTTTGACATAGCTTTGAATGTTAGGCAGAGATCGCCTCTAAGTAGCCGATATGCAACAGAGTAAAGCTGGAGTTTTTTTAGATGGTCTGCGTAGGGCATCTGTTTGAGGCTGGTAATGCTCTTTGTGAGGTATTTCTGCGGCCTTTCCAGTTCTTGTAAATGTCTTCTGTTGTACATACCAAAAGGGGTGTTGTACTCTATAATAGGTATAATGACTGATGAGTAGAGAGGAACAATAACCTATTTTATCCTGGATAAGAAACCTTTTGTGATGAGGTGTGCCACGTAGATGGATTTCCTGACTAATGTGGTGATGTGGTTATCAAAGGAGAGACTACTGTCCACCTGTGCCCCAAGGTCTCTTATCACAATTTGGGTGTTAAGTAGACTACCACCTATGTGATAGTTCAAGGGTACAGAGTTTTTACCAAAGGGGATGACAATGAACTCTATGGAATTGAGCTTGAGGCCATGGCTTTGACTCCAGGTATCTGTCTTAGTGAAGGCCTTTTGTAGGATGTCCACATCATTGGGAGTTTCAATTATGGTTCCTAGTTTGCAGTCAGCTGCAAACTTTGTTAGCCAATGGCCTCCTGTGTTAGCCTGCTTTTCAAAAAAGTATATACCAAACAGAAGAGGACCTAGGACTGAACCCTGTGGTACTCCACTTGTCACTAGTCTGAAGTACATTTAGTGTGTCTGCTAAACGCTGTACATGGCTAGGCATATTATAGCCCCTTGTGATCAGTTGCCCACAAGTACATTTAGTGTGTCTGCTGAAAGCTGTACATGGCTAGGCATATTATAGCACCCATGATCAGTTGCCCACAGGTACATTTAGTTTGTCTGCTAAAACTGTACATGGCTAGGCATATTATACAGCGATGATCAGTTGCCCACAAGTACATTTAGTGTGTCTGCTAAAAACTGTACATGGCTAGGCATGTTATAGCCCACGTGATCAGTTTCCCATAAGTACATTTAGTATGTCTGTTATAAGCTGTACATGGATTGGCATGTTATAGCCCCCATGATCAGTTGCCCACAAGTACATTTAGTGTGTCTCCTAAAATCTGTACAAGACTAGTTATGTTATAACCCCAGTGATCAGTTGCCCACAAGTATATTTAGTGTGTCTGCTTAAAGCTGTACATGGCTTGGCATATTACAGCCCCATGATCTATTGCCCACAGGTACATTTAGTGTGTCTGCTAAAAGCTGTACATGGCTAGGCATGTTAGAGCTACACGATCAGTTGGCCTCAAGTACATTTAGTGTGTCTGCTAAAAGCTGTATATGGCAAGGCATCTTATAGCCCCCATGATCAGATGCCCAGAAGTACATTTAGTGTGTCTGCTAAAAGCTGTACATGGCTAGGCATTTTATAGCCCCTGTGATCAGTTGCCCACAAGTACATTTAGTGTGTCTGCTAAAAGCTGTAAATGGATAGGCATATTATGGCCCCAGTGATCAGTTGCCCACAGGTAAGTTTAGTGTGTCTGCTAAAAGCTATACATGGATAGTTATATTATAGCCACATGATCAGTTGCCCACAAGTACATTTACTGTGTCTGCTAAAGGCTGTACATGGCTTGGCATATTATAGCCCCATGCTCAGTTACCTGAAGTACATTTAGTGTGTCTGCTAAAAGCTGTGCATGGCTAGGCATATTATAGCTCCAAGATCAGTTGCCCACAGGTACAGTTACTGTGTCTGCTAAAAGCTGTACATGGCTAGGCATATTATAACACCCATGATCAGATGCCCAAAGGGACACTTAGTGTGTCTGCTAAAGTTGTACATGGCTAGACATATTATAGGCCCATGGTCAGTTGCCCACACGTGCATTTAGAGTGTCTGCTAAAAGCTGTACTTGGTTAGGCATGTTATAGCCCTTGTGATCAGTTGCCCACAAGTTCATAGGTTCATAGGTAGGTACTAAGCTATCAGCCCTAGGGTCTATACAAGCTTAGCCAAAAAGGTGCCCTGGAATTTGCCACGCAAGAAAATTATTTTCCTGTGTCCCTGTCGAGCAGAGTCACAGAGGTGATCCCCGGGGTGAATTTCCTATTTCCCATCCAATCATCAAGATTTATCTTGAAGAGTGCTAATGAGAAGCTTTGTTTGATATAGATAGGTAGTTTGTTCCAGAGTATGGGAAGTCTCTGGGACAGGAGTCTATCCCTCCAGCAAGTTCTGTTTATTGTGGTGACAAGGTTTAAGTCCCTAGAGGGTGTAGCTCAGAGGGATTGGTATTTCATTAAGTGGAGCATGTCCAACAGCTCTGGGTTTGACATAGCTTTGTATGTTAGGCAGAGATCGCCTCTAAGTAGCCGATATGCAACAGAGTAAAGCTGGAGTTTTTTGAGATGGTCTGAGTAGGGCATCTGTTTGAGGCTGGTAATGCTCTTTGTGAGGTATTTCTGTGGCCTTTCCAGTTGTTGTAAATGTCTTGTGAGGTACATACCAAAATGGGTGTTGTACTTTATAGTAGGTCTAATGACTGATGAGTAGAGAGGAACATTTACCTCTTTTTTCCTGGATAAGAAACCTTTTGTGATGAGGTGTGCCACATAGATGGATTTCCTGACTAATGTGGTGATGTGATTATCAAAGGAGAGACTACTGTCCACCTGTGCCCCAAGGTCTCTTATCACACTTTGGCTGTTAAGTAGACTACCACCTATGTAATAGTTCAAGGGTACAGAGTTTTTACCAAAGGGGATGACAATGAACTCTATGGAATTGAGCTTGAGGCCATGGCTTTGACTCCAGGCATCTGTCTTAGTGAAGGTCTTTTGTAAGATGTCCACATCATTGGGAGTTTCAATTATGGTTCCTAGTTTGCAGTCAGCTGCAAACTTTGTTAGCCAATGGCCTCCTGTGTTAGCCTGCTTTTCAAAAAAAGTATATACCAAACAGAAGAGGACCTAGGACTGAACCCTGTGGTACTCCACTTGTCACTGGTCTGAAGTACATTTAGTGTGTCTGCTAAACACTGTACATGGCTAGGCATATTATAGCCCCTTGTGATCAGTTGCCCACAAGTACATTTCGTGTGTCTGCTGAAAGCTGTACATGGCTAGTCATACTATAGCACCCATGATCAGTTGCCCACAGGTACATTTAGTTTGTCTGCTAAAACTGTACATGGCTAGGCATATTATACAGCGATGATCAGTTGCCCACAAGTACATTTAGTGTGTCTGCTAAAAAACTGTACATGGCTAGGCATGTTACAGCCGACGTGATCAGTTTCCCATAAGTACATTTAGTATGTCTGTTATAAGCTGTACATGGATTGGCATGTTATAGCCCCCATGATCAGTTGCCCACAAGTACATTTAGTGTGTCTCCTAAAATCTGTACAAGACTAGTTATGTTATAACCCCAGTGATCAGTTGCCCACAACTATATTTAGTGTGTCTGCTTAAAGCTGTACATGGCTTGGCATATTACAGCCCCATGATCTATTGCCCACAGGTACATTTAGTGTGTCTGCTAAAAGCTGTACATGGCTAGGCATGTTAGCGCTACATGATCAGTTGCCCTCAAGTACATTTAGTGTGTCTGCTAAAAGCTGTATATGGCAAGGCATCTTATAGCTCCCATGATCAGATGCCCAGAAGTACATCTAGTGTGTCTGCTAAAAGCTGTACATGGCTAGGCATTTTATAGCCCCTGTGATCAGTTGCCCACAAGTACATTTAGTGTGTCTGCTAAAAGCTGTAAATGGATAGGCATATTATGGCCCCAATGATCAGTTGCCCACAGGTAAGTTTAGTATGTCTGCTAAAAGCTATGCATGGATAGTTATATTATAGCCACATGATCAGTTGACCACAAGTACATTTAGTGTGTCTGCTAAAAACTGTGCATGACTAGGCATATTATAGCCCCAGTGATCAGTTGCCCACAGGTACATTTAGTGTGTTTGCTAAAAGCTGTACATGACTAGACATGTTATAGCCCCCGTGATTAGTTGCCAACAAGTACATTTATTGTGTCTGCTAAAAGCTGTACATGGCTAAGCATGTTAATGCCCCCGTGATTAGTTGCCTACAAGTACATTTAGTGTGTCTGCTAAAAGCTGTACATGGCTAGGCATATTATAGCCACTGTAATGAGTTACCTGCATGTACATTTCGTGTGTCTCTTTAAAGCTGTACATGGCTAGGCATATTATATCTGACTGATCAGTTGCCCAAAAGTACATTTAGTGTGTCTGCTAAAAGCTGTACATGGTTAGGCATATAATAGAACCTGTGATCAGTTGTCCACAAGTACATTTAGTGTGTCAGCTTAAAGCTGTACATGGCTAAGCATATTATAGCCGCACTGATCAGTTGCCCACAGGTACATTTAGTGTGGCTGCTAAAAGCTGTACATGGCTAGGCATATTATAGCCCAATGATCAGTTGCTCATAAGTACATTTAGTGTGTCTGCAAAAAGCTGTACATGACTCTGCATATTATAGCCCCTGTGATTAGTTGACTAGAAGTACATTTATTGTGTCTGCTAAAAGCTGTACATGACTAGGCATATTATAGCGCCCGCCATCGGTTGTCCGCAGGTACATTTAGTGTGTCTGCTAAAAGCTGTACATGGTGACTAGGCATATTATAGCCCCTGTCATTAGTTGCCCAGAAGTATATTAAGTATGTCTGCTAAAAGCTGTACATGGATAGGCATATTATAGCCTCCGTGACCAGTTGCCCACAAGTACATTTAGAGTGTCTACTAAAAGCTGTACATGGCAAGGCATATAATAGCCCCATGATCAGTTCCCCACAGGTACATTTAGTGTGTCTGCTAAAAGTTGCACATGGCTAGGCATATTATAGCCCCTGTGATTAGTAGCCCAAAAGTTATTTAGTGTGTCTGCAAAAAGCTGTACATGGCTAGGCATAATTTAGCCCTATAGTCAGTTGGCCTCAAGTACATTTAGTGTGTCTGCTAAAAGCTGTACATGGCTAGACATATTACAGCCCCCGTGATCAGTTGTCCAGAAGTACATTTAGTGTGTCTGCTCAAAGCTGTACATGGCTAGGCATATTATAGCCCCTGTGATCAGTTGCCTGCGTGTACATTTAGTTTGTCTGGTAAAAGCTGTACATGACTCGGCATATTATAGCCCCTGTGATCAGTTGACCAGAAGTACATTTAGTGTGTCTGCTAAAAGCTGTACATGACTAGGCATATTATAGCAACAATGATCAGTTGCCCACAGTTACATTTAGTGTGTCTGCTAAAAGATGTACATGGTGGCTAGACATATTATAGCCCATGTGATCAGTTGCCCGAAGTACATTTAGTATGTCTGCTAAAAGCTCTACATGGCTAGGCATATTATAGCCCTCATGACCAGTTGACCACAAGTACATTTAGAGTGTCTGCTAAAAGCTGTACATGGCAAGGCATATAATAGCCACACGATCAGTTTCCCACAAGTACATTTAGTGTGCCTGCTGAAAGTTGTACATGGCTAGGCATATTATAGTCCCAGTGATTACTTGCCCACAAGTACATTTAGTGTGTCTACTAAAAGCTGTACATGGCTAGGCATATTATAGCCCCATGATCAGTTGCCCTCAAAGTACATTTATTGTGTCTGCTAAAAGCTGTATATGGCTAGGTATTTTATAGCCCCTGTGATCAGTTGCCCACAAGTACATTTATTGTGTGTGCTAAAAGCTGTACATGGCTAGACATGTTATATCCCCTTTGATCAGATGCCCACAAGTACATTTATTGTGTGTGCTAAAAGTTGTATGTTTCTAGGCATGTTATAGCCCATGCTCAGTTGCCACAAGTACATTTAGTGTGTCTTTTAAAAGCTGTACATGGAATCTAGACATATTAGAGCCCCTGTGATCAGTTGCTCCAAAGTACATTTAGTGTGCCTGCTAAAAGCTGTACATGGTAGCTTGGTATATTATATCCTCCGTGACCAGTTGCACACAAGTGCATTTAGTGTGTCTGCTAAAAGATGTATATGGCTTGGCATATTATAGCCCCATTGGTTCATAGGTTCATAGGTAGGTACTAGGCTATTGCCCCTAGGCCCTATACAAGCCAAGCCAAAAAGGTACCCTGGCTTTCGCCACCCAAGAAAATTATTTTCCTGTGCCCCTGTCATGCAGAACCACAGAAGTGATCCCAGGGGTGAATTTCCTATTACCCATCCAATCATCAAGATTTTTCTTGAAGATTGCTAATGAGGAGCTCTGTTTGACATAGATAGGTAGTCTGCTCCAGAGTATGGGAAGTCTCTGGGACAGGAATCTATTCCTCCAGCATGTTCTGTTTATTGTGGTGACAAGGTTTAGGTCCCTAGAGCGTGTAGCCCAGAGGGATTGAGATTTCTTTAAGTGTTGCATGTCCAACAGCTCTGGGTTTGACATAGTTTTGTATGTTAGGCAGAGATCGTCTCTGAGTAGGTGATATGCGACAGAGTAAAACTGGAGCTTTTTGAGATGGTCTGTGTAAGTCATCTGTTTGAGGCCAGTAATCCACTTGTGAGGTATTTTTGTGGCCTTTCCATTTGTTGTAGATGTCGTGTGAGGTACATACCAAAAGGGGCATTGTACTCTATAATGTGTCTAATGAGTGATGAGTAGAGGGGAACAATGACCTCTTTTTTTCTGGATGAGAAACCTTTTCTGATGAGGTGTGCCACATAGAAGGTTTTCCTGACCACTGTGGCAATGTGATTATCAAAGGAGAGACTACTGCCCACCTGTGTCCCAAGGTCTCTTATCACACTTTCGGTGTTAAGTAGACTACCGCCTATGTGATAGTTCATGGGTACAGAGTTTTTACCAAAGGGGATGACAATGCACTTTTTGGCATTGAGCGTGAGGCCATGGCTTTGACACCATGCATCTGTCTCAGTGAGGCCCTTTTTGTAGATGGCCACATCGTTAAGAGTTTCAATTATGGCTCCTAGTTTGCAGTCATCTGTGAACTTCATTAGCCAAAGACCTTCTGTGTTAGCCTGTACTTCAGAAAAGTAGATACCAAACAGGAGATGACCCAGGACTGAACCCTGTGGTACTCCACTTGTCACTGGTCTGAAGTCGTATTTGGCGTCTGCTACTTTCACAGTTTGGATTCTGTCAGTGAGCCAGTTGGCAACCCATCTTGTGACACAGGGATTTATACCTAATTTAGTGAGTTTATCTATAATTCCAGAGTGGGGGATGGTGTCAAAAGCTTTGGCTTGATCTAGATAGGCTGTGTGAACCACCTTACCCTCGTCTACAGCTTGGGTGACTGCTTCAAAGAAGTCAATCAGGTTTAGGAGACATGATTTGCCTTTTACAAAACCGAACTGGGTGGCATCCAGAGTTTGTAGATTACCAATGTCTTTGTTTATAAGTTCCATGATGATACATTTCATGGCCTTGCAGACCAGGCTCATTAGGCTAATGGGAAGGTAGTCCATGGTGGCTCCCCCTTTGTGGAGTGCAATAACCATCTCTGTGCACCATTCAGTGGGCACAAAGCCTGAGATGAGGCTCTGATTGAACATGGTGCTTAGGTGGGGTGCCAGTTCATTCTGTAGTTCATGTAGAATGCAGCCTGGGATGTTTTCAGATCCCATAGATGCTATGTTCTTGGCTTTGGAGAGTGTGGTCTTTACCTGTGCAGCCATGATTACAAGAACTTTGCATTCATCCAGTATAGAGATGGGCCTTGGGGGGGGGGGGGTAAAGTTAGCACTGAACCTAGCTTTGGAGGATTTTATGTGGAATATTAACTTCTTACTGAGCCTGACTAGGGAGTTCTTCCAGTCATGGGATTTTACTCTTTTTTTGCAACAGTTTCTTTCTTCTGTTGTAGAGTTTGTTTATGGCAGGGGACCACCAGATTGGCTTCATTTTTTTGGAGGATAGCATCTTGGTTCTGATAGGGATAACACAATCCATGCACTCATGTAAGTGCTTATAAAGTGCATTTGTGTAGTATTCAGCAGACGTACCTCTATTGTCCATCTGCATGGGTGTAGTGAGTTTGTCACTTCTGTCTTAAGAAGCATGAAGTTGGCTTTGGAGAAATTGTTTATGGTGGTTTCATTAATGGGAGGGGGGTGGATGTGGATGTCTAGGTTGATTAGCTTGTGGTCGGATCTGACCAACGAGTAATTGACCTCTGGTATGAAACTCCGGTCGCCCGTGTTGGTAATGACCTGGTCTAGGATGTTGCTACTGCTGGTGGGGGTGTGGATAAGTTGACCCAAGGCGTTGGAATTTATGAATTCCAGAAAACGGTGAGCAAAAGAGTTGGTACATGAGTAGATTTCCCAGTTAATTGTGGGGTAGTTGAAATCACCCACTATTAGGGTGTTGGGTTGTACCCTAATATTTTCCAGTGTATCAAGAAATGAGGGGTAGGAATCCTGGGGCATGGTGGGGGAACTATAGCAAGTTACAATTTGGATTGCGGTCTTGCCCAGAGTTAGCTGCACTTGGATAACCTCGGATGCATTATGCTGAGCAACTAGCCTGGAGGTGTGATATACTTAATGAATATGGATATGCATCCACCTTTAGTGTTTCAGTCCAGGTTAGGTGGCCGAAAGGTGTGGTATGAATTCTAGCCTAGTAATGCAGGGGTGCTCTCTGGAGCCTTGAACCAGGTCTCTGTCACTGAACAGATGTCGATGTTGCCCATTTTAAGGAGTGCCTCGAGTGAATGCATTTTGAGGTTCTGACTTCTAGCATTGAGTAGCATTACCCTCTGACTTTGCTTGCTTGTACCTGTTATGGTGCTGAATTTGTCATTTGAACCTTGCCTTAAAAAGGAACTATAGGGTTGGCAAGAGCCTTAGCCAGTATCCGGAATCCCAAGGGTGACAGGTGCAGGCCATCTCTGGCAAAACATCATGGTCTGTCGATCATGTCATCCCAGGCAGACAGATACTGGATTCCCTTAGAATGTCACAAGAAGCTTAGCCAATTGTTAAAGTCAATCATTTTCTCCTTGTACTGTGGTATCATTCTGGGTGATGGCAGGTTGTTACTCAGGGCTAGGGCATACCTGCCTGGGCTACAAGATCGGAGAGCTCCTCCATGTCTCTTTTCATGTAGTCCTGGGACGTACATCTCAGGTCATTCACACCAACATGGACAATGACAGAGTCATATTTGTACTTGTTGTGGAGTGACCTGAGTGTATGCATTATGTGGCAGATCCTGGCACCTGACAGGCAGCTGGCAGTAACTTTTTCCTTGTTTAGCCTGGTGAGTGGACCATCAGTGTGCCTGACGATAGAGTCACCTATGACTAGAGTGCTGGGTACGTTATCCCTTATGGGCTGTAATTGAGTGGCACACTGAGCATGTGGGCTATGTGTCATTTGGGTTGTTTTGGGGGGGGGGTTGCTTGCGTTTCTGCTCAGTTGCCACAAGTACATTTAGTGTGCCCGCTAAAAGCTGTACATGGCTAGGCATATTATAGCACCAAGATCACTTGCCCACAGGTACAGTTACTGTGTCTGCTAAAAGCTGTACATGGCTAGGCATATAATAGCACCCATGATCTGATGCCCAAAGGGACATTTAGTGTGTCTGCTAAAAGTTGTAAATGGCTAGGCATATTATAGCCCCATGGGCAGTTTCCCCCAAGTACATTTAGAGTGTCTGTTAAAAGCTGTAAATGACTAGGCATGTTATAGCCCTTGTGATCAGTTCCCACAAGTACATTTAGTGTGTCTGCTAAAAGCTGTACATGGCTAGGCATGTTATAGCCCCCGTGATCAGTTGCCCACAAGTACATTTAGTGTGTCTGCTAAAAGCTGTACATGCTAGGCATATTATAGGCCAATGATCAGTTGCCCAAAAATACATTTAGTGTGTCTGCTAAAAACTGTACATGGATAGGCATTTTATAGCCCCCGTGATCAGTTGCCCATAAGTACATTTAGTGTGTCTGCTAAAATCTGTACATGGCTAGGCATGTTATAGCCCCCATGATCAGTTGCCCACAAGAACATGTGTTTCTGCTTAAAGCTGTACATGGCTTGGCATATTATAGCCCCATGATCTGTTGCCCACAGGTGCATTTACTTTGTCTGCTATAAGCTGCACATGGCTAGGCATGTTATAGCCACATGAGCAGTTGCCCTCAAGTACATTTAGTATGTCTGCTAAAAGCTGTATATGGCTAGGCATGTTATAGCCCCCATGATCAGTTGCCCACAAGAACATTTAGTGTGTCTTCTTAAAGCTGTACATGGCTAGGCATACTATAGCCCCATGATCTGTTTCCCATAGGTAAATTTACTGTGTCTGCTAAAAGCTGTACATGGCTAGGCATGTTATAGCCACATGATCAGTTGCCCTCAAGTACATTTAGTGTATCTGCTATAAGCTGTACATGGCTAGGCATAATATGGCCCGATGATCAGTTGCCACAATTACATTTAGTGTGTCTGCTAAAAGCTGCATATGGCTAGGCATGTTATAGCCCCTGTGATCAGTTGCCCACAAGTACATTTGGTGTGTCTGCTAAAAGCTGCACATGGCTAGGCATGTTATAGACCTGTGATCAGTTGCCCACAAGTACATTTAGTGTGTCTGCAAAAAGCTGTACAAGGCTGGGTATGTTATAGTCCCTTATTCAGTTGTCCACAAGTACATTTAATGTGTCTGCTAAAAGCTGTACATGGCTAGGCATGTTATATCCCATGTGATCAGATGCCCACAGGTACATTTAGTGTGTCTGCTAAAAGCTGTACATTGCTAGGCATGTTATAGTCCCATGCTCAGTTGCCACAAGTACATTTAGTGTGTCTGCTAAAAGCTGTAAATGGCATCTTGCCATATTATAGCCCCTGTGATCAGTTGCTCACAAGTACATTTAATGTGTCTGCTAAAATCTGTACATGGCTTGGCATATTATAGCCCCATGCTCAGTTGCAACAAGTAAATTTAGTGTGTCTGCTAAAAGCTGTACATGGCTAGGTATATTATGGCCCCAAGATCAGTTGACCACAGGTACAGTTGCTGTCTCTGCTAAAAGCTGTACATGGCTAGGCATATTATAGCACAGATGCCCAAAGGGACATTTAGTGTGTCTGCTAAAAGTTGTACATGGCTAGGCATATTATAGCCCCATGGTCAGTTGCCCACAAGTACATTTAGAGTCTCTTCTAAAAGCTATACATGGCTAGGCATGTTATAGCCCTTGTGATCAGTTGCCCACAAGTACATTTAGAGTCTCTTCTAAAAGCTATACATGGCTAGGCATGTTATAGCCCTTGTGATCAGTTTCCCACAAGTACATTTAGTGTGTCTGCTAAAAGCTGTACATGGCTAGGCATATTATAGCCCACGCGATCAGTTTCCCACAAGTACATTTAGTGTGTTTGCTAAAAGCAGTACATGGCTAGGCATATTATAGCATCTATGATAAGTTGCCCACAGGTACATTTAGTGTCTCTGCTAAAAGCTGTACATGGCTAGGCATGTTATAGCCCCTGTGATCAGTTGCCCATAAGTACATTTAGTGTGTCTGTTATAAGCTTTACATAGCTTGGCATGTTATGACCCTCATGATGTGTTACCCAGAAGTACATTTAGTGTGTCTGTTATAAGCTTTACATAGCTTGGCATGTTATAGCCCCCGTGATCAGTTGCCTACAAGTACATTTAGTGTGTCTGCTTAAAGCTGTACATGGCTAGGCATATTGTAGCCCCTGCGATCAGTTGCCCATAGGAACATTTAGTGTGTCTGCTAAAAGCTGTACATAGCTAGGCATGTTACTGACCCTGTAATCAGTTGCCCACAAGTACATTTAGTGTGTCTTCTAATAGCTTTACACGGCTAGGCATATTATAGCCCCAGTGATCATTTGCCCACAAGTACATTTAGTGTGTCTGCTAAAAGCTGTACAGGGCTAGGCATATTGTAGCACAAGTGATCAGTTGCCCACAGATACATTTAGTGTGTCTGTGAAAAGCTGTACATGGTGGCAAGGCATATTATAACCCCTGTGATCAGTTGTCCACAAATACATTTAGTGTGCCTGCTAAAAGCTGTACATGGCTAGGCATATTATAGCCCCCGTGATCAGTTGCCCACAAGTACATTTAGTGTGTCTGCTAAAAGCTGTACATGGCGGCTAGGCATATTATAGCCCCACTGATCAGTTGCCCACAAGTATATTTAGTGTGTCTGCTTAAAGCTGTACATGGCTAGGCATTTTATAGCCCTTGTGATCAGTTTCCCACAAGTACATTTAGTGTGTATGCTAAAAGCTGTACATTGCTAGGCATATGATAGCCCCCATTATCAGTTGCCCACAAGTAAATTTAGTGTGTCTGCTAAAAGCTGTACATGTCTAGGCATATTATAGCCCCTGTGATAACTTGCCCACAAGTACATTTAGTGTGTCTGCTAAATGCTGTACATGGCTAGACATATTATAGCCCCCTGTAATCATTTGCCCACAAGTAAATTTAGTGTTTCTGCTAAAAGCTCTACATGGCTAGGCATACTAATGCCTCCATGATCAGTTGCTCACAAGTACATTTAGTGTGTCTGCTAAAAGCTGTACATGGCTAGGCATATTACAGCCCCCATGATCTGTTGCCCACCAGTACATTTCGTGTGTCTACTTAAAGCTTTACATGGCTAGGCATGTTATAGCCCTTGCGATCAGTTGGCAACAAGTACATTTAGTGTGTCTGCTTAAAGCTGTACATGGCTAGGCATATTATAGCCCCTGTGATCAGTTGCCCACAAATACATTTAGTGTGTCTGCTGAAAGCTGTACATGGCTAGGCATATTATAGCCCCATGATCAGTTGACCACAAGAACATTTAGTGTGTCTGCTAAAAGCTGTACATGGTGTCTAGACACCATGTTAATATGAAATTTTCAGTGATATATGAATTGAATGGGTTAAATAAACATATATTTACATATTATATATACATCATATATTCTGCATTTTTAGTGGTGAATAAGTATTGACTATGTGTTATTTAACAACGACAAGTACTATTTTTACTTCTATATTATTTTTTATTTTGTTTCATTCTATTGTGTGCTTTATAAGTTTTGTGAACTATGTTGCTTTAAAATGAAACAGTGGAATAGTTGATGAGCTACTTTAATTGATTAATTGATTAATTGATTCATTAGATTGTCTTGTATATAAATATTTGCCAGAATGAACTGATTTACAAACCTGAAGAAGCGTACCTTGGTAGTACGTGAAAGAGCTTGTTTTGATAATAAATACAGTCTTATTTTATCCATTGTCATGGTGACTTCTACTTCAGTTGTTTTATTTGCTGTTACGTGGATTTTCTTTTTCTGGTAGAAGTCTTTGGATGGTAGTATCCTGTCTGTATCTATTATTTTGGTTGCTCTTTTTTGGATTTCTCTACCTACACACGATGGAAACACCTACAGTTGAACTTGACTATAACCCTGGAATTAAGAGTAATGTCAGTGACTGGAATAATATTTTTCATCAACGTGACAATCCATTACCTAACCTGGAATTGCATCTTCCTACCACCCTAAGGAATACAGGTACTGTGGAAAGCCTTAAAGAATTTTATAATGGTCTCAGGGAACTTGAGAATGATTTGTATAAATTACATAGACTAATCTGGCAGAGAAGGCATTTGGAAGCATGCCTTCATTTCCGTGTGATACCTCGGGGCATGCAAGTTTTGTGCATGCCCACCTATGGTGATAGCCACCCTGAACTTCTGAGAAAGTGGCAACAATTGAATATAGATTTTAGTAATCAATATATAAAACTTCTGATTGATTACTTTACTCCAACTGAAAATGAGCTAGTCACAAAAGTAGAGGCGTTGCATAAAGATCTACTGAATCAATATAAAGGAGAAGTTTATGAGAAAAAACTTGATGCAATGTTTGTACAAGTCATCGTGTATAGTGATAGACTGCAGCAACTGAAATATAAAAAACTACAGAGAGACTACCATGATTTTTTATCAGGACAAATTTTTGTTTGGCCTAAGACTGGTGATCAATCTAATATCCGACAAAATCATCTGCCCTATGCTGATAATAGCATTATCAATGCAGCGGATTCTTCTGAGTCCTTGAGTCCGATTAATACGGAAATGACGTCATCGACAAGTACTAGGAAGCAAGATGAGTTGCCAGTGGGCGAGACACCACCACCGAATCAACAAGCTCTAAAGGAATCAAATTCCCTTGGAGCGAGACCAAAACTTGCTACAGGATTAACCCAAAATGCTTTTTTGCCATTACCAGTAGAATACAGAGTCCGAATATCGACGCGGTCCAACAGTCGAGGAAGAAGAAAGAGGAAGTATTCGAGGGAGATAACCGAGGTAAGGAGAAGGAACAGGAACTGAAGCAACTTGTATTTAATTTCTCGAGTCGTGAACTAACTACGTGTGAAGTAGATCTTCTGAACAAAGGACTTTCCTTCATTCCATCCCATGGTAGTAACCTTTCAGAGGTTCTTATTGATTTACGTCTCTTTGTGAGAACCCTAACATTAAAATCATTGTTTAAAGATGCTAATACGTCTAATTCTAACACTGGTGAACAATTTAAATGTAAAAGTATGTTTATACCCACTCCTTCGTCTAATGTTGAATGTTTTGCAAGGTTATGTGAACAAGATATATATGATTATTTTTCTAAAGGTAAATCTAAACATGTGTTTCATAATTTGAATGCAAATGAGAAACTTTCACTTAAGAGCTTACAACAGGATTTAAGCTTAGTGTTTAAACCAGCTGATAAGGGTGGAGGTATAGTGGTAATGGACTCCACCCTTTACACTAAGCTAATGTTAAATATGCTGAATGATGATGTAGTCTATAAATGTATAGACCATAAGCAATTAATATGCATTGTGAAACAGGTCCAAGACACTTTATATGACCTTCTCATGTGCAGACAAATTTCTAAGGAACTATATGAATATTTCTTGCTAGATTCCCCTTTTATTCCCATGATTAAAGGCCTTCCTAAAGTGCATAAAGGGTTTTTTCCACCTCCCCTACGACCAATAGTATCTGGTGAAAAATGGGTAACTGAGAATATTTCTCATTACATTGAATCTAAATTGGGACCTTTAGCCAGAAAAATACCTACCATCTTAAAAGATACCCATGAACTATTGAATGATTTACAGACTTTAGCTGTAGACAATGTTTTACCTTCCTCTATTATTTTGGTATCACTTGATGTTAAAAATCTTTTTACAACTATCCCTAATGAGTATGGGATCGAGGCCATCAGGGAATTCATACATGCAGATGGAACACTCGATAATGACTCTCAAATGTTGATTTGTACACTACTGGAGATAGTTTTGAATAATAACATCTTTCTATTTCAAGACACTTTATATGCACAGACATGGGAAGTGGCCATGGGCACCCCCTGTGCGAATTCTTATGCAAATCTAGTGATGTATCAATGGGAATGCAGGTTTTTGTTTGATAGTGCATTTTTCAAGCATATTTTACTATACAGACGTTTTGTAGACAATATACTAATATTTTGGAAAGGAAATGATGATTTATTGAGACATTTGGTCCCCTATCTAGAATCTACAACTGATTTCTTGAGATTTACCATGGAGAAATCTGTTAACAAGATAGATTTTCTAGATGTTACCATTCTTAAAAAAACAGATGTTGTAATCTCCACTACTCTATATAGGAAACCCTGCTGGAGAAATGCAATACTACATTATAATAGAATGCATCCCCGCCATATATTCCCGAACATTGTTAAGAGTCAGTTTTTGAGAATTTCCCGTCTATGTAGTAATGATAAAGATAGAGATGCACAACTAAATTTAATAGATGGGTTATTTGTTAATAGGGGTTACTCTAGTTCTCTGATTAAAGATGTGGAAAACTCAATCTTTCGTTCTAAATTTCAGATAAATGAAAGACAGAGACCAAAAAACTTGTGCAAAACCAACTGGCATGATACTAAGGTATCTTTTACAACCATATACATTAATGATATTAAACATATTAATAATATCATTAGGAGAAATTGGAAGGTATTGTTATTACATACACAAGTAGCAGAGGTTGCTGGCAAAAGACCCACTTTTAGATATAAGAATAGTAAAAGTCTAAAGAGACTATTATGCACTGAAAAATTAAACAGATCTGTCTTTGATCTTAGACAGTCTTTGAGACATGGAACATATCCATGCAACAGTTGCAATATGTGCAACTTTATCTGTAAAAATCAACAATTTACTGTACCATATTTAGAGTATACATTTACACCTAATTTTTATGCCACGTGCAAGCCTAAGAATTTAGTATATCTGGCTACCTGCGTCGCATGCGAGGCGTATTATGTGGGGTTAACATCTAGAAGGTTAAAAGACTGCATTTATAACCATAGCTATGATATGAGGAAAATGATTTTAACAAATGCCTTGGCTAAACATAAATATGCTTTCCACGATCATGATTTTTAAATTTAGGGTACTACAGATAGTAAATAAAAATAAACGGGAAGGCGATAATATGGGTTATTTAGAGCTGGTTGAATTAAATTGGATTCTAAGGCTGAGAACGCATATTGAACCAGGGCTTAACCAGGCAGTAAATATAAAGCCAATATTGGCTAGACGTAGATGAACTATGGACGTTGGTTTCCATTGACAGTATACTTAAAATACTTGAGATATTTTGTAATGCATGTAGTCACTTTGTATGGGTGCTTTATTGATGTGCTGGACATTTAGTCTGGATTTATATTTTTCAATTTTTTATGTTTTTATGTTTTATGTCTAGAATTATTAAGAAATTATATTTTTAGTTTTAAAGCAATAGTCCCACATATATACTCTTTTTGCAATGTTATTCATTTATATATGTTAATATGAAATTTTCAGTGATATATGAATTGAATGGTTTAAATATACTTATATATTTACATATTATATATGCATCATATATTCTGCATTTTTAGTGGTGAATAAGTATTGAATATGTGTTATTTAACAACGACAAGTACTATTTTTACTTCTATATTATTTTTATTTTGTTTCATTCTATTGTGTGTTTTATAAGTTTTCTGAACTATGTTGCTTTAAAATGAAACAGTGGAATAGTTGATGAGCTACTTTAATTGATTAATTGATTAATTGATTCATTAGATAAATTGTCTTGTATATAAATATTTGCCAGAATGAACTGATTTACAAACCTGAAGAAGTGTACCTTGGTAGTACGTGAAAGCGCTTGTTTCGATAATAAAGACAGTCTTATTTTATCCATTGTCGTGGTGACTTCTACTTCAGTTGTTTTACTTGCTGTTACGTGGATTTTCTTGTTCTGGTAGAAGTCTTTGGATGGTAGTATCCTGTTTGTATCTATTATGGTGTCTAGACATATTATAGTCCCTGTGATCAGTTGCTCATAAGTACATTTAGTGAGTCTGCTAAAAGCTGTGCATGGCGGCCAGTTATATTATAGCCCTCATGACCAGTTGCCCACAAGTACATTTAGTGTGTCTGCTAAAAGCTGTACATGACTAGGCATATTATAGGCCTATGATCAGTTGCCCACAAGTACATTTAGTGTGTCTGCTAAAAACTGTACATGGCTAGGCATGTTATAGCCCCCATGATCAGTTGCCTACAGGTACATGTAGTGTGTCTGTTAAAAGCTGTAGATGGCTTGGCATGTTATAGCCCCCATGATCAGTAGCCCACAAGTACATTTAATATGTCTGCTTAAAGCTGTACATGCCTAGGCATATTATAGCCCTATGATCAGTTGCCCACAAGTACATTTAGTTTGTCTGCTTAAAGCTGTACATGGCTAGGCATATTAGAGCCCCCATGATCAGTTACCCACAGGTACATTTAGTGTGTCTTCTAAAAGCTGCACATGGCTTGGCATGTTATAGCCCCTGTGATCAGTTGCTCCACAAGTACATTTAGTGTGTCTTCTAAGCACTGTATATGGCTAGGCATATTATAGCCTGTGTGATCAGTTGCCTACAAGTACATTTATTGTGTCTGCTAAAAGCTGTACATGGCTAGGCATGTTATAGACCCTTATATCAGTTGCCCACAAGTACATTTAGTGTGTCTGCTAAAAGCTGTACATGGCTAGGCATATTATAGCCCCAGTGATCAGATGCCCACAAGTACATTTAGTGTGTCTGCTAAAACCTGTACATGGCTAGGCATATTATAGCACAAGTGATCAGTTGCTCACAGGTACATTTAGTTTGTCTGCTAAAAGCTGTACATGGCTAGGCATATTATAGTCCCCATGATAACCACTAGCTTTTAATCATCTGCAAACGTTGTCAGCCATAAACCTTCAGCATTTCCTTCCATTTCAGAGAAATAGATGCCAAAAAGACGTGGGCCCACAACTGAACCATGAGGGATTCCACTATTGACTGGCTTCTTAGTGGAGCTGCCCTCACCTGGGTCCTATCAGTGAGCCAGATGGTTATGCAGTGGGTGATGAAAGAGTTTATACCTAAAGTAGTGAAATTGTCTATAATGCCTGAGTGGGGTATTATATCAAAAGCCTTGGCCAATTTGAGGTATGCTGTGTACACATTCTTACCTTCATCCAATGCTTTGCTGACCCTCTCAAAAATGTCCACCATATTTAATAAATATGACTTTCTTTTAACAAAGCCAAACTATGATGAGTCCAGCATTTGAAGGTTGCCTATGTCCTCATTTATGATTACAATGATGATTCTTTCAGTGGCCTTACATATGAGGCTGGTGCGACATATGGCCCAACCATGATCAGTGGTTGGACCTCCTTTGTAGAGGGGAATGACTGTAGTCATCTTCCATTACTTGGGCACAAAACATTACTGAAGGCTGCATTTGAAAAGTGATTTATGTGCACCAGAGAGTTCATGTTTCACGCTATTTATTAAATATCCCAGGAAGTTATCGAGGCTAACTGATGCAATGTGTTTGGCCTTGGAAAGTGAATTGTTGACCTGTTTCCTAGTAATGGTTGAGGGAACTGTGTTATGTGGTATTTCCTTTGGAGTATGAGCTGAACCTGTCAGCCAAAACTTTGGCAATAGCCTCTGGTTATGTGTGGATGATGTCATTTACAAAAAGTTCTTCTGCACATTGTTGTGTATTTCCTGTGATGTTACGTCCATAGCTGTAGAAATCTTTGTGGTTGTCCTTTGCCTGAGAAGCTATTCTTTCTTCATATTTAGCCTTTGAAGTATTAATCAACCCTCTTACCTGCCTGTTTATATATGTCAGTGGGTTTTTACTATGTATAGCTTTGTTCCTCCTACATAGGTTCATAGGTAGGTTCTAGGCTATCGGCCCTAAAGCCTATACAAGCTTAGCCAAAAAAGTACCCTGGCTTTTGTCACCAAAGAAAATTATATTCCTGTGCCCCTGTTGAGCAGAGCCACAGAGGTGTTCCCTGGGGTGAATTTCCAATTTGTCATACAATCATCAAGATTTGTCTTGAAGAGTGCTAATGAGGAGCTTTGTTTCATATAGATAGGTAGTTTGTTCCAGAGTATGGAAGTCCCTGGGACAGGAATCTATCCCTCCAGAATGTACTGTTTATTGTGGTGACAAGGTTTAGGTCCCTAGAGCGTGTAGCTCAGAGGGATTGGGATTTCCTTAAGTGGAGCATGTCCAACATCTCTGGGTTTGACATAGCTTTGTATGTTAGGCAGAGATCGTCTCTGAGTAGGCGATATGTGACAGAGTAAAGCTGGAGGTTTTTGAGATGGTCTGCTTAGGACATCTGTTTGAGGCTGGTGATCCTCTTTGTGAGGTATTTCTGCAGTCTTGCCAGTTGTTGTAGATGTCGTGTGATGAACATACCAAAAGGGGCATTGTACTCTATAATGGGTCTAATGAGTGATGAGTAGAGAGGAATAATGACCTCTTTTTTCCTGGATGAAAAAACTTTTGTGATGATTTGTGCCACGTAGAAAGATTTCCTGATATGACAATGTGATTATCAAAGGAGGGTCTACTGTCCACCTGTGTCCCAAGGACTCTCATCACAATTTCGGTGTTAAGTAGACTACCACCTATGTGGTAGCTCATGGGTACAGAGTTTTTACCAAAGAGGATGACAATGCACTTTTTGGCATTGAGTGTGAGGCCATGGCTTTGACACCATGCATCTGTCTCAGTGTGGCCCTTTTTGTAGATGGCCACATCGTTAAGAGTTTCAATTATGGCTCCTAGTTTGCAGTCATCTGTGAACTTCATAAGCCAAAGACCTTCTGTGTTAGCCTGTACTTCAGAAAAGTAGATACCAAACAGGAGATGACCCAGGACTGAACCCTGTGGTACTCCACTTGTCACTGGTCTGAAGTCATATTTGGCTTCTGCTACTTTCACAATGTGGGTTCTGTCAGTGAGCCAGTTGGCAACCCATCTTGTGACACAGGGATTTATACCTAATTTAGTGAGTTTATCTATAATTCCAGAGTGGGGGATGGTGTCAAAAGCTTTGGCTTGATCTAGATAGGCTGTGTGAACCACCTTACCCTCGTCTACAGCTTGGGTGACTGCTTCAAAGAAGTCAATCAGGTTTAGGAGACATGATTTGCCTTTTACAAAACCGAACTGGGTGGCGTCCAGAATTTGTAGATTACCAATGTCTTTGTTTATAAGTTCCATGATGATATATTTCATGGCCTTGCAGACCAGGCTCATTAGGCTAATGGGAAGGTAGTCCATGGTGGCTCCCCCTTTGTGGAGTGCAATAACCGTCTCTGTGCACCATTCAGTGGGCACAAAGCCTGAGATGAGGCTCTGATTGAACATGGTGCTTAGCTGGGGTGCCAGTTCCTTCTGTAGTTCATGTAGAATGCAGCCTGGGATGTTTTCAGGTCCCATGGATGCTGTGTTCTTGGCTTTGGAGATTGTGGTTTTTACCTGTGCAGCCATGATTACAAGAACTTTGCATTCGTCCAGTATAGAGATGGGCCCTTTGAGGGGGGGGGGGGGGGGTAAAGTTAGCACTGAACCTAGCTTTGGAGGATTTTATGTGGAATATTAACTTCTTACTGAGGCTGACCAGGGAGTTCTTCCAGTCATGGTATTCTACTCTTTTTTTGCAACAGTTTCTTTCTTCTGTTGTAGAGTTTGTTTATGGCAGGGGACCACCAGATTGGCTTCATTTTTTTGGAGGATAGCATCTCGGTTCTGATAGGGATAACACAATCCATGCACTCATGTAAGTGCTTATAAAGTGCATTTGTGCAGTATTCAGCAGACGTACCTCTATTGTCCATCTGCATGGGTGTAGTGAGTTTGTCACTTCTGTCTTAAGAAGCGTGAAGTTGGCTTTGGAGAAATTGTTTATGGTGGTTTCTTTAATGGGAGGGGGGGTGGATGTGGATGTCTAGGATGATTAGCTTGTGGTCGGATCTGACCAACGAGTAATTGACCTCTGGTATGGAACTCCGGTCGCCCATGTTGGTAATGACCTGGTCTAGGATGTTGCTACTGCTGGTGGGGGTGTGGATAAGTTGACCCAATGCGTTGGAATTTATGAATTCCAGAAAACGGTGAGCAAAAGAGTTGGTACATGAGTAGATTTCCCAGTTAATTGTGGGGTAGTTGAAATCACCCACTATTAGGGTGTTGGGTTGTACCCTAATATTTTCCAGTGTATCAAGAAATGAGGAGTGGGAATCCTGGGGCATGGTGGGGGATCTATAGCAAGTTACAATTTGGATTGCGGTCTTGCCCAGAGTTAGTTGCACTTGGATAATCTCAGATGCATTATGCTGAGCAATTAGCCTGGAGGTGTGATATACTTAATGAATATGGACACGCATCCACCTTTAGTGTTTCGGTCCAGGTTAGGTGGCCGAAAGGTGTGGTATGAATTCTAGCCTAGTAATGCAGGGGTGCTCTCTGGAGCCTTGAACCAGGTCTCTGTCACTGAACAGATGTCAATGTTGCCCATTTTAAGGAGTGCCTCGAGTGAATGCATTTTGAGGTTTTGACTTCTAGCATTGAGTAGCATTACCCTCTGATTTTGCTTGCTTGTACCTGTTATGATGCTGAATTTGTCATTTGAACCTTGCCTTAAAAAGGAACTATAGGGGTGGCAAGAGCCTTAGCCAGTATCCGGAAACCCAAGGGCGACAGGTGCAGGCCATCTCTGGCAAAACATCATGGTCTGTCGATCATGTCATCCCAGGCAGACGGATACTGGATTTTCCTTTGTTGTATAACTGATTGATATTGTGATTCCACCAGGTTGGCTTGCCTTTTGAGTCTGTTTTATTCTTAATACGAGTGGGCACAGCTAACTCTATACAGCTATCAATACGGCTATACAGGGATGTTGTGAATAACTCAGTGTATTCTATGGTGTTTACTGGGTTTGGGGGTACTTGGAGTTTAGCCTATGTGTTGTTTAGTAGAGAAAGGTTAGCCTTGGAATAGTTCCTAAAGTTTTTTGTTTCACTGGGTCCCCAGCTTTAATTTTTATTCCAAGGTAATACTGCCTTATGATTCGCTCTGATGAATGAAGGTATTGCATTAGGTGAGGAACATTGCCCCCCCCTCATGTTCGTCAGTGCAAGGTCAAGGAAGTTTGTAGCCCCTGGTAGGAGAATGTACCAACTGTTCCAGGATGCTGGTATTAACAAAGTTTAGGGATCAATGGACATTTTCATTAGAAGTGGTGTAGGATTCCCAATCTATTGAGGGATAGTTGAGATCCCCCATGAAGATTGTATTGGGCTGAACAGTGAGGGACTCTAGTACACTGAGATAGGTAGTATGGGTTACCTGGGACATGGAGGGGATCTATAGGTTGCAAGGATATGGTACAACACCCTGTTTATGGTGAGTTGGACATGTATGAGGTCCAGTGGGTCATACACTTTAACTAGTCTGGATGTGAGGTTGTTTTCAATATAGACTGAGATTCCACACCTTTAGTTCCCTCCTGTGTAGTATCTGGTCTAAAGGTGTGAAAGACATTTTAACCTTGCATCAATGGCATATTCTCAGTGACTTTAAACCAGGTCTCCATTACTACACAGATATCTACACTCTCCAGGGAGAGGAAGATTTGTAGGGAGTGAAGTTTCTTATTAAGACTTCTTGAGCAGTACCACCTTTAGATATTCCTTTATAAGTTCAGTTTTGTCAGTAGGTTTATCAGTTTGGCATTGCCTGAAAAAGGTGCCATAGAAGGGTATTTTACACTAAATAAGGTAAATTAGACTGTACTCTTAGCAATAAGTGCCATGTGACATATTACAACCACCTGAGCTGCTACAAATTCAGGCAGATGGGACCTCAGTTTAACATCTCAGTTTGAAGGGCTTAGCTATGACTTGCACTGTTACATTTAAAATCCAAGTGCAGGCAAAAGTACACAATGCGAATCCAACAAAACCATGAAAGGTGCACTGAAAGCGACCCAATAAAGCTATGGACGAAGGCAACCAGTATATGTAACGTTTTATTAAAGAAAAATTCACACTAAAAACACTCCATCTCCATTAACGCTGTTTGAAAATCCGTTTTCGTTTAATCACACTTCATCAGGTGTGGGTTAGAGTGAAACACAGCCCTTTTATATACAATCAAACCTATGACAACAAAAAACATATATAAAAGTGCTGTCTTTCCCTCTAACCCACACCTGATGAAGTGTGATTAAACGAAAACGGATTTTCAAACAGCGTTAATGAAGATGGAGTGCTTTTAGTATGAATTTTTCCTTAATAAAACGTTACATATACTGGTTGCCTTCATCCATGGCTTTATAGGGTCGCTTTCAGTGCACCTTTAGTGGTTTTGTTGCACTGCTACATTCCCAGAATAGATGAAAGTCAAGACTTTAATGTTGTGGTGTGTTTCACCAGAGCGTATTGTATTGTGCAACCTGGAGGTGCACCTTTTGAGTTTTTTCACCATTTCCTCATGGCACTGTGACTGTGGAGTTGTTATGTATAATTGCAGGGTGTGCAGGAGGTTTGCTTCTCACATCTTAGAGTACAAGAAGGCTCCTCCAGCAAAAAAAAGGTGTTTTTCTATGTTTTTTCAGCACAATATTTTTGACGTGATTTGTGATGAATGTTGAGCCAAAATAATAAAAAAACATGCATTTGCATAGGGAAACCTGTTTGAAGGACAGAAACTCAGAAGTGTGGTACTTCTTTTATGCTGTACTATACCAACAACAGTACAACATAAAAACAAACAGTTAGTGCTGGGATCATAGGAACCGCAGGAATTATTGGAATTTTAAGGGTATTAGATGAGACACTATGTGTGTCTTCCAATAACCACCCACAGGCTCTGCCAACCTTTTTATGGAGGGCAGGGTCTGTAAGTCCCAGAGTGCATTAGGGCAACCATCCAATTGTCTAAGGCATGTTTGAAGGTCATGTAGTCACATTGCTTGACATGCAACAACAGTCTATTCCAGAGCAAAGGGCAGTACTGGGTATGCTGTACTGTAATAACTTTTTTACAAGAACCAACGAAAAGGTCGAGTAATGCAAATGAAACATATGAAACAAGGAGAAACTCAGTCTACAATGTTGGATTGTACAGGAATGTACTGTTAAGTCACTGATACATGCAGTGGTTTTCTAATCACTTTAAAAGCATAGATTCATGTACTGACTGAAGTAAATGTTTTTTCTAGTTAAAATGCAACAGTAATGTAAAGAAATTTCCAAAGGCCTTATACAGAACATGTGTAATTATTATCCACTTGTTTAGAAATGCATGTATAACTGTCTGCTGGTATTTCTGATGCATTTGAACCCTACACTCTAAACTGTATATAGTCCAACAACCCTTCTCTTTTTAGCTTTACATTCTTTTCAGGGTCTATACTCCTGTGCTCAATAGCTTTTCCGTGTCCAGCACCACTGTATTCGTGGACACCAAACTGAGTCCCTGCAAAATCACAACCTGCTGATGAACAAGAAAATTACTTTTAAATAAGTACATACTTCCACTGACTTGTACTGTCTGCTTAAAGCATGCACACCTGCTGGGACATTATCTATAGTGTCCCCCTGTTGTTGCTCATCTGTCATTGTTGAACATCACCAAGGACATCATAACAAGGAGGTTGACTGAGTACGGTGTTTCCGGCTGTGGCCGATCAGTCCGATGCAGGCTCAGAAAGCTCTGCCGCACGTCAGGCACAAGTGGTCATTTGGGTTGGAAGGCAAAGAGATGGCTGTGGATTTACGCAGCTCACACTTCCTCTGTGCATCTGCGGTCCGGCTCTGCTCATAGGAGGTAGCACATTGGCTGATGCAGCTTCACCAGGTGGAGCAGTCTTGAGCTAGGGTTTCCCAGGAGTCCAAGTCAATGCCAAAGCTCTTCAGAGAGACTTACAGCATGTCTTTGAAGCGCTTTTTCTGTCCAACTTGTGTGCGTTTGCCTCCTGCAAGTTCACCATAAAACAGTCTCTTGGGGAGGCATGTGCCTGGCATACATACAAGGTGGCCTGCCCACTTGACTTGGGCTCTCTTCAACAGGGTGTAGATACTTGGCAGTCCAGCTTGAAAGAGGACAATGGTGTCTGGAGCTTTGTCCTGCCAGATGATTTTCAGCAACCTTCTTAAGCAGTTCATATGGAAGCGATTCAACTTTTTGGCATGACAGTCATACACAGTCCATGTCTCACAGGCATAGTGTAGTGTGGGCAGTATGACTCATACACAGTCCATGTCTCACAGGCACACAGTAGTGTGGGCATTATGACTCATACACAGTCCATGTCTCACAGGCATACAGTAGTGTGGGCAGTATGACTCATACACAGTCCATGTCTCACAGGCACACAGTAGTGTGGACAGTATGACTCATACACAGTCCATGTCTCACAGGCACACAGTAGTGTGGACAGTATGACTCATACACAGTCCATGTCTCACAGGCACACAGTAGTGTGGACAGTATGACTCATACACAGTCCATGTCTCACAGGCATACAGTAGTGTGGGCAGTATGACTCATACATAGTCCAAGTCTCACAGGCGCACTGTAGTGTGGACAGTATGACTCATACACAGTCCACGTCTCACAGGCATACAGTAGTGTGGACAGTATGACTCGTACACAGTCCATGTCTCACATATATACAGTAGTGTGGGCAGTACGATTCATACACAGTCCATCTCTCACAGGCATACAGTAGTGTGGGTAGTATGACTGCCTTGTACACCTTCAGCTTTGTGGACAGTTTGATGCCTCTCCTCTCCCACACTGACTCCCTCAACTGTCCAAATGTGGAGCTTGCCTTAGCAATGCATGTATCTACCTCATCGTCAATGTTCACAAATCTGCAGAGTGTGCTGCCAAGGTATATAAACTTGTAAACAACCTTCAGGATCTCACCTTCAACTGTGATAGTTGGTTCTGCATACATCTTCTGCTGTGTGAGCTGATGCAAAACCTTAGTCTTCTTGGTATTAATTGTGAGGCCGAAGTTTCTGCATGCAGTGGAAAAGCAGTTCATACTCTGCTGCATCTGGGCCTCTGTGGCAGCATTAAGTGCGCAGTCATCTGCAAACAGGAAATCATGCACAAAGTCCTCTTCAACCTTGGTCTTGGCCTGTAGCCTCCGCAAGTTGAAGAGCCTGCCATCAGTCCTGTATCTGATTGTGATGCTGGTTTCTTCATCATTGCAGAAGTCATCTATCAGCATGACTGAGAATATAATGCTGAACAGCATGTGTGTCAATACAGCACCTTGCTTGACCCCATTGGTGACTGGGAAGGCATCAGAGGAGTTTCCATTGTCCTGTATTCATGCAAGCATGCCATCATGTAAATGGAACACCATACTGATGAATTTGCCTGGGCAGCCAAACGTCTCCATGATCTGCCATAGCCCCTTATGACTGATGTTAGTCCCCTTTAATTCCATTGAGAAACACGCACACGGTACTGACACGAGATTTCTAGCAGAAAAGACAGGTAGTAGAAACGAATGTGAATGTGCAGTGTCTCTCTCTCTCTCTCTCGCTCTCTGTCTCTGTATTTGTTTTTTTCTTTTGTGGCAACATATGTCTGCTTTGTGCATTTTCTCATGATGAGCCAAGCGGGTACTGTACTATGTAATATTGTACAGAACTTCCATGTTGAGCAGTAGAATTTGATGTGTGTGGGTGGGTGTGTAAAATATCCTGGTTAGAGCGAGCAGTTTAGTTAAATGACAAGCTCAAATCCAAACCCTGTACCTTGGCTACAGGAGGCAAGGGCCTTAATCGTCTAAACCAACTGTCTTTTGATAAATCACTGTGGATTGCAACCAGTCATAAGAGTTTCACAGTTTTGTGGTTCACGGCATATATGTTGATTAAAATGTCTTTTGATAAGTTTTTAAATGATTTAAAGTAGCCTGCTTTTATACGACTCCACTTTTGCAGAACATCTCTGATTTTGCCTAATATTTATGCCCTGTACTTGATTAAGCCTTTTAACTATGTAGTGATTTGGGGCAATTGAAAATCTGGACTAGACTCTTAAATGGCGCCTGGACTGCAAGGCTAATAACAACTAGCTATGAACCAAAGTAGTTGTGGTGTAAAGGAAGGAAATTGTAGTAAAGACGAGCATCATGATTTTTTGGATGTGATCCTTGGCCTTCTTAATGCTGTGAGTGTGTTTATTATTTAGCTGTGAATAAATTAGATATCATGAAGTCTATGAGTTTAATGCTAATATTTTAACTATGAATGCATTTTAATTTACCTTTTTTGCAGGCACACAGGTGTGAAATGCATTGTGTTTAGGTTACAATAGTTTGTCTAGCACTTAGTACAGTTGGCTTAGGTTATGAGCTGTTAAAGAAATGCTTCCTATACAACAGTTTGATTCCCTCGGCCCTCATTTGTCTTCTATGTGACTCTGTCAAGTAATGTCACCTGACAGTGCACCTGGGGTACTTCTGTGGGCTGTCCCAGGCTGTCAGCAACTGCATTATACATTTGTCTTTTGAATTCCTGTACCCATCACATAGATGTTAATTAATACTTCACTATATACAACAAAACTAAACTACTCATCCTCCAACCCACCAAACATACTCAAAACAACTCTCACTTTTACATCACAGCAAAAGACAACATCACTATATACCCAACTGAACACACCAAATTGCTAGGAGTGGAAATAGACAATAAACTAAAATTTGACATTCACATATCCATGACCATACAAAAAAGTCCACAAAAAACTAGGAACATTATACAGAAATAAACAATTTCTCACCAAAGCAGCAAAGATTTCAATAGCAAATTCCCACCTTATCTCCACCCTACTTTATGCCTCTCCAGTATATACCAACCTAAGGCAATATGATCTAAACAAGCTAGAGACCTGCTACAACAAAATTGCCAAATTCACCACAGGGGCATCCTACCGTAGTCACCACTGTCTCTCACTTGCTGAACTGGGCTGGCTTGAACTCCCTCACCTCCTTCAGTGATATCAACTCTCACTCACCCACAAACTAGTAAACCATCCACTAAATGTCCCATCCCTCCAGAATCTACTCCAACCCTATCGCACCACCAGACCACTAAGATCCAGCAACAAAAATCACTTGCAGATCACTAAAGCCAATATCTCTGCTGGTGAAGCACTATTCTCTTGCGCCATAGCCAAATTATGGAACTCACTCCCACCCACAATTACCTCCGTACCATCATGCACCCACTTCAAAACTTTACTAAAAGCACAACTAAAAACATGCTGGCTATGCCCTTGCAACTCCCACTCTAATATCATCCACCCCATCCAAATACTACCTTTCTTTCCACTCCACTAACTACCCTGATTATAGCAAGCTCAGATGCTCATAAGCCTAGTACTTATTATACAGCAGGAACTTTTCATTGTTGCATTTGTTAATGCCTGTTATGTACTTCACAGATAAAGATTCTAGTTGTCTACTGATGTACTATGTTCTTCATCTGTAAATATGTTGTAAGTAATTTCTATGTTAAATTGTTAATCGCTATGTAATCCAATGTAACTACTGTCTGTTTATTTTACTGTGGAGCTTTTCTCCCCGGGCCTTCGCTGAAAATGGACCCACATCCAGTCAGACACTCCCGGTCAACAAATTTAAATAAATAAATAAATAAATAAAAAATAAATAAAATATGCTATATGAGTATGGATCCCAGCACGTCTCTTGTAGTTTAATGGGTTGTTAGATACATTTTCACTAAATGTGAGTTTCAAGGGAAGAGAGGTTTACTGGCTCTCACGATAAGTATGTTTTCAATGTAAGACTGCTGTACTTTGTTTAGAAAATGACTGTCTATAAAATCTGAAATAATAGTTTAAAATGAAATCCAAAACTCTGTGATAATTGTAAAAGTAAAGAAGAAAATAATATATGCAATGAAAGGTTTGAAAAGCATTCATGGTAATTGTGGAGAGCAGGCCAAGTAATGGGAAATTGATATAGCTGATAAGGTCTGATTCATTACCAACCATAGCACTCCACTTGTCCATGATCTGGATATCTGGATATGTTGCCTCTGGGGGACTTTGCTGCAACAATATAGCATTATTAGCCATTCAAATAGGTCATTGACGTGTGCAGAGTGATGTCAGAAGAGAGAGCTATTCTTGCTGACAGATCAACTGTAGGAAGGTCAAAATGAGATGTACATAATCTTTGTTGCATCTTACTGTGATGCAGTTTTCTCCAAAAGACTGGAATGTAAAGGATTTCTGCATTTATTGAAAAAACTGTTACTCTGCCTATTAATGCAGAGGACCGAAGCTCCAGCTTATTAATGCTTTGTCTGGCAAGGCTGCAGGGTTTCAACCTTTCCACCTTCATTTACCTACTTTGTGTCATTGAGCATGTGATTTAACCAGACAGTGGTTTGAAGGAATTAGGAATTTGGGTTGGTCTCCCTAATGGCCTCCTAGACTGCATACTTACTAACTGTGAACATGTTGCCATTGTTTGCCACCCATCTCCTATTGCACAGCTTACCTAGTTCATTAAATGTTATAGCAATATCATTAGCACACCAGTTTTTAATGTGGCATTGGTAATATATACTTCAAGGGCAACAGACATTGCATTTGTAGGTGATGCACTGAAATGCAAATTTGTTTGCTAGCAGCAACCTCTGCATTAGCAATACTTCTTGTTAATGTAGCATTACTGATATACTGCAGAGATTGTGCCTGATGACTTAGAATATGTTAGCAGATGGTTAGCATTTCTTTTGCTCTCATAAATACTCTTCTGTTTAAACTGTGTAATTAATCTGAAGCTACCAATAAAGTGCATGCAATGTATTTGTTTATATCTATAAGGCATGTACACCTTCAACAAAGTGGCTATAACTCCTGATGGGGGGTAGAAGGCTCTCTCTGGGTAAAAGTATCTTATGCTCTTACCTGGTCAATTTTAAACAGTCCTCAATTTGACTTGGTAGAATTAGTTTGCAAGTGTGCATGAATTAAGTGGGTTTGACTACTGTGTGTTTTGAGTGAAACAAATTTGAAATATGTGACTTGGTTATCAATACTAATTTATTGACACAGATATCTTAGAAGGATGCACTAAATAAAGTAGTTATAATTGGTGAGTTTGGGGAATGTCTGTAGATAAAAATGACTTACCTTGTTGAGCTGATAAAGTTAAAAAAGTTATTAGTCTGTCTTTGCAGGACTAGTGTGCATTCTTGTAGAGCAAATTGGAAAACTGTACTGTAGCCATTTTAATCACAGGCAGACATTTATTGTATTTCCAGTATGAAGACCAGGGAAGTGCACTGGGCCAAGCAGAGCACATTTTCAGTGGAGGCCCAGGGAGAAAAGCTCCAAAAGTAGTTAGAATATAATATAAGTACAGTATGGAATATACAGTATACAAAAGCATAAATATACCATTTAAAAAACAAATACAAAATCAGGAAGTATATGTTTAAAAAACATAACAAACTATAAATAAAATCAAACGTAATGCAGAGAATATAATTAAAAGTACAAGTCAAGTGTTTATACAAGTTTAGTGTTTGTTCTAAAAATAATGTTAGTGATGACAAGTGATGGTAGATGAGATTGAAGGGAGGTTTGAAAGAGACAACAGTATAATTTAGGTGGGAAGGGAGCAGGAGCAGTCCCAGATTGAGGTAAGGTAAGACTGGAGGAGAGATTTGAAATTAGAGTGGTTGTGAGTACAGCGGAGGGAGGGGGAGAGAATTCCATAGTTTAGCTATGGAGTGTGATAGAAAAAAATTGGCCAGGAGGGTGTAGGGGTTATAGATTTTAAGAAGGTTTTGATTTTCAGATCGAAGAGTATGACTGGGATGGTAAGGGGTTAAGATAGATGAAAGAGAGGGGCAGATGGAGGGTTGGAATATGAGTTTGTGAGTTGTGGCGAGTTGTATGAATTTCAGGTAATTAGGAAGCACAAGCCAGTTTAGGGAGTGGAGTGAATGGCAGTAATGAGTGGAGTATTTGGACCCTGGATGGGTGGAGTATTTGGACACTATAGCAAATTTGCAGACTTTGCGGCTAAGCTGGAGATGAGTAAGTAGAGGGGCACCATACATAAGAGAGGGGAGCAGGTAGGAAGAGGCTAGAGTATGTCTGGTAGTAGCCATTAGATAGAGATTTTGTCTATACAGCAGACCTAGTTTTTGGTGTTTTTTTAATATTATTTTTGATGTAGATATCAAATTTTAAATGTTCATCAATGGTGAGTCCGAGTAGTTTGGTGTGAGGTACAGTTTTGATAAGAGTGTTATTGTGACTTTTTATTTTAAAACAGCTTTTGTCTATGGTGACATTTCTCGAAAGAGAGACTGTCATGATTTTTGTTTTGTTAGCGTTGAGAGCGAGACGGCTGTTTAGCATCTAAGTTTCAGTATTGCAGAAGGCTGTTTGGGTTTTTTGAAGGAGTTAAGAGGGAGAGTTTGTTGTACAGATGATTGTGGAATCATCAGCATACTGGATCAGTGTAGCATTATCAGGATACTGGATCAGTGTAGCATTATCAGGATACTGGATCAGTGTAGCATTATCAGCATACTGGATCAGTGTAGCATTATCAGCATTCTGGATCAGTGTAGCATTATCATCATACTGGATCAGTGTAGCATTATCAGCGTACTGGATCAGTGTAGCATTATCAGCATACTGGATCAGTGTAGCATTATCAGCATACTGGATCAGTGTAGCATTATCAGCATTCTGGATCAGTGTAGCATTATCAGCATACTGGATCAGTGTAGCATTATCAGCATACTGGATCAGTGTAGCATTATCATCATACTGGATCAGTGTAGCATTATCAGCATACTGGATCAGTGTAGCATTATCAGCATACTGGATCAGTGTAGCATTATCAGCATACTGGATCAGTGTAGCATTATCAGCATACTGGATCAGTGTAGCATTATCTATGGATTTGTGAAAGTTATTAATGAAAATATTGAAAAACAAGGGGCTGAGAATAGAGCTATGAGGTACGCCAGAGGGATTGTTGAGAAAGGATGAAGTGGAATATTTCCATTTACCTGCTTGTTTATTGGCAAGATACTTGTAAACCAGGTTACGTAAGAAGGACAGAAATTGAGGGAGAGAAGTTGAGATAAGAGTAGAGGATGTTAAACAGTTTCAAAGACTATGCAGAGATCTAAGTAAAGGGTGGATACAATTTTCCCAGAGTTGCGAGCACGATTAATGGTGTCAAGGAAGGACAGAAGAGCAGTGGTAGTGCTGTGGCCAGGCCTGAAACCATGTTGTGTTGGGGTAAGAAGATGATTGTCTGTTAGGTATGGCAAGAGTTGGTGACAAATGCACTTTCTGAAGATTTCAGAAAGATATGAGAGAATAGCTATAGGACAGAAGTTAGTAGTGTCTGTGTTATTGCTGCCTTTGTGGAGAGGGTGACAAAAGCTTTCTTCCAGAGTGAGGGGACACAGGCTTCTTGGATGGACCTGTTGATAAGACTGGAAATGGGGAGGGCAATGCTGCCTGCAGCCATCTTAAGGAAGAGGGGCAGATTATTAGGAGGGTAGGAGCAAGGCTTTAGTTTAAGGAGGAGTTCTTTATACTGCTGGCGGAGATAGGTTTAAGACTGAAAGGTGGAGTGTTAGAGGGAAAAGCAGTGGATGTGGGACTATGAGAGGGAGATAAGATGGGAAAGTTTGCAGTTAGTTTGACTATGCCGTCAACAAAAAAGGTGTTGAAATTAGATGCAATTTCTTGCTCTGGAGACTTTTGGTTAGGGCATGGATTGTCTTTTTTACCAGGATGATGATGGGAGAAAATGCAATTCCAGAGCTTTTTGGGGTTAGAATTGTTCTGACTGGAATTTGGAGTAATAAGTGTTATGGTCTTTAGTTATTAATTTCTTCACTGAGTTGCGGAGCTGTTTGAATTTGATTAGAAAGTTTGTTAACGTATTTTTATGATATTGCTTCCAACATTTGTCTCTGTGGTGCATTCATTTTCTGTTTTCTTTAGACAGCCAGGGAATGATTTTGGCTTTTATTCTTTTTGTTCTAAGAGGGGCATGGCTGTTTAGTAAGTCTAGGAAGGTTTTGTTGAAGTAATTAGTTGCACTGTCCAGATGCAGAGTCTTTAAGGGGGCCTAATTCATTTTTTTCCGGCAGTCGGAAAACGTCTGTGGATTGAAGTTGGTGAGATTACCAGTTTGAATGTATTGATGTTGTATTTGGAGAGAAGTCCCACACTGGAGGGCATAGGCTGTAAGGTGGTCGCTAAGGGTATCAAGTATAATACCACCATTTGAGATTAGGTTGGGATGAGTTGCTAAGATCCAATCTAGTGTAGTACCAGAGGAGCCATCTTTACAGGGTCTGGTAGGGTAGTTTATTAGATGGGAGAAGTTAAAGAGATTAATTGTTTGGCTCAGAGATTGGAGGAGATGGTGGCCCAGTTGATGCTTACATCACCAAGGATGAATGTTTCCTTTTTGATGTTGGAAGAGGATGAGGATGTTATCACCAGGGGAATGTAGATGGCAGGTATACATAAAGATTTGTGTTTGTTGATTTTAGGAAGGCTATGGTTAGTTCAGCAGGAGGGAATTTAGGAATGGGGTTAGTGTATGGAATGACTGCTAGAGAGGAGCAGTAAATTATGGCTACCTCTCCTCCTTTCTTGTTAGATCTATCATTCCGTATGATTTGGTAGTCGGGGGAAGAATTTCATTATCTTTGATAAGAGGTTTGAGTCAATACTGAGACAGTTAATATGTTAGGATGGTTATATGACAGCCAGGCATGTAAGCTGGGCATTTTATAAGATCTGTACAGCTGCGTTAGTGGCGGGAATTGATTACAGATATTGGTGGATTAGAATTACAGCAATATGAGTTGCCTTTTGTAGTTGGAATCATCTGATATGGGTATTTTTTCATTATTAGTTCATATATTTTTGTTTCTCTGCTTATGGAAAAAATGTTCTAAACTACAAATTTAAAACACACCCTAACAAATATTGTTGCATAAAACCTGATATATAATTTAAATAATTACGAAGGTGAATCAAAGAAAACATACATTTATGCATGGTCCTTAAAATGTATGTAGGGGCTTAATATTTTGAAAATAGACTGGGGACCAAGGTACACTTAATCTGCTGCTGGCCAGATGCATTTTCAGTGAATGTTAGTTTCAATGCATTTTTAAAGAATTGTGAGTTTCAAGGGAAGAGAAGTTTACTGTTGCTCATGTTAAGTCTGTTTTCAATGTACAAATGTGTTGTTTTATTTTGTTTAGCAAATGACCATCAATGTTTGTGCTGCAAAATTTGAAATAAAGTGTTAAATTAAATTCACATCTCTGTAATCATTGTAAAAATAAAGAAAGTTGTATACACACTGACAGCTTTGAACAGTGTTTATGGTAAATGAAGAGAGAGGGCCAAGTAGTGGGGCACTGAGATGGCTGCGGGACCCTCCCTGCAGCCATCGCAGTAATGGGACACTGTGATGGCTGCGAGCAGGGTCCCTGGTCCATTACCTTGCCTCTGTCCATATTTGACCATGATACAGCTCTGCACAGAGAGGATCTCTGGATGTTCCTGACCACCCTTTTTGCTTTAACAGCAATTCAACCTTTTTCTGAAAGAAAGTAAAGAAATTTCTGTCCAATCCTGGTAAACTCTGCCAAGGCACTTGCTCAAGTTTTACCTGCTGACTGAATGGAGGAAGTGCCTGGTTGCTTCTTTCGAATCTTGAAGGAGAAAACCCATAGTTTTAACAATTGAGGGAGCTTAGTTTTTGTATGACTATTACTGTGCTTGAGATGTGTGACCTCTATATCCCCTGCACCCACTTTGCCTGCCTTCATATTGATTCCAGTTGGGGACGCTTTACTCTCCTCCCACCTCTAATTTCCCACTCACACCCAGAATCTCCAATTTATACATCACTGTCTCCACCTTCCTCCTCTTCCTCCCACCCACTTCTGACCACCCATAAAGGTACACACAATCCTACATTCCACTTCCTCAACCATTTAAATGTGATATATTCCCACCTTAAACTTCTGTACAAATTGATCGCCATCCACACTTAGTAATTCCACAAACAAGCACATCATTCCCAACCCCTTAACATTCCCAGATATATTCCCTGTTCCTCTCCCATCATCACAGACTCGCACCTCTTACTTTCAGAACTCTTTTTCTACCTTCTGTTGCACAGTGCTTCTCCACCTCAGCCTCTTCTCCTTCCTTTAACCCCCTAGACTACACCAACATTAACCCCCTCTTTTCTTCCATCTCTCAAGCTACCCTTCACTAGCCTATCACATAGCCCCACAATCACTCACTTGAACCCCCAAACATACCCTACTCATATACACATTCCATTCTCCACCCATCACTTACATAAACTCCAGGTTCACACTGCCTTTTAGCTCATCTTCTCCAAGCATACCAAACCCCAGCAATCCCACCTCAAATTTCCTAATCACCTCTATAAATCCACCCCATTTTGCTCAAACTCCTTCTCAAAGATGACATTAAATCCAGACCAGGGCCCTCCCAACACATAATACCCATACTTTTTGCTGATATCTAACACTTGCCTAAACCTCAAACACCTCCAAAACACAATATAGGCGCAAGGCACACTCAGCATATTAAACCTGCATCCTCACATAGCACAAAGAGTCCCAAAGTCACAGATGCTGAGCACATAAGGCAGGCATCAACCGAACCAAATATTCGCATTGTAAAACATACAGATGTGCCTGCTGAGCAAGGAAAGGTTGATGGTTAGTTGCTTGCATGGTGCCAGAATCTGTCAGATAATACATGCCCTCAAGTTCTTGAACAATAAGTACTATATGACTCTGTCATAGTTCATGCTGATATTAATAAGTTGAGGTGTACCTCTCTGGATTTTATAAAGAGGGACATGATGAAACTCTCAGGCTATGTGTCCAAGGCAGGTATGACCTTAGCATTGAGCAATATTCTACCTTTTCCAAGAATAATGCCGCAATATGAGCAAAAAAATTACTTCGATAATTGCCTTAGTTTTTCGTTCATTCAAAGGGGGGAGTCCAATATTTGTTAGCCTGGAAGGATGTGATCAACAGACAATGCTGCTTCACCAGAGATGGTCTGCATCTCTCACTTCAAGGGTTTCAGTTATTGGCAGGAACATTGTCCACCCCCATAGTGTGCTTTTAGGCAATGACAATCTGCTACACCTAAGAACATAATGAAACAAGGAAAGGAAATGTGAAGGTGTTACTGATCAATGCTAGGAGTCTGAACAAGAAACTCCACTCCTAAAAACCCTTCTCACCCTGGAAGATGCTGATGTCTGTGTAGTGACTGAGACATGGTTTAAGATTTCAGAGTGCACTCTGGCTATGCAGGGCTATACTGCCATCCACATGTTCAGACCAGCTACTGCACAGAAAGCGAAGAGAGGTGAAGGTCATCAGTCCACATTCAGAAGAGACTCACATCAAGGCAGGTAAACCAGCACATTGCACTAGAGCATCTTCATGTCCAAATAACCATCAGAAAGGTCTTGTACCATATATTAGCTAGCTATAGGACTCCCTCTATGACCCAAGAAAGTCACAGCGCCTATCTACAGGAACTAGAATCACTGAGTGTTAAACCCAACCATTTTCAAAGGTAATCTAAATGAATCAGCTGTAGACTGTGAAACCTACACCACCACTAATGCACAGGCACAAAGACTGCTGGACTTTGTCAGTCATAACTCTCAACTTCTTACAGCAGGAAGTGTGGGCAAAGCCTAAAATAATGGTGGAGCAATGGCCCAAAAATAGAATAACAGGATTTGTGTTAACATGCATTGTCTGATGGGCACAAACTCTGAGACACAAGTATATCAGTAGTTAGTGATTTCATTCCTCAGTAATTTACCGGAAAACTACAACCTTTGAGGAACAGAACAAAAATTAAAAAATCTGTGCATTCTGTGAAAATGTGGACAGTTGAGGGGTATCAGTACAAATGCCCTGGACCAATTAGTCCGAGTACACACTGGGGCAATAACATCTTGGATCTTGTCCTTAGTAATATGGGAGCATCTTGCAGCATCCATTATGTATCCTCATCAATTGTTAGGTCTAGCCATAAAGCAGTCTCTTTGAAAAAACAAAACTAAAACCAGAAACCCCTTCCACCCTGGGTACCTTTATAAATTACCTACTCCTAAGTGCCTGAGACAGGTAGCTGAATGTGCACTGTGGGAAAGACAAGAAATGAGGACATAAGAGCAAAAGCCAAAGTAGCTCCAATCGCAGGAAAAGTTCCAAGAGAACAGATTACATTGGTTTGGTCACAGATGCAGGAAAGGAGAAGACAATTTGGTGTAGCAGATTAGGGACATATAGGAAGAAGGCCAGAGGAAACAAGGGCATCCTGCAAAGATATAGATGGATGGTGTGAGAGAAGATCAGTGTCAGTCAGGCATGAAAAAGGGGGCTGATGATGAAGATGATGATGATCTACTCCTAAATGAAACATTGACAAGTTTCAAATCCCCACCAAACCCAGTTAATGTCACTGAATATGCGGAAATGTATACCATCACACTATGCCTGCATGTAAACAGCTGCATAAATGTAGCTGCACCCCATAGGAACAAGTACAGGGCAAACTCCAGAAATAAACCCACATGGTAGAACCATAATATCAACAAACTTTACAATAAGAGTAAGAGACCTTTCACCAAATGAATGATGAATAATTCCCAAAATGATAGAGCCCTTGTCACTAAAATAAACAAACAACTCAGGAGCTTAATAAAATACACCAAAGCCAAGTTTGAGGCTAAAATACAATCGCAAGATATTTTAGTTATGTTAGTAATTTCAAAAGCACAATGCAGCAATGCACTGAGCTGATTATGAATGTTACCCTCACTGAGACTGAAGATATAAATAACCTACTGACTGATCAGTTTATCTCTAACTGTACCCACCTCTCCCTTCATCTGTCAATCAAGTTATACCTGAAAATTGCTCACCTCCAACTATAATACAAGACCAAGCCCTAAAAGTGCTACAAAAACTTAAAAATACAGTATTGATGGATCCTGACAATATCCATGGATGCATCTTAAATAGTATGAAGCATGATTTAGCCACACACCTAACAACACTGTTCAATCTTAGCCTTTGGGTTTGATACCAAGTGAATGGGGAACAGCTGCAGTCATTCCCCTGCATAAAAGAGGACGTTCCACAGATCCAGGCAATTACAGATCCATAAGTCTGACCAGCCTCATATTCAAAGCCATGGACTTATTATGGAACTAATCAATCAGGACATATGGATCCTCTAAACAATAAACTCATCTTGCTTTGGATTCATCAAGGGCAAATCATGTTAGTCAACAAGGTAGATTTTTTTGAAATGTTCACCAAAGTAATGGATAATGTAAAAATGGCATGCTATAAAGCTCGACCTGGTCAAAGCTTTTTACACAATTCCCCACTCAGGCATAGTAAAAAGGCTAAATAACCTGAAAATAAACCCCTATATCACCCACTGGGTTGCCAACCTTCTCATAGATATAACGCAGACAATCAAAATACCTCCACAAAATGATCATTCACCAGTGCAGTCCCCCAGTGTTCTGTACTGAGACCTCTCCTGTTTGGTGTCTACTTTTCTGAAGTAAAGGCCAATACCAAAGGGCTCCAGCTGACTACCATTTCAGATGTCTGCAAGCTAGGAGCAGTCACTGAATCACCAAATGACTTAGGACGCAGGAAGGTTTGTTTCAAATAAATAACTGGTATCAAAATCATGGTCTGAAACTAAATGCCAAAAATGTATTATTGTATCATTTGGGGAGTCATTTACCCCATGGAACTACCACATTGACAATACAACCCTAAGAGTTGACCCAGTTTTTTAGGATTTGGGAACTAATGTGGACAGTGACCTGTCATTTTACCAACATCTGTCTATTGTTATAAGAAAGCCCTTTTATATTGCACAGCTTATAAGCAAAGGGATTGTATCAAGATCTAGAGATGTCCCTCTTTACTCAGCCATCATTAGGCTAATCATTGAGTGTAATGCCCCCTTTGCCATGTATCTGTCCAGACACATGCAACAACTGGAACACCCAGAGAGATACCTTACCGAAAGGATACAAGGCCTAAACATGTGTCCTACATAGACTGACTTAAAGCCCTGTCACTATACTCAGTGTCCTACAGACTGGAAAGAGGTATCCTCTGTCTGGCATACAAAGCATCCTCTGTCCCATTACTGATGGATTTACTACACGTCAGCAAGTCAAATGGCATCAGAAATCTCAGTCTTAGGGACATAACCCTCTTCTGCAGCATCAACAGAATGGTTTGGAGGGAAAAGTATATTTCATAGAGGACCAACTAAAGAATGTTGTGGCAAAGGCAAAGATATAGGACCAAGTTGGGAGGGTGGCCTAATGGATAAGGTGTTTGCCTAACAAACACAAGGTGCAGGGTTTGAGTCTCACAAGGGATACTTGGCTAAGCTTAAAATGGCTCGCAAGGGCAGTTAGCTTAGTACTAATCTATGAACCTAAGAAATAAAAATGTATTGCCAAAGATTACAGTACTTCCTATAGTCAGCACAGCAGCTATGGAACAGAGTCCCCATCCACATAAGACAAAGTCCCTCTCTGGCCAATTTCAAGTGCAGATTAGATCTGTGGATGGGAAACAGAATATTTACTCCAGGACTACCTCCTGTTCTACTAATGGACTTATACAGCTCCTAAATGCTTTATCCCATTCATGGGTCCCTTCAAATTATCTATGGTATGATCCCGGTTATTCTCGTTATGATTAATATATAATTATTGACCCTGAGATAGATTACTTCAAGCATGAAAGAGAAAATTGGCTTAAAATGGCCCACAAGGGCAGTTAGCCTAGAACATATATAAATGAAAATAAATAAACAGCCCTTTGTTTTCTTCTGACATTAAGGGTATTATTGTTGTTATGACTGGTGTATAGTATCAGGCTTTTGCGTAATTTTCTGACTCTGAGCAAGTCATTTTACAGACAGTGCTCCCAAGGTGAGGCTGAAAAAGTCCACGGAGATGAATGTTTTACTCCAGTTAACAAAATCAATTCAAATAAAAATAAAATAACTAAAATGCAGGTAGACTTGGATCTGAAATTGTCTTACAGGCAGAAAGATTCTGCTTTTTAGTTATCTGTAAGAAACAAAGTAGAGAAGAAAATAATTTTCCACGTGTTTTCTCCAGGTGAGGAGTCTTTATAAGCTATGTCAAGTGGCTTTCTTGAGGCCTGCTTTGGGTCAGGTCAGTGCTGTATTAAGTGACAAAAATACAAGTGACTGTTATACGTCGATGTTTTTGAACATACAAGAAACAAATGAAAAGATCAACAAGGTGGATGAAAAAAAGCAAAGCATCCTTTCGTTCCGGTAAAGCAAAGCATTACTGGAGATTTTTTATACATTTGCTAATCATGTAAACCCACCTGACACAAGTTTACATTTTTTCGGGTGACCCAGCTTTACACTGTAGGCAAACGGAGGTGAAAAGAAACAAGAGGTGTACCATTTTGTTACTAGAAAGGGGTCATTAAAAGTTCAGAACCTCAGTCCTTTATGTTTACTGACAGGATTATTCACATGAACTGATGCATGATTGTGGTATAAAGGGGTATGATGACCTTCCTGGAGTATCTGCTCTTGCTTGTTTATATTTAAAGTGTTGTCTGTTATTATTATCTGTACATATTTAATGGTCGTATGTTTTGTATGACTTAACCACATATTTTGAAGTCAGTTTATATCTGCTCACGTTTCTATATTTATTAAAGCAAAGCGTATTACTACAAGACCAGGTGTATATTTTTTGCAAACCATCTTGAAGAACTTCTGCATCTATTACTGACATAATTATGTTGCTCAGTCTTTATTCATCGGCATCTTTGGTTGTTTACTACACTTCTTCCATTTTCATAGTGGAGATCAACAGCTGAAATGAAGTAGCCCAGTTCAGAGCCTTGTGATTCATGCATTGCAACACACCAGGACAGACATGTACCTCTAATCCTGGCTTGTTGCATTCTGTTGTTTCATAGGTTCATAGGTTCATAGGTTGGTACTAGGCTATTGGTCCTAGGGCCTATACAAGCCTAGCCATAACAATTCCCTGGTTATTTCTTCCCACACTATTTACTTCCCTGGACCCCTGTCTAGCAGTGCGACTGATGTGATCCCTGGGGTGAATTTCCTTTCTTCCATCCAGTCATCAAGGTTACTTTTGAAGAGGGCCAAAGAGGTGCTCTGCTTGACATGTATGGGCAGTCTATTCCAGAGTCTGGGGAGTCTCCGGGTCAGGAACCTATCCCTCCAGCATGTTTTGTTTATTGTGATGACAAGATTTAGATCCCTGGAGTGTGTGGCTCTGAGGGATTAGGATTTCTTTAAGTGTTGCATGTCCAACAGCTCTGGCTTTGACATGGCCTTGTATGTTAAGCAGAGATCGCCTTGTAGTAGACGATATGCGGCAAGAGTATAGCTGGAGTTTTTTAAGGTGGTCAGCATAGGGCATCTGCTTTATGTCTGTGATTCTTTTAGCGAGGTATTTCTGTGGTCTTTACAGCTGTTGCAGATGTCTTGAGAGGTACATACCAAATGAGGCATTGTATTCTATAATGGGTCTAATGAGTGATGAGTACAGTGGGACAATGACCTCCTTTTTTCTGGATGAAAAGCCCTTAGTGATGAGGTGTGCCACATGGAAGGATTTCCTGACTTTTGTGGCGATGTGGTTATTGAAGGTAAGACCACTGTCCACCTGTGTCCCTAAGTCTCTTATCACACTTTCGGTGTTTAGTGTACTGTCACCTATGTGGTAATTCATGGGTACATGTTTTTCCCCAAAAGGGATAACTATATATTTCTTGGCACTGAGCTTAAGCCCATGGCTCTGGCACCAAGCATCTGTTTCTGTAAGGCCCTTTTGTAGAGTATCAGCATCATTTGGGGATTCAATAATGGCTCCCAGTTTGCAGTCATCTACGAAGTTTGTTAGCCAGAGTCCCTTAGTATTGGCCTGTACTTCAGAGAAGTAGATGCCAAACAAGAGAGGTCCCAGGACTGAACCCTGAGGTACTCCACTTGTCACTTGTCTGGAGCTGGATTTGGAGTCAGCTACTTTTACAGTGTGAGTTCTGTCAGTAAGACAGTTGGCAACCCATCGAGTGATGTAGGGATTAATGCCCCAGCTTAGTAAGTTTATCTATGATTCCAGAGTGGGGGATGGTGTCAAAGACCTTGTCAAGGTTCAGATAGGCTATGTGGACTGCCTAATCCTCATCCATGGCTCTGGCGACTGATTCGAAGAAGTCAATCAGGTTCAGGAGACAAGACTCCTTTCCCCTGTAAATAAGTGTTCGCTGATATTCAGTGCATGTGATTAATCATTTATTCTCTTATGTGAATAAGTGCTGAATGTTTCAGGAGAGTTGAGATACGCAGTATACACTCTCAGCACTATAGCCTGTCTCTAAAGGTCAAGGATATGTCTATATCCTCACATTTGTTGAATTATATTAAAAGGGTTCTTTCTACTATGAAACACCAACATCTTAAAAAAATGGCCAAAAGTCAGAAGAGTAAAAAAAATCAATTTTAGTTTTAGTATTTTATTTATGTATTTATTTGAAGTTTATTTTCTGTGAAACTCCAACTAGGAGAGTAAAATGCCCCTTTTCAGCAGACCCCTTGGGAGAAAATCTCCACAATTACAAAGGAATGCAATTGTGTGATGACTGAACCAAAACCTGTTATAATATAAGTAGCAAGGTGTCACATCTAGCAGGATACTGATGAACTTAACATCTGACTCTATAGCCATTGTATTAGATGGAAAAAGTATATGAATATGATTATAATAGTTTGGATACACTGATATGAGATAATATGATATAATAATGCCCTAGGTGTGAGTGTGTGTGTGTGTGTGTGTGTGTGTGTGTGTGTGTGTGTGTGTGTGTGTGTGTGTGTGTGTGTGTGTGTGTGTGTGTGTGTGTGTGTGTGCCTTCTGTGGAAGGATGGGCGCCGGGCTGGCAACTCGACACTGTAAAACTCCACTGCCAATCATGAGCGGACAGCTGATCCACTGTGGTGACCCCTAACCAGGAAAAGCCGAAAGCAGAAGAAGAAGAAGAAGAAGAGGATAACACATCTTATAGTTTAACGACACTAGGACTAATACAGCCAAGACAGAACAACTAAGATACAGTGCATAAAAGGTTTTACATGAAAATGAGGGAGGTATAGAGATGAAGAAGAGAAAGAAGCAAGAGGGATAGAATGATTGTACAAATAATCAATGATTTGATGTAACAGACTGTCTAGGATGAGGAGAAATAAATTGTGGTTGTAAATCTGAGCTAACAGGTTCAAGAGTATCCAGTGGTAAATGTGGGGGAGGGTGAAAGAGAGAGAGAGAAACACCAGGGCAGAGTATAAATAGGAGAAAAGAGATCAGACAGAGATCGTACCTTGGAGAAAAGAGGTGAGGAAAAAGTAAAGCAGAAAGTTAGAGGGGAGAACAGTAGGAAGTTGGAAGCAAAAGAGAATGTAATAGGGGAGAGGGACAATAGAGATTACAATTTCATCCTGGGGAAGAGTAGGAGCAGATCCATGATTTACTGTTCTTTAACTGAGGATTTGGGAGAGGGCTGGATACAGACAGTTTAATGGCTGGACAGGCTAAGGGTTTATGGATGATGTTATAAGTAGTTATAAGTTGCAGATAGGAATGATGGTTGGGAAGTTCAAGCCAGTTAAGGAAATGTTGTATTTTACAGTGGTGTGTGCAGTCATTTGGGATAGAGGCAACCTTGATGATTTTGTTATAACAATTTTTAAGTTAAATTTTTAGGGAGGATTGTAAATTGTTCCGAATATGGGCCCTATAGAATAAACACGGTAAAAGGTTCAACCTTAATTTTTAGGGAAGATTGTAAATTGTTTAGGATTGGGGCCCCATAGAATAAAGACTGTAAAAGGTAAGATTTGGGTGGGAAAATTTTGGTAGGTGTATTCAGGAAATGATTGTTCTTGTATAGCATGCCAAGTTTCTGATGGGTTTTCTTGATGCTGCTTTGAATGTGAAGGTCAGACATAAGATTGTATGTCAATTACTACTCTAGGAAATTTGATATGGGGGACCAATTCAATTCTGGTGTTATTTACGCAATACATCTTGAATGCTGTTTTGTCAGGGAGAGAAATTTTGGAGTAAAGAGGAGGAGCTTGGATTTGTTTGGGTTAAGTAAGAGTTGGGCATTGGTTAGCCAGGATTCAGTGGAAGTGAATGCTTGTTGGGTTATCTGTTGTATGTGTGTGAGACCATGTCAAAAGCTTTTGACCAGTAAAAAAAGAAAACAACAAATACAAGTTTGCCAGTGTCTCTTGTTTTGTGGACAGTATCCATGAAAGGTAATAGAGCAGTAGACATGTTGTGTGCTGGTCAGAAGCCACACCAAACCTTAATTGTTTTTTTTTTTGCAGTGGGGACTCCCCCCTGTATTCCCTAAAGTTATGTATGCCAACTCCATCATCTCATCAACTGGAAGAAAAGTGAAATCTGCCAAAATCAGTGAACCATTGCCAGTGCAAACTTAGGAAGTGTACCATCATCGATTTCCTAAGGACAACAACATACCAGCTTTTCATCTTTTTTTTCTATGTGCAACTGAAACTTCAGCAATTTCACCTCAAGCATGTTTAAGGGAGCCCAGTAAAAGGGATTACATTAGATTTTACTGAAATCTGTGTATAAAGTCATACGGCACGTTTTCTGGTCCCATTGAACTTAGCTTTTAATTTTGCCTGTCACAGTAGTAGTATTTTTTCTGCATTATGTGGACAAGATGCTCAAGTTAGATGGAAGGATAGGCTCATTAAACACTGTCTCCTTCTGCTCTAGAATATCTGCCCCCACCCCCATCAGGTCAAGCAATGCAATAATTCCCTATTATCCTTGAAACAAATGTTGGACAACTGGAAGGCTACCCTTAAATTTATTCCACGACTTACAGGCCAGATGCTCTTTGAAAGAAAAGTATTTATTAACAAGCTGCAGATGGAGTTTGGTCAAATTATCCAGGATCAACAGATGTGTGTATTTTCATCTGCAGAGCCTAATATAACTTCTCACTGTTAATATTTATTATCTATTGTATTATGTTGTTACTATTTATTACCTATTATTTATAGTTGTAGTTGATTTAATTGTGGCACAGATTTATTGTATACCACAATTTGCTGTAAATGTTATCAGCAGTTGCAGTGTTTGAACTATATTACAGCTGAACTGCATCATTTTGACTCTAATATAATTTCCGGGGTTACCCTCTTCCTCCACAGTTGCATGATATGGATATAGCATATTTAATTTCTGGGGAAGTGGGGGTGAATGAAGTACAACTAACCTTATGTTTGCAGTGAGACATAGTTGTGAAGGAGATGAGGAAAGAGTACAAACAGGCATTCCTAGACTTGGAGAAAGCATATGACAAGGTCCCAAGAAAGCTGATCTGGGCAGTACTGCAGTGGTTTGAAGTCACAGAAACATTGGTAGAATTAGTACAGGCTATGTACAAGAACCCAGTGACAAAAGTACAAACAGTGTTTGCCCCTACAGAGGGGTTCCCAGTGAGAGTGGGTGTTCACCAGGGTTCAGCTCTGAGCCCACTACTGTTCATATTGGTGATGGACTACATTAGCAAACAAAGTTGCTGTTTGCAGACGATGTGGCATTACATGCAGACTCTGAACAAGAACTTCAGCAATAGAGGAATTGAATGCAAAACTGAAGGCACATGGAATGAAACTAATCACAGATAAGACAGTGGTAATGGCAGCAAATTAGGGAAATCAGAAGAAGCTGAGCACTTGAGATAGAAGGGAAGATAGTAGAACCAGTAAATAACTTCAAATATCTGGGAGGGATGCTTGCAGAAAAGTAAAGTCTGAATGAAGAGGTCAAAGCTAAAATCAGAGGGTCTGCAGCCAAATGGCATAGAGCGTCAGGTGTAGTCTATGATAGAAGAATGCCAAAGAAGCGGAATAGTAAGGTGTACAAGATAGTGGTGTGACCAGTACTACTGTATGGTACAGAAACTTGGGTAGTAAAAGCAGAGCAGATGAAGAAGCTAGAGGTGATGGAAATGAAGTGCCTGAGAAAGGTGGTAGGATGCACACTGTGGGACAGATGAAGAAAGGAGGGCATAAGAGCAGAAGCCAAAGTAGCTCCAACTGCAGAAAATATCAAAGAGAGCAGATTACGGTGGTTTGGACAAGTGTGCAGAAAAGCAGAAGGCAATCTGGTGAAGAAGATTTGGAACAGACAGGAAGAAAGTAAGAAGACATGAGGATGTCCAGCAAAGAGGTGAATGGATTGTGTGGGAGAAAATCTGTGACAGTCAGCCATGAGTGTTGAAGAAATCATGGGTGTGGCATTGCACTGAGTGATGGTGACAGTTAACATGATACCCCAACCCTGTGTAGAAAATGAGAAAAGGGGGCTGATGGATGTGGTGGTGAAGACCCCCATGTAAAAGCAAAGTTTCTGGTTCTTTTTAGGTGATCCCACATAAAATGTATCTGTGTCATTTGCAATCACCATAATTCTTTGTTTTTTGTTCATAGGTTCATAGGTGTGTATTAGGCTAATAGCCCTGAAGCCTTTACAAGCCTAGCCCAAAAAAATTGCCCAGGCACCATGCCACCTGATGTTAGTTCACAGTGTTCCTATTCAGAAGGGCAACTAGAGTGATCCCTGAGGTGAACTTTCTGTTACCTATCCACTTGTCAAGATTTCTCTTGAAGGCCAGCGAGGTGCTCTGCTTGACATGAATGGGAAGCTTATTGCAAAGTATGGGCAGTCTTTGGGAGATGAACCTGTCCCTCCAGAATGTTCTGTTAATTGTGGTAATAAGGTTGTGATCTCTGGAACGTGTGGAATGGGGAGATTTGGGATTTCTTTAGGTGCAGTATTTCAAGTAGGGCTAGGTCAGACATGGCTTTGTAAGTCAAGCAGTGATCACTTCTAAGCAGACAAGAGACTGAGAACAGCTTGAGTCTGTCCATGTAGGACATGTGTTTAAGGCCTAGGATCTTTTTTTGAGGTACTTTTGTGGCCTTACCAGCTGTTGTAGGTGTCTGGTCAGGTACATGCCAAATGGGGTGTTATATTCAATGATTGGACTAATGAGGAATGAGTAGATAGAGATGATGACCTCTTTCTTCCTGGATGCGAAACCTGTGGTTATAAGATGTGCCATATAGAAGGACATTCTGACCACAGTGGCAATGTGTTGGTTGAAGGTGAGGTGCCTGTCGACCTGAGTGTCCAGATGTCTTGCTCCTTCAGTCTTCATTGGGCTCCCACAAACATGGTAATTCATATGAACTGAGTTTTTTCCAAAGGGAATGATAACACATTATTTGGTGCTAAGTTTCAGGCCATGGTTCCGACACCAGTCATTGGTCTCAGAGTGGCCCTTTTGTAGGATGTCTGCATCACTTGGGGAGTTGATAATAACTCCTACCATGCAGTCATCAGTGAACTTGGTCAGCCAGAGTTCTTCTGTGTTGGCCTGGACTTCTGAGAAGTAAATGCCAAACAAGAGAGGGCCCAGGACCAAGCCCTGTGGGACTCCACTAATGACTGGTCAACAGTCTGACTTGGAATCCACAACTTTCATTCTGTGGGTCCTGTCTATGAGCCAATTTGCAACTCACCTAGTGATGTAAGGATTGATGCCTAGTTTGGTGAGCTTATCAATGATACTTGAGTGGGGAATGGTATCAAAGGCCCTGGCCAGATCGAGGTAGGGTGTAGGCACTGCCTTACCCTCATCCACAGCCTTGGTGACTGTCTCGAAAAAATCAACCAGGTTCAGCAGGCAGGCTCTTCCCTTGACAAAGCCAAACTGTGTGGGGTCAAGAGTTTGGAGATGGCCTATATCTTTGTTAAGCAGGTCCATGATGATATGCTCCAGAGCTTTGCATACCAGACTCATCAGGCTAATGGGGCAATAGTTCCCAGGGTCTGTAGTTGCTCCCCCTTTATGGAGCGGGGTGACTGTAGCAGTTCATGGCTGTTAAGGCTGTGATTGAACAGGGCACACAGACGTGGTGTAAGTTCGTTTTGTACCACATGTAGGATGCAGCCAGAGATATTATCACGTCCCATGGATGCTGTATTCTTGGCTTTGGACAATGCAGCTTTTATCTGTTGCTGCAGAAATGATGGGTTCCAGGCTTTCTGTTAGTATTGTAATAGGGCCCTGGGGGGAGACAGGTGTAAAGTTGGCACTGACTCTATCGACCAGTATGTTGGTGATATCTGTCAGCTTAGTATAGGAGGTGCCATTGTGTAATAACTCAGAGCAAATCTGGGTATTGCCTTGGAGGTTCATAGGTAGGTACTAGGCTATCAGCCCTGGGGCCTATACAAGCCCAGCCAAAAAGGTACCCTGGCTTTTTCCACCCAAGAAAATAATTTTCCTGTGCCACTGTCGAGCAGAGCCACAGAGGTGATCCCCGGGGGTGAATTTCCTATTTCCCATCCAATCATCAAGATTTTTCTTGGAGTGCTAATGAGGAACTTTGTTTGATATAGATAGGTAGTTTATTCCAGAGTATGGGAAGTCTCTGGGAGAGGAATCTATCCCTCTGGCATGTTCTGTTTATTCTGGTGACAAGGTTTAGGTCCCTAGAGCATGTAGCTCAGAGGGATTGGGATTTCTTTAAGTAGAGCATGTCCAACAGCTCTGGGAATGCCATATCTTTGTATGTTAGGCAGAGATCACCTCTGAGTAGGCGATATGCGATGGAGTAAAGCTGGAGTTTTTTGAGACGGTCTGCGTAGGGCATCTGTTTGAGGCCGGTAATCCTCTTTGTGAGGTATTTCTGTGGCCTTTCCAGTTGTTGTAGATGTCTTGTGAGGTACATACCAAAAGTGGTGTTGTTCTCTATAATGGATCTAATGAGTGATGAATAGAGGGGAACAATGACCTCTTTTTTTCTGGATGAGAAACCTTTTGTGATGAGGTGTGCCACGTAGAAGGATTTCCTGACTACTGTGGCAATGTGATTATCAAAGGAGAGACTACTGTCCTCCTGTGTCCCAAGGTCTCTTATCACACTTTCAATGTTAAGTATACTACCACCTATGTTGTAGTTCATGGGTACAGAGTTTTTACCAAAGGGGATGACAATGCACTTTTTGGCATTGAGCTTGAGGCCATGGCTTTGAAACCAGGCATCTGTCTCAGTGAGGCCCTTTTTTAGGATGTCCACATTGTTAGGAGTTTCGATTATGACTCCTAGTTTGCAGTCATCTGCGAACTTTGTTAGCCAAAGACCTTCTGTGTTAGCCGGTACTTCAGAGAAGTAGATACCAAACAGGAGAGGACCCAGGACTGAACCCTGTGGTACTCCACTTGTCACTGGTCTGAAGTCAGATTTGGAGTCTGCTACTTTCACAGTGTGAGTTCTGTTAGTGAGCCAGTTGGCAACCCATCTTGTGACATAGGGATTTATACCTAGTTTAGTGAGTTTATCTATAACTCCAGAGTGGGGGATGGTGTTGAAAGCCTTGGCAAGATCTAGATAGGCTGTGTGAACTACCTTACCCTTGTCTACGGCTTCGGTGACTGCTTCAAAGAAGTCTATCAGGTTTAGGAGGCATAATCTGCCTTTTGGAAACCTGAACTGGGTAGGGTCCAGAGTTTGGAGATTACCAATGTCTTTGTTTATAAGTTCCATGATGATACGTTCTATGGCCTTGCAGACCAGGCTCGTCAGGCTAATGGGGCGGTAGTTCCCGGGGTCTGTGGTAGCTCACTCTTTGTGGAGTGGGATAGCTGTTGTTGTGCACCATTCAGCAGGCACAAAGCCTGAAATGAGGCTATGATTGAGCATGGTACTTATGTGAGGTGCCAGTTCGTTCTGTAGTTCGTGTTGAAAGCAGCCTGGGATGTTTTCTGGTCCCATGGATGCTGTGTTCTTGGCTTTGGAGAGTGTGGTTTTTACCTGTGCAGCTGTGATTACAGGAACTTTGCATTCTTCCAATATAGAGATGGGCTCTTTAGGGGGTGAAAGGGGGGTAAAGTTAGCACTGAACCTATGTGCCAGGATGTTGGCAATATCAGTTGGGTCTGTATATTTAGTGCCATAGGTTCATAAAAATACTGTGCCCATTAGTTTGTTCACGTCCTATTTATATCCATGCTAAGGTTTGTATGTCAGGCACATGTCACCTCTGAGGGTGAGGAACTTTCAATTGCTGCAGATGTCGGGTGAGATACATCCCTAATGGGGCATTGTACCGATCATTGGTCTGATAAGTGTCAAAATAAAGGCCACTGTCAACCTGGGTCCCCAGGTCCCTGATAACCTCTTCTGTGCTTAGTGGATTGCCACCTATATGGTAGCTTGGGGTTACCTTGTGCTGTAACTCAGAGCAGATCTGAGTGTTGCCATTGAGATTCTTGCCATAGCTATAGAATGCTTTGTGGTTGTCTTTAGAATCAGTGGCAATTTTAGATATAGCTATAGTAGGCTTTGTGGTTGTTTTTGGTGTCAGCCACAATTCTGCCTTCATAGCTGGCTTTAGAGATTTGATAAGAGATCTCAGCTTTTTGCTGAGACTGATAAGGGAGGTTTTCCAGTCTTGTGACTTCATTTTTTTCTGCAACAGTTTATTCCTTCTGTTGTAAAGTTTATTGATGGCCGAAGACCACCAGATTGGCTTCCTTTTTTTTGCAGGAGAGCGTCTTAGTTCACTCTGGTATGACAAGGTCCACGCATTTGTGAACATGCTCGCACAGTGCATTTGTGTATGATTCGGCAGTCATGCAGCTGTTTTCTACTGTCATGGGTGCTGAGAAGTTAGCCATCTCTGTTTTTAGGAGCCCAAAGTCAGCTTTAGAGAGTTTTTCAGGGTGATCACCTTAGCAGGGGTTATAGGTGAGATGGAGATTTCCATGGTGATCAGTTTGTGGTCGGATTTAACCAGGGAGGAATTGACTATAGGTGTGGAGCAATGGTCTCCCATGTTGATGATAACCTGGTCAAGGATGTTGCTTCCTCTAGTGGGGGTCAGAATGAGCTGGTCCAGGGCATTGGAACTGATAAATTCCAGAAAGTATTGGGCCTGTACATTGGTACTTGAATAGTTTTCCCACTTGATGAAAGGGTAGTTGATGTCACCCAGTTTGAGACTATTGGGTTGGACCTTGATACATTCCAGGGTGCTTAGGAACTTGTAGTGAGAGCCTAGGGACATATTTGGGGTTCTGTAAGCAGGCTATTACTTCTATCGCCATCTTATCCAGTGTTAGTTGTACCTGAAGTATCTCAGATGCACTATGCTGGGCTACCAGTCTAGAGGTCTGCGTATCATTTAATAATATGGAGACACCACCCCTTTGGAGCTTCTGGCCATATTATGAGGCTGAAAGGTATGTAATGAGTTGTAACCAGGGAGCTCAGGGGTGCTTTCTACCTCTTTAAACCAGGTCTTTGTTACAGCACTGATGTCAACAGTCTCCATTTTGAGGAGAGCTTCGAGCAAGTGCATCTTGCGATTTAGACTTCTAGCATTGAGCAGCATGACCCTCAGATTGCATTTGTTTGTAGATGTATGGTGGAATGTTAGTCTTTGGAACAATGCCTAAAAAAAGGTGCTATAGGGGGTGGCAAGAGCCTTAGCCAGTACCCAGAATCCCAGGGGTGACAGATGCAGGCCGTCTCTGACAAAGCATCGAAGTTTGTCAATCATGTCAGCCCAGGCAGACATATACTTGATCTCCTTAGTATGACACCAGAAATGTAGCCAATTGTTGAAGTCAATCATTTTCTGCTCGTACTGTGTTATCATTTGGCGTGATGGTAAAATACTGCTCAGGGCCAGGTTCATACCTGCCTGGGCCACATAATCCGAGAGTTTCATCACATTTCTTTTCATGTAGTCCAAAGAGGTACATCTCAGGTCATTAACATCCACATGGACAATGACTGAGCCATATTTGTGCTTGTTGTGGAGTGGCCTGAGGGCATGTGTTATGTGGCAGATCCTGGCACTTGATAGATAACTGACTGTCATCTTCTCCTTGTTCAACCTAGTGAGTGGGACATCAGTGTGCCTCACAATTGAGTCTACTATGATTAGTACATTGGGCAAAGTGTTTTGCCTTAAGGGTTTCAGTTGAGGAGCAAACTGTGGTAATGAGCTATGTGTTCTGGGGTTGGTGTTGTGTTGTGGTGGTCAAGTGTGTTTCTGTTTTGGGATCTCTGTTGTTTGGGTAAATTTTTATTGAGAGCCTCTGTGAAGGTGAGTGTATAGTTTGTGTTTCTATGTGTGGGTTGTGATGGCTGATGTTTTAGAGGGTTGTGTGTTCTATGTAGTGAGCTGCAGTTGTTGACCTTCTCCTCTTGATCAGCTAGTTTGGTCTTTGCAGAGTGGGAGGTAAGGGGAGAGTAAGAGGAGAGGTATTCTGTGAGGTGTCCATGTAATGCCCAAGTGTCCTCAGATTGAACAAGTGCACCAGATTTATCATTGAAAAGCAAGCAAAATTGCCTACAATCATACCTGCATAGCAGGCCATGCTGAATATTTTACGTCATGGCTTGGCTTAATGGGACTTTTAATGTGCTACAAGCACCTAAGTGTGCTGAAATAAAGTGCTTACCAATAAAAATAAATGCTGCTAAGTGAAATAAATGCTACAAAAACTGAGAACAAAGAAAAAACTGAAGAGCAGACTGAAAGGCTGAAAAACACTTGGCACTGCTAGCAGCAACCTGCTAAGCACCACCAAAGCACACCCACTAAAAAACGAAAAAAAAAAAAAGAAAAAAAAAGAAAGCCAAAACAATGGCCAAAAAAAAACAAACTAATATGATTGAACCAGAAACCACAAACCCTCTTATATATAGGCTCCCACTGATAAGCTACCTAGCCCACCCCAAGGCTACCCCAATCCCTCCAACACAATAAACAATCAGAAATTTACAAATCAACAAATGATACAGCAAATCTGGAAACACAAAAAAAAAGGTAGGAACAAAGTTTAGAAAAAACTCTTGTTTGTTTGTTTTTTTTTTGTTTTTTTTGTAGAAAAAAAATTAAAAAAAAACTTTTTAAAAAAGACAGCTGTAAAAAACACTTTGGGTGTGTAATGCAATGTGTAAAGCAAGTAACAGTTTAAATAAATAAAGATAAAAAAAAAAAAAACAAAAAAAAAAAAAAAAGAGTAAAAAATTAAAAAAAATGAAAAAAAATATCGCTTTCTCTAGAGCTTTCTCCTTCCCTGTTGCTCTTGATGCCAAATGGAGATCAAAACTTCTAGAAAGTTTAAACAAAAAAGCATGCAAAAAGAGAAAGAGCTTTTAAAAAAAAAAAAGAAAAAAAAGAAGAAAAAACAAAAAAAAAAAAAACTATAATTCCAATTCATGAAATGACTGTTCTTTGGTATATAGGCTACCTGTTCTACCACTCCCACTGATAAGCTAGAAAGGCCCCCTCCAACACAACACAGTTTGGGTTTGGGAAACTTATAAAACAGTCCTGGATATAGCAAATATGAATCTGGACTAGACTAGTTACAGGAAAGGTGGGAAACAAGCTTAGAACTTTTTTTTTTCCAATGGAAGATATTGCTGTTGAAATTTCAGTGTATTTATGTCTAGGAAAGTTCATCGGTGAAGTAAAGGAATGTAATCATATACCAAGACTCTCAATCCACATTCCTAAGCACCCAGGAGATATTAAAGTCCAACCTAACACTCTCATACTGGGTGACTTCAACTATCCCTCCATTAATTGGGAAAACTACTCATGTACCAATACACTTGCCCAACATTTCCTAGAATTCATTAATTCCAATGCCCTGGACAAGCTCATTCTTACCCCCATAAGAGGTAGCAACATCATTGATCTGGTCATTACTAACATGGGCGACTGTTGCTCTACACCAATAGTCAACTCCTTCCTGATTAGATCTGACCACAAACTAATCACCTTGGAAATCCACATCTCCCCCACTGCAAAGGTAGCCACCATGAAAAACTTCTCCAAATCTAACTTTGGGCTCCTGAAACAGAGAATAGTTACACAACTGCCAAATCATACACCAATGCACTGTATGAACATGTACACAAATGCATGGCTCTTGCCATATCCAATATAACCAACACTCTATACTCCAAAAAATAAAAAGCCAATCTGGTGGTCCCCTGCCATAAACAAACTCTACAGCATAAGGAGGAAACTGATGCAGAATAAGGTGAAGTCCCAAGAGTGGAAAATCTCCTTTATCAGCATCAACAAAAAGTTGAGATCACTCATCAAATCCTCTAGAGCTAGCTATGAAAACAGAATTGCAGCAGATAGTAAAGACAACCACACAGTGTTCTATAGTTATGTAAAGAATCTCCATGGCAATACCCAGATTTGCTCTGAGCAACTGCACAATGGTGCCTCCTATACCGAGTCAACAGATATTGCTAATATATTGGCTGATTGATTCAGTGCCAACTTTTCCCCTCTCCCCCCTCCCCCAAAGTGCCAATCACAATACCAGTAGATTGCCAGGTACCCAGTATTACTGCTGCACAGGTTAAAACAGCACTGTCCAAAGCCATGAATACAGCTTCTATAGGACCTGCCAATATCCCTGGCTGTGTTATATATGAACTACAGAGTGAACTGGCACCACACCTGTGTGCTCTGTTAAATCACAGCCTCACCTCAGGCTTTGTCCCTACTGAATGGTGCACTGCTACAGTCATCCCTCTCCACAAAGGAGGAGCGACTACAGACCCTGGCAACTATCGCCCCCATTAGCCTGACAAGTCTGATATGCAATGCTATGGAATGCATCATCATGGACCTAATAAACAGGGATATAAATAATCTCCAAACTCTGGATCCCACACAGTTTGGTTTTGTGAAGGGTAGATCATGCCTGGTCAACCTGGTCGATTTCTTTGAGTCTGTCACCAGAGCTGTGGATGAAGGCAAGGTGGTTCATACAGACTGCCTTGATCTGGCCAAGGCCTTTGATACCATTACCCACTCAGGAATCATAGAAAAACTGACTAAATTAGGCATCAACCCCTATATCACTAGGTGGATTGCAAACTGGCTCACAGATACATCCCACAGTGAGAAAGTAGCTGACTCCAAGTCAGACTGATGAACAGTCATGACTGGAGTCCTACAGGATTCGGTCCTGGGTCCTGTCCTCTTTGATATCTACTTTTCTGAAGTCCAGGCCAAAGCAAAGGGACTCTGGCTGACAAAGTTCCCAAATGATTGCAAGTTGGGAGCTATTATTAAACTCCCCAAGTGATGTCCACATCCTGTAGAAAGGCATCACTGAGACTGACTGGTGTCAGAACCATGACTCTAAGCTAAATGCCAAAAAATGTGATGTTATCCCCTTGGGAAAAACCTGGTTCCCATGAATTACCACATTGATGATAGTCCACTGAACATAGAAGGCATTATAAGAGATCTGGGAACACAGGTTGACAGCAGCCTCTCTTTTGACCACCACATTGCCACTGTAAGTAAAAAATCCACGACACCGCCAAAAGATACACCAGCTGTTTATTACATCAAAGACATACTAAGCGCTTTCACCCATCATTCCGTGGGCTTCTTCAGAGTAAAGTACCTAGAAACAAAACTACTTTTGTAAGTTGATCCATATTCAATTAATCAATCAATTAATTAATCAATTAATTAATTAATTAATTAAGCAGTAACACATATTAAATTAAATAATACTATCAAATGCATTCCTAAAATGTTAATCACATAGCAACAATGACGTACATATAAATATGAATATAAAAATGTGAACATTACAGATAACAAGTCACTTGCATACTTGAATAATTAAAACAATGTAAAATACTAAATTACTCTGAATTACTTCCTATATGTGTGGGTCCCTAGAAATAAAAATAATACAAAATCTCATTCAAAAGTATATAATGTTCTAGGTTATAATTATGTGAAAATAAATATAAATATATGTTTATATATATAAATGAAATACATTCTATTGTATCAAATACGATTTGTATCTAAGTACACTGCTAATCAAAATACAGCCATTGATACCTGGTGGTTTATTAGCTTCTAAATGAAGCTGCCAAAAACATTCTCTCATTTCCAGCAAAGTCTTAAAATCACCAATGGCCTCGGTCTTGGATACCTGGTTGATTACAAGAAATAAAAACCTTTTGAAATTTGCACATACTGTACTATGTGTAAACAGAGCACTAGTTCCTTTTTTGTTTTTAATATCCCTGTTGTGTTCCAGAATACATTTCCTAAGCTTACGTATAGTTTTGCCGACATAAAATGGCTGGCAGCTGAGGCAGGTGGCAAGATAAACCACCATGTCTGCATTGCAATTGCATTGCCCAGGACACCTTAGTGTTCTATTGTAATTATTCACCTTGGCATACGGGCCGATATTTATAAACTTACATGTGCTACAAAAACGCATTTCCCCATCCGAGAAATGTTATTGCATGGGTCCACGGAACCTCTTTCCAATAACTCTTTTAGGTTCCTACCTCTTGTTGTTGTGTCTTTCGACTTATCCCAGTTAGGGGTCGGCACAGCGGAACTCCGGTCCGCTAATGTTTGGTAGTGGATTTTTACGTGCCGAGTTACCAGCTCTGATGCACAACCTTCAACGAAGGCATGCCCATTCACGCATGCCTCCACACAGAAGACGCTCTAGCTGAGAATCAAACGCGACAACATCTTGCTGTGAGGCGACAACGCTACCGCAGCACCACCTCTACTATATGAAAAAAATAGGTGTTGGACCCACTGTTTCCATCAGTTCCCTGGAAAATACATTGTCCCAAATTGTTTTCATAATCATTTTTATCTTGGGTGCTGTATGATTATATTCCAATATCATAACTGCATTCTTCGAAAAAGTGTTTTGCTCTATCTCCCTTGTGTTCTCCAATTTAACACCTTCCCTTTTAGTATCAAGGAAAATTGGTTTATAGAGAGACTGTCTTTTGTTACAAATCTCATTTTGGTTTCTAGATAACAAATCCAGGAGGTAACCCCTGTTCCTAAAGAGATCCATAAGATAATCCATTTCTTTAAGAAAAATATCATCCTGACTAACCAGTCTCGAAATCTGGACCATTTTCCCTTTTACTACATTCTTCTTTAGGGTATGTGGGTGGCAACTCTCATAATGCAGAAAAGAGTTACTGTAAGTTTTTTTTACAGAAGATGCTGGAGTTAATTTTCCCTTCATATGTGTATAATAAAATGCCCAGAAATTCTATTTTGTCTTTACTATAATGACTGATAAACCTCAAAACCCCAGTCATGTTACCCAAATAATCAATAAACTCCAACAATTCTTGCTCCGTACCCTTCCATAAAATTAATATGTCGTCCAGGTACCTTAAATAGGTTAACATTTTAGATGTAAATCTTGAATTAAAGACAAACTGTCCCAATCATGCAGAACTAGGTTTGCATATATGGGGGCACATCTTGCCCCCATTGCTAACCCTTCATTCTGCTTGTAAAACTCTCCATTAAATAACATATAATTGTTCAATAAGACCATCTCCATCAATTCTACCATTAGTTCTCTTAAAACATTGTGTAATTCCCCAAATACATTCAAGCTGTTACCAACAAATTCCAGACTTATCTCGTGGGGAATAATGGAAAAAAGGTTTATGACATTGATTGTTACAAACATAAACTCTTCATTAGCTTTTAAGTGTATATTTCCAATAGTGTCCAAGCAATGCCAGGAATCTCTTAATATATAGGGGGTCTTTTCCAAAATTCTCTTGCAGTTCACATCAATGAACGAAGCCATAGCTTCTGTCTTAGACCCCTTGGCAGCTACAATTGGTCTAAATGCAGGTGAATTAATAGATTTATGTATTTTTGGAATACCAAAAATGTGGGTTATCACAGGATGATCTACCATAAGGTATTTGTATTGTTGTTCCGAAATTATCCCTTCACTTAGGTATTCATACTGCTGCCAATCTACCTTTGCATATGCTCGGTACACATCAAATTTTAACACACTTTCATAAGTGTTGTTGTCATTCAACAATACCGCCATTCTTAGTGTGTAATCCATACTAGTTATGATCACCCCCCCCACCTTTGTCTGGTTTCATGATCATCACCCCCCACCTTTGTCTGGTTTCATGATCATCACCCCCCCCCCACCTTTGTCTGGTTTCATGATCACCACCCCCCACCTTTGTCTGGTTTCATGATCATCACCCCCCACCTTTGTCTGGTTTCATTACTCTGTATGTGTCTGATCCTGTGAGTTGTTTCAAACAAAACTTTTCACAATTAGTTAAATTATTTATACTCATCTTGTATGACAAAACACATCTCCTGATCTGACTCTCACATAATTTTTCAAACATAATGTTTGGGTTACAGGATGGTATAAACGTACTACTTCGCTTGAGATTTAAAACATGGTCAACCAAGGGGTTGTCGTTATTAGCAAAAAACACCTTTAAATTCAACAATCTAGTGTATAATTTTAATTGTATAAGCAGCCTCTCCACATCATGTCTGTACATAGGTATATAGGAAAATCCCTTTTGAAACAATGTAATATAATCTTTGGAAATTTCTAACTCAGTAAAGTTGGAAATAGAAAAATTGTTAACACAAATGTGCTTACAGCCTAAGGTATTTGAATTTGTCTTATAAAAACAGTTGTACTCATCAGCAGATTCAATACATATCCTTTCAAACATAGAAAAATCACCATTAAAAGAATCGGTCACAAAGGTCATATCTCGACCATCATTGTCACTCAAATGTGGTTGGTTCTGCTGCTGCTCTGGAAGCCAGAGTTGTAGTTGTGCCATTGATTGCGGCAAGCATACCTCTGACCCCCCCATCTCCCCCTCCCATAGTTGTTCGTGCCCCTTCCTGGTGTGCCTGCTGGGGCATTCTGCTGTTGGTTGCGGTTCCTTATATGACCAGAATGCCTCAGGGATGGGGGTTCTAAAAAAAACTCACTTTCTTCTTGTGCATCAATGGCAGTTAATCCATGAGCCCCATCTGTGGAAAACTGGCCATTTTCATGTCCCACTGGTTCCCTGTTGTCCCTAAAGGACTTAGATGTAGAAGAGGCTCTGTTCTCTTTGTAGTCACTGGTGTCTCTAAGAATTTTCCCCTGTTTTCTCTCTAAACCAACCTTCACAAATTTGTCAACATCAGTAAATATCTTATCAAAATAAGACTTATTAACAGTAAACAACAAATCATTTTGAATACTGTTTTTTTAAGATAACTTGTTCATTTTTAAGTTTAGACAGTTTTAAATTGTTGTCGCAGATAATAATCCATATCATGTCCATACCTGTGTGGTCAAGCAAAGTTTTTAAGTCCTGGAATGTTTCTGAATCCTGCCTAATTCCCATAGGTAGTTTGAATATCCTTAGCCCCTTCTGCACCTGATGCTGCTCAATGAAACACTCAAGAAATGCGTTATCCATCTGCAAGGTTTTTAATTTCTTTGTTAACTTTTCAAAATTAATAAGTTGCATGTTAAAAGTACCCAGATTGGCATTATTGAGCGTTGGTGACCGTAGATGAAGTGTAGCGGGTTCTTAAAGCAACTCAAAATCCGGAATCACCATATTTCTAACGTCACCGCCACTTTGAACCTTGGGATTTGTAGTGGCAAGTCTGTTAGCAACTGTTTGCGTTGCATTAACCCCACTAAAAGGGGTGTATGTAAGGTAAGCAACTCTTCTTGTGCCGAGGTTAAAGACACATTCAAAACCTCAATATTTCCAAACTTGTTCTGCGGCAAACCAAGGATATGTGTAGATAAATCCACATATTGCTTGAGAAGTTGTTCCATGTCCCAACAAGAAACACACTATAGGCCAAATCTGTTCGTTAAACCCACAATAGGGCACAATATCACAGCAAGGAACCCTGGCCGGTATGGATGAAGTGAAGAGCACTTCCACAGCCAAAATCACCAACAAATAAGTAAAAAATCCACAACGCCAAAAGATACACCAGCCATTTATTACATCAAAGGCATACTAAGCGCTTTCAGAAAGTCATGTGACACATCTCATTACTAAGGGTTTTGCATCCAGGAAGAAAGAGCTTATTGTCTCCCTCTAGTCTTCCATCATTAAGCCAATCATCGAGTACAATGCCCATTTGGCATGTACCTCACCAGACACCTGCACCAACTGGAGAGGCTGCAAAGGTACCTCACAAAGATGATCCTAGACCTTAAACAGTTGTCCTATATGGACAGACTCAAAAAACTCCAACTCTTCTCTGTCTCATATTGCTTATTTAGAGGGGATCTCTGCTTGACTTACAAAGACATGTCAGACCCAGCTGTGTTAGAAATGCTACATCTAAAGAAATCCCAATCCCTCCACACCACACGCTCCAGAGACCTCAACCTCATTACCACAATCAACAGAACATGCTGGAGGGACAGGTTTATAACCCAGAGACTGCCCATGCTATGGAACAGACTTCCCATACATGTCAAGCAGAGCATGCTGGAGGGACAGGTTCATAACCCAGAGACTGCCCATGCTATGGAATAGACTTCCCATACACGTCAAGCAGAGCATCTCACTGGCCCTCTTCAAGAGAAATCTTTATAAGTGGATGTGAAATAGAAAATTCACCCCAGGGATCACTCCAGTGGCTCCGCTTGACAGAGGCACTGGGAACTAATGTCGGGTGGCGCAATGCCAGGAAATTCCTCTGGACTAGGCTTGTAAAGGCTCCAGGGCCATTAGCCTAGTACACATCTATGACCTATGAATATATATATATATATATATATATATATATATATATATATATATATATATATATATATATATATGTATAGACAAAATATGAACTAACCAGCCGTGTTCCAATAAAGTGTAAATTACTGTTTTTGTAGATCCCAGTACTCAACAATTTTATTATCCTGCTTGCCATTTGTTGTTTTCATGAGGAGTGCTATATCTTTTCTTGATGAGTACTTAGGTTGCCGTTTATTGCTTATTTTATGTAGAATACATTTTACAAAAAGAGTCTGCCATTTTAGGGAACAGCATAGAGGTCAGTGCTTTGGTTTACAACTATGATCGGATTCCTATGATATAATGTTTGATTCCCACAGCTTCCATTTGCCCACTATGTGATCATGATTAAGTCACTTAACAAACCAGAGTTTTGTAACGTTAGGGAACATACATGCCAAGGATTCCTAATGGTGTTCTGAATCTTATGGCTCACATGCATAGGACCTACCTTGCACTCTAAGTTACCTTTGTAGTGATAAGTATTGACAGTTATACATGTAAAGATGCTTCCTCTGATGATAACTAACATACAGGACCCTTTGCTTAATCCTTCAGGAAGCTGTTAAATTTTTAACAGAGCAATTAGCACTTTGTGGGTACAGACAGGTTTATGGATAGTTACTAAGTGCACAGTCCAGGAGACCACTGAGATGCCTAGCCTAATTTCAGAATTATTTCAAAGCACTATCCTGTTAAGTGACTTGTTCAGAGTCAAACAGCAGGCAAATGGAGTTTGAGGGAATAAAACTCTGGACTCCAGGGTCATTAGCAGCTCACAGCCTTAATCCTCTGTCCTTCTGCTATCTTCCTACTCATTGAAATCACACATTTTTGGATGACTTGTTGAACAAGTAAAAATCAGAAAAATGTCAATATTTAAACTAAAACTGTTTATCATATTTTGTCTTATACGCAGAGGTGGAGAAGCCAGATATTCAAGTGAACTTTACTAATGCAGGATCGATTGATAGACGTGTGATTATTGAGTGTAGCAGCAAGCACCACAGTTACAGCAGCTGCGAGTTCTACAGAAATGAAGAAATTACTAACAAACCACATACCCAGACTTTAGAGGGCCATGTACAGTATATCATTCCTCATGTGACTGAAGAGCATGAAGGATTTTACACCTGTGAATGTTACACAAATGATGCAGACCATACAGAGACAAGTTTTCGTGCACCTTTAATCCTAGAGGGTAAGTATACAAAGCATGGATCATAAGTCTAAACCTTTTTCTTCTCTCCATAGGTTGGGAGTGCAAAAACAGACACCTGCAACACTGAGATAAAGAGTCAGCAATCTTGTGATTTCACAGCATACCCTCTGCTGTACCAGAGTAATAACATTCACTTAAGTATTGTAAAGAAACACAAATCTGAAATACACCGTATAAGTAACTTATAGGCTGTCAAATACTGAAATGTAGATCAGGAAGGGGCACATCTGTCTGCTCTCTTCCCTTATATGACGATAAAGAGTCTGCTTGTTCTGCAAGTTATTGTTGTGTGTTTGTTTCTGTATATATATATATGAATTAAAACTTCTCAGAACCATACGAAGTAATACTAAAGCTGTAAAAACTGAATAAAATAACGAATAAAATAAAAAACTGTAGACTGAATCAATGAATACACTGACACTGAACTGTTAATTAAGCTTTCGCTCTGTATTAGGTGAAAGAGCTTCGTCAGAATGAACTTGGAAATTCTGTTACAAATTCAAATATGAAATATTAAATCATGTGCACAAACAGACCAATAAGAATTACAGTATGAATTAACATAAAGAACATAGAAAGCCAATAGAAACTATGAACAGGGTTAGAGTGAAGAAAACTGAATGCTAAAAGAGAACTATGAACTAAATAAAACTACCTATAGATTAATACCATTTAAGAGCACATTTGATGTTGATACTATCATTTAAGCCAGGTAGTACATCTGAATTAAGCAGTAATTGCCATTTCATTTCTCTAATTTCAAGGAATAATTCCCAGTCACCAAAGAAACAGTCAACTTGTTCAAGGACCAAAAAGTTAAACTTGACAAAATTAGAACAATAAATGCTGTGTTTGGCAAGAGCATTATTCATATTTTTATATCTGATAGCTGCTAAATGCTCTTTGATTCTATCAGACAGTCTTCTGGTGGTTTTGCCAACATAGAAGCAATTGCATGAGGAACAAACACCAGCATACACAACAGAGGAAGAATGGCAGTTAAATATTTTCTTAAAAGAGACTTTATAATTGCAATGAGGAAATGTAAAATCTGAACCAGTGTAGATGTAAGGGCAAACAACACATTTTTGACAGGTGAACATACCAGATGTGGAAGAAGGTATGTATGCATCTGAAGTAAAGTAGGGAGGATCCCTGTTTTCAAAACACATACGGATGGTTCTGGTCCTTTTGTAGGAAAATAGAGGTAAAGGGCCAACCGCAGACAACAAATGATGTGATTCTTTCAAAATGCTCCAATTATTAGTAATGATGTCCCTAATAAGGAACATGTCTCTAGAGATACATTCTATATTTAGATAATAATACCTATTTTTAAGCAGGTAGGTTCACTGGACACAGTCCCTTTTCTGGGGCACCCTGAAAATAATTTACATGACTTACTTTGGGTCACGCAGCAGGCAAATGAGCAGTGAGAGAATCAAACTCTGTACCACACCACCCACAGCTTACAGCCTTAACCCTCTGTGCCATCTACTAAACATGTAACTTAATAGATGCAACATTTAAACAGAATACTATTAAGAGTAGTGGCATCTAAAGAGCTATGAAACATATTTGAAAATGAACTTGATAGAAGGAGAGGGAATGATCAAAACAGAAGATTAGCCTGAAGAGGTGAAAATGTTTTTGGATAGGTAGAAGGAAGAAGATGGATGGTTAGAGGACAAAGGGGAGATTTTGGACCAACAACTAAGGGTATAGTATGTGGACGGAAAATGAGAAAGTAAGAGGTAGGACATTTATCATTCAGATGTTGTGCATGTACAGAGCCAGGTATCTATTGTTTCTGCCATGTGCTTAATGTGCTTTTAAGGGTAAGGAGAAGGGAGTTCCAAATTTTTGCCTGGAAAGAGGAGTACAAAGTCACCAGCTCTCTACTTTGGTTATAAAGCTGGAGAGAACGTTTCAGACTAGGGCAGTTGTCTGCATAACAGATGAGTTTATGGGAAGTAACTAGTTGGAAAAGTGTAAGGCAATGCCTTAGTTCTGATTATAAAGTTTGTTAAAGCCAGACAATGGTGCAACCCCTAATGATGACTGGCGACACGTTTTGCCACGTTATGATAGCTCTTTTCCAAGAGTGAGAGTTGAGTGGATTGCAGGTTAATCAGTATGGAAGCAGCGTAAACTAGTATAGGGATACGCTTTCATCATTAGTGGCTCCGAGAAGCTTCGTTTGGCTTTCTAGGTCTGTATTGGAGTTGTTAGAGGAAGTGATATTGAAACTATTTTTGTAATCATTTGACTGTTTTGGGTTAATAGGATCAGGCTTCTTTTTTTAGGGTTAAGGAGCAACTGTGTATCAACAGACAGGCCTCTGTTGTGGAAAAAGAGTCTCTAGTGAGTCATTTTAATTTAAGTATGCTTTTAGCAGAACAAACGATTGTTGAATCATCTGGTTCCTGTTGTATTGTCGACAGCTTAGGTTGTTGAATGCTTATACATCGACACCTAAGCGTCGAAAGCTTGCAATAGCAAATGCCCACTATCAACTTCCTTCCTCAGGAAAGAATTCATATGTCCGTTATTGGAGATTTGCCCTTTCCCCAATGTAGAGCGATATCAGAGTTGGTATATTTATTTAGGGGGGTGTGGGCGCACCCCCCCCCACATTGGGGTGTGTGTGGGGTGAAGCTCCCCACTATATTTGGGTATGTTTGTTTATTTTGTTTACAGACAAATTTTTTCCTAAGGAAACAATTTGGTTATGTGGCCGTTCGTTATTGTAAACGTTCGACGGTTAGATGTCGATGTTTTTGGATTCAACAACCTAAGCTGTCGATGTTATGATATAGACATGAATCATCTGCATACTGTATGAGAGTAACTCATTTAGAAGCTAGGATGAGATCATTACTAGATATATAAAACAACAGGGGACCTAAAATGCATCCTTGAGGGACAGCCGCTGTAATGGGAAGGAAAGAGGCGATGTCATTTTGTCATTTTACTGCATGTTGCCTATTTGAGAGGTAGCTGGAGAGCCAACATAGTAAAGTTTCATGTATTGCCATGCAAGCTAGTTTTTGAAACAATTCCTGGTGGGATACCATTTCTAAGGCTTTGGAAAAATCTAGAAAAAGTGCTGAGACTAAGTTCTCAGATTTTTGATATAAGATGACAGATGTTATAAAACTAAGGAGAAATCCTTGCTGTACTCATTGTACTCCTCCCTTATTAGACCTAAGATTGAGTATAATGTCCCGTTTGGTATGTACCTCTCCAAACACCTGCACCAACTGGAGAGGCCTCAGAAATATCTCACAAATAGAATCCATGGCCTCCAACACCTTTAATATGCAGACAGGCTTAAATCACTATCACTCTACTCAGTATCATACAGATTGCTCATAGGTGATCTTTGTCTCACCTACAAGGGAATATCGGACCCTGCCCTACTAGAGATGCTCCATATTGGTAAGTTTAGCTCCTCGCACATTACCCACTCAATAGGCCTAAATCTAATATGTGATATCAACAAAACCTGCTGGAGAGACAGTTTTGTCTCCCAGAAGCTGCACCATCTCTGGAATAGACTTCCCATATATGTCAAACAGAAGACCTCAATGGCCCTCTTCATATGCAACCTTGATGAGTGGATGGGAAACCATAAATTTGTCCCATGGGTTCCACCTCTGTCCCTCACTGACAGGAGCGACAGGTGCTGACTGAGGTTTCTTTTTTGGGGATAAACTCTTGGCTAGGCTTGTAAGGGCCATTAGCCTAGTAACTTCCTATGATCCCATGAGCTGTACACTTACTGTGAAAAAGATGGAAACTGCTGTGCAGGAGAAAGGAGGCAACTGTCAGCGAGAAAGCTGAGGAGTTGAGACTGGATACTGTTTTCCAGAATTGTTTGAGTGAAGACAGTATGAGTACTGGCCTGAAGTCTGACAGCTTATTTCAGTTTCCACCTTTATGTAGAGGAATAACGTAGCATCTTTTCCATGGGGTTGGAACATAGTTTTCAGTGAAGGAGTGGTTGATTATTATACAGATAGGAAAAGCATCAGCAGCAGTTTTTAAGTATTCAGATGGTATATTATGAGGGGCAAGGGGGATAGATTTTAAGGTTAGTAATAGTTTTTTTTTGATTGTACAAACTGAGACTGGTTTGAGTGCAAGTGTTTTGGAGTTAACAAGGAAGGACAGAAATGTGTGCACGCCTGTGCTGAGGGTTTATTAAAAGAGGCGACTGTTTGGCTGCAGTGGGTATTGGATTCACTGGCTATGTTGTCACTATGGTTAAATGAAGTATGTATAGCTTGTGTTGGTGTGCAGGTGTTAACAGCTACATATAAGTACTTAGCAAGGAAAAACATACCTTACTAAACTCCCTCTCACTGTTGTGTTATATAGTGCTGTCCACAGACAGAACAGCTCCTTGTCCTAAGCACAGGAGTGCATAATACATCAGTATGTGCAACGGTGTCATGTGCACAATTCAAGGACCTGAGAATAATACCATAGATAAACGTGATTTGGATCATAGGAATCATGATAGTTCCTGGGTAGATATCAGGCAGAGTGTACATGATGCTATTCATAGCTGGCTTTAGGCACCAGTGAACCCTGCAGTAGCTGGGGGCCCCCTGTTCCTGGGGGGCCCCCAACCACAGCAAATTATCTTACCTTGATATTTTGTAACATGTCTGGCAAACCAACAAAATCTAGTACATCAATCTTGTATACTGAATAAACCAGGTGGGTAATAATGCTTATTTATATCACCTTTAAAATTCAAAAATATCTTTGCTTATCGTAATAGTGTTTTATCAAGCAAAAGCCTTCACAATTCCATTAAATATTTTATCACTAACATAGTGTCCATGGCTTAGTTCATCCCTGCTGGTGGACATTCTCTACACTAAAACTAACATAGCCTGCTTTAGGCACCTGCAATACATGTGGCTGCAAGGGGGCCCCCTAATCTTCTTCACTATGTGACGGCCCCACAAAAGCTGCTGCTGGTTGGGGAAAATGAGGAGAAAAATGTATTAATTTCATGATTATTCTATTTAAATTGAACAGGCTGTGCTATGACCCTGTTAGGATAAAGCTAATAATGAACATAAGCAAGGTAAGTACTAGCGAGATCCGCAACCCGCAGCCCAGTGTGACCAGTGTCCATGCTTACCTTGGATTTTAAGAAGAGCTAATACTTATCATCAGGGATGGTTTTCTGTTTTAGGGAGTTTTATAAATACTTGCAGAATACCAGATACTGTAACTCTCAACTTCTTCACTGAAGAATTCAGCGCAATACCAATAACAGCAGAATAAAGGCTCAAAATCAGGAACACATTTTAAATATTACTCTGATTCAATGAATAACATCTTTTGTAGCAACATGTTGTTTCTGGACATTAAGTGGAAAACTCTAATGTCTGGATTTATTGACTGTCTGTAATCCCAAATGATTTACAAGCAAATCGAACTTGTTACAAAGCACAACAAAATTATGTGCAAAATCAGGGAAGGTCTGTGAAATCAGGGACAGTGACAGGTTTGCATTACTCCTCACTGAGGTAAATAAAATTAACCCATCCCTGCTGCTGTTTGACGACTGCTTAACAGCAGTCACTGATCTGGTGTGCTGGTACCAGTGTTGCACAACGTATTGCTAAAATAATATATAATGTGTCTGTGTTTGTGAAAATGTTGGTGAGTTTTATCTGTGCACACACACAATAATGCCAGGACACATACATTATTCTTCTGAGTGTCAGTAAAAACTGTAGCTAACAAGAAATTATATTTCAAAAGTAAGTCATAAAATGTATCCCAGAACATTCAGACACTTTGATCTTCTAAGAGTCTGGGGGATCCCTCCTCCCCAGACTGTATAAATGGAAACAGAGGGCTCTCTTAATCATCCTTGACTGTGTTGGGGCCCTACAAACACTGTTTGAGGAAAAATGAGGTAAAAAAAATATATATATATATATGTATATATATATATATATATATATATATATATATATATATATATATATATATATATATATATATATATATATTTCCTGATTATGTTCTTTAACTTGAGCAGGGATGTGATATGACCCTGTTAGGACAAAGCTGATAATGGCCTCTCCTCTCAAGTGCACCCATTCTAAAACCAACCCCATTTGGATGTGTGTGTGTACAGAAAGCTGTTGTAGGTTATATGAGGTGGGGGCAGGATTGTGGTGTTATTCCTCACAGTCAAATCTCAGAGGTGTGCACATGAGGTCATTAAAACTTGTGTTTGGGATAAAGACAGTGTGGTCATTGTTTCTTTTACTTTCTGACATACCTCAGAGGTGTACAAAGAAGATTACTACAGCTTGTGTAGGAACAACAAAGTAGAAAACGTTACTATAATCATTATTTTTTCACTCTTGCAATCACACTTAGGGGCACATGTACAGGTGGCTGCCTTTGACAGTTTGGGTTGAGGAGTGAGGAGAACTACTATGTATATGTATATCAGCAGTCCCTTGAAATACATGAATGAGGCACTTTGAACCTCTGCCTTCATCCCAGTCTAACATCAGAGGCATGCATAAGCAGTCTTTTTTTTTGGGGGGGGGGGGGGTTGGGAGGCAAGCAGTTACCAGATTGGACATGTGTATCCAGACAACAAAGGGTTGTTAGTTTATTGTGAGATACTGTTTTGTCAAATTTGAACATTAAGCCTTGAGTACAACTTGTCTTCCTTCAAAGAAAAAAAACCCATGCAACTGAAATTCTTTTCTTATTTCCTAAATATTTATTACGGTACTGTCTTTGCTCAGGAAATGTATGTTGAAAGGATGCAATGAAAACTAAAGCTGAACAGCAACACAATTTCTTTACTTATATCATAATTTCTGTTCAAGCCATTACTGGATGTAAGGGTGTGTAAA